>NC_132935.1:5408558-5708558 GCF_034638445.1 Ciconia boyciana
GATTGTCATCACAGCAAAGAGATTCCACTGAAAGATTTTCTATGACAGTGAGAGAATGAGAAACCTTTGGGTACCAAGAGTGCCTTTTTTCTGATGTATTTTTAGCATTGATCATGATCTGTTAAGAACAGGAGTGAAATGTTGGGTAGGATATACCAATTTGTTTTTATTTTCACAAGGTATTATTTTTCTATACCTTATGAATATGCCCTGTGTGTAGCTAAAGCTTCCTGCCTAACTTAGTTAAATCCTGTCCGAGGATGGGTCCTTCTTCCACCCCTGACTATGCCGTAGTCACTTGGCAGCTCGTTTGGGTTTTTTTCCCCGTAACATCCACCTTGAAACACTCATCCCGTTGCTAAGAGCACAGTCTATTATCGAATTTGGTCTCTAGATAGGCAGACATACTGAATGACTGGCCTGATTCAGCTCTGTTAATTCATTAACTACACAGAAGTAAAGAAGTTGCACAAATATATTATTATTCCAAGTAATAATACAGAATAATACAGAAAAGACATCCCTACCACAGTAATTGGAAGGTTCAATCAATGTATGGAATGACTGGATTCCATCAATAGATATTTGAGGTCATATCCTGAAACTCTTAATATCAGGAAAATTCACTATGGGTGAACTTCTTGAAAGTTCAGTCACTTTCTAATCTCAGGGTTTGATCCCATTTAATGAAGAAAATTATTTTAAATTTAATTGGTTAGTACAAGTCACACTAAGGATGATGAGGATTAATTGTCTTTGTGTATGAGCTTTTTTGATCTGCCAAATGCCTTTGCAAGAAGCATCACATAAGGCCAAAAAAAAAAAAAAAAGGGCACTAGGAAATCAAAAGAGGAAGGAAAAAAGAGCCTACTACGTGGTCTTTGAGATTCCCTTTGGTAGCATGATTTATTAGTCTCTCAGTTTTGTTTCAGGCCCCAGCTTGGAGGACAGTAGCTTACAGTGCGACCATATAGGCTGGCTTGACAGAGATGCATGTTGGATCTATAATGTAGAGAAAGCTGGAAAGAAAGGTGGCTGAGAGTTCAGGGAAATAAAGCAGCCTTTTTTCTTTCTTTCTTTCTTGCTCTCTTTCTCCATTTCTTCCTTTTTTCTTTTTTTCCTTTTTTTTTAAAGGAGTTTGTGCATAACATCATGCATTTGCTAAACTATTAATTTTCCCTAGTTCATTGAAAGTTTGTATCTGCTTGTCCTCCTTATATTTTTGCATTACTTACTACTTGTACAGAAGTCTAACTTCATGTCATTGGTTTCTTTTAATGACCGATAAGCCATAAATCAGCAACAAGATAAACAACTTCCAGTAGTATCACCATGCATTGATATTTATCTTTACAGTGGATGTGAAACAAGATGAATTACAGAAACCCCACCTACACTTGCAACACCTACATGTTTCTCAACTGTTTTTATGCCCATGCTGTTTGAAAATGGATTTGGCATTAGAAATGTGCCTTCAAAATATTGATAACAATAAAAAGGCATCCCACTGAATTACTGTAAAGTTGTGACTGTAGGAGTTTGTGCATAATTATCTCTCTTGTATACTATAGGTAATATTTATCTCCCTTAATTTGAATTGCCTGAAAGTCCAGGCTCTGTCCACCGTCATCAGTGGAGTGAGACGAGTAGTCCCAGGGAAATTCTTCCCATCCTACAAGAACTGCCCAAGACAGGTGGAACAGAGATGCCTTTGGAAGCGTATTTATGTCCATGAACTTAGAGAGGGTCTTGCTTTTACATGGCTGCAGTTTGAGGAGGTGAATCCTATTGGTGGGAATGATTATATTAGTACTGTATCATGCCTTATACGTAGAAGACATTGTAACAGTACTTATTTTATGGGCCAGGTCTGAGGAAGAAGTATATTGTACCTGACTAAAGAACTCTCCTGTGTGGAAATGCACATATAGATTCATTAGAAATTAAGGACAGATCATCAACGCTTTGTCACAGGCCTCTAAGTGTTACTCAACTACACTATTACCAGCCTGAAGACATTAGAGATATATGTTTCAGTCTTCCAGAAATTCCAATGTGGGCTTCAGGCAGAAGAAGAAAGAAGAAAAATGCTAGTGCCCATGGCCCACATTAAATTATTGTGTAGGTGGAGTTCCCTCAGGAGACCCTGTCAGTGTGCTATGTCCCATCTTCCAGAGAAAGTTGAAAAATCCCAAGGGATGGGAGGCTCAGTCTCTGCTCCAGCATTGTTGTACATTAAAAATAGCGACAGCTTTCTCACATGATGCTCTCCTGGCCCTCTTCTTCCTGGTTTTCATTAAAAATGCAGGATTTGTTGTTGCCTTCCAAGCTGCTCGGTGTGATGCCCTTTCGAGGAAAGGCTGCGGTTGCTCTGGGCTGCTCGCTCTTCCTTCTTGATATTCCTATCATGGCTTTGTATGGGATGAATAAGTTGGGGAGGCGATTCAACTGGAATTGTTTGAAGCAACGGATGATTATGATTTTCCATGGTGAATGTAAGTCTTGGCATTGTCAGACAATAACTCATCCTGGGTTCTTCTGATAAATTGGCTCGATCATGGCTGATGAGCGCTGTATAGCCACAGTGGCTGTGGCAGTGAATCTTTCAGAATCATTGCAAATGTGTTCATCTCCAAATAAAGCGATAGAGGCATTTTTTTCAGTGAAACCTTTGTGACTGATGCCACAGACTGGTTTGGCATGACTAAAAATTCACCCTGTCCATTTTCATTCAATATCTCCTATTCAGCCTCACAATGTCCCTTTAATGAAACCATTTAGGAAAATGATTCTATTTTGTGGTAATACTGGCAGGCCAGGGAGGTTCATGCTTGTTAAGCAAACTGGCTCATACACTGACCAAATCACTGCTGCAATACTCTCTTTGAGAAGGCATTTACCACTAAGTGTTTGTTAGCACAGAGAGAACCCAAGCTGTTTCTAAACCTTTGCAAATCTAATACAGAGAAGTCTTATCCTTGAATATCTTTTTAGGAGGTGAACTCAGGAGCTATTAAGAGGCCAGGGTATTGTTAGCAGAGAGAAGAAAATAAAATACATGCTGAAAAGAGAACATAAGATTAAAGATAATAGTTCTGCTGTAGGGGCCCCTTTAGGCAATCAGGAGAAATAGAATAAGATTTGTAATATTCTTCTCTTTCTCTCATAGCCTAGAGAAGTCTTCATGTGCAAAATATTTTTAATCTCATTTTCTATTTCGAGACTCTGTTTCACAAAGTCATTTTTATACATCCCAGTATAAACACTGCAGCAGATTTAAGAGGGATTTTGTGTCTATCAAAATTAAGTGCATCAGTCTGTGCGAGGCTGGGAAATGTTAGGAGGCAATCATAGTGAAAAACAAACATACAAAAAAGGCAAACATCAAGCATGGAATAGTTTTATGTTTCAGATAAGTGACTTTATTCCCAAGGCTGGCTAATGACGGAGGAGAGAGAGGTTATTCAGTGGTTATCACAGATGATGGATGATTGGGGCTTTGGGGTTCTTTTTCTTTGCTGACTCATTTTCTGGCCTTTAATGAGTCAAACTCTGTGTCATTGTAGTCCGTAAAAATGGGTGTAATAAGGATGTGTGTCCCAGAAGCATTCTGAGTCTTAATTGACGTTGGTAAAATATTCTGATATTTTTGTTTGAAGACACTGAAATGAAAATAGCATCACTAACAGAAGCACCAGCTCTTTCCATGTGAACATTTCTGCATGGAACCACACTCTTGTGGACCTAAATCTTTTGGATTTTCTTTGCTTTCCCTTATTTTTTATACTTCATGGATCATGCAGAAAGCTGAATGTTTCCACTGGTGCATTCAGCAATGCCACTCGAATCTGACATTTGTATCTTCCCATGTTTCTCTTTCCATCGTGAACACTTCTATATTGAAATTTAAGGTTTATCCAAATTGAGCTTTCTCCTTGACCGTTGTTGTAGCTCTGCTTTTGTATATGCTGCCAGGTCTTTGGGAGTGTAAATGTGTTAAGTCCCTCTCCCATGAAAGCTGGGACAAAATTCCATTGATTTTCAGTAGGGCAGGATCAGATTCAATATTAAGAAAACTCCATTTCCTGCTAATAATCTATTTTGGTCTCCAGACAATTTACAGAGTTGCCTTTAAAACAGATGTCTAAACCTGATTATCTGCTTGTTTTATTCTCTCTAAATAACCTGCAAAAAAAATACATTTATAAGGTTCAGTCCTGCAGATTCTTATCAGCATTGTTGCTCATTCAAAGGTGACCCTTTTTATAAATAAGGGTTACTTCGAATAGAGGCCGGCAGCATCAAGCATTAAAATTCTTACAGCCATTTGTATTTCAGACTAAATTTCATGTCAGTCAGCTGACTACGTTTGTTTTGACTGCAGCAAAGCCTGGTAAATAGAAAGCAGATGAATTAACAGTGAATTCAACTAAAACAGGAAAATTTGAAGAGATGTTAAAAGAAAAAAAGGTCATAGGCAAGTAGAGACCATGGCTTGAATGAGAGAGCATATTTGTCATGTTGGAGGGCACTTGGATTACATGGCCAGTAATACTCAGTGCAACACCAGCCCTATTCTAAGCAGTAGTCTGTAAATTGTATTAAATAGAATATAAACAGGATCTAAAAATTATTTCCAAATAGGGATTACATAATGCAAATTAAGGGAAGTACTAATAAGGAGGGATAGAAATTGTGAAGCAAAGACATGGTTATGGTACAAGTTCCAGGAAAGAGACACGGAAGTGCTGAGCATTTCTCGCAGCATCTTTGATGAGTTTTTGAGAGGTTCAGAGCTGGGCAAACACAAATCATAGGAGAAAAATTGGCAGAGACGCGGGGCCATATTCAGACTGTTTTTCTACAGAAGCCTATCTTTAGCATCCAAATTTGAGAAAGTGATCAGTGATTCAGGCCACCTACAATCCAGCGCTGCCAGACCCGGCTGTCTGCACTGTCAGTGGAGAAAAGCAGTCATGGTACCTAAATTAGCTACTGGGAGCAGATTATTCTGAATACAGCCCTGAATTTAGGAATGGAAGTAAGTTCTTGTACTGTTTAAAGAAGGCTGTTGAAACAGCTGGGGACCCAAAAGGATGAAAGTGTGCATATTGCTTGGCACTGATTTCCTAATTTAATAACTATGGAGGAATGTGAAAATCTGATTTACTTTAAGGTAAAATTTAGGGGAAAAAAATATAAGGAGAAAATAGAAAGTAATGGTGGTTTCTCCAGTGCCCCTACATATTTTGGGCGAGGATTTAAAGTCATACACAAAGGGAAAATTCTAGGTATTCAGTGAGGAACCTTAAAACAGAAGAAGTGCAATGAACAGGACAGCACTGCAGCCTGTAGCAAAAAAGGCCATGTCATTGCAAGTAGGATTGTGTTTAGCTGATGTGGTGATTCTGGCGAACATACTTACCAGGAGTCATGTATTCATTGTTGCTCTTTATCTTTTTAATATGGTTGCTTGTTATCAAGGTGCTTTTGCGTTGTTTTCCTTTATGTAGCTGTATTTTGGTTTTAATTCATTGTCACGCTATAAAATTTTAGCTCTAATAATAATTACAGACAGATTTTAGTTGTCCCTTGTGGGTCCATTATGCTCACTTTTCCTTGTTTGTTCCCCCCTCTTCTTTATCTGGTATGTTGTGCTTAGAGTTGTGTACAATAAAGCCTAATGAATTTAATGGGTTAATAAAAAAACTTGTGCAAATAAGAGTAGGAGACAAAGAATAGAGAAAAGGGGGAAAATGAGGATGCTTCAGCTCAGAAGTGTAGGAAAAGCTAAGAAAATTGTAGAAGAAAGCCTGTATTACACAATTCTCTTGCATATCTCTGACAAAGATGATTTTAGCCTCTTGATTTAAAAAAAAAAAAATTTGGAAGTCAGTGGGTGGCTTTCCTAATGGCTCAGTGGGTTTTGGCTGACTAATACTCCGAGTCTTAAAGAATATGAGGAAAGTACTGTTGCTATCTGTCAGGGAGGCCCTGCTTGCTCTGCCCAAGAATTAAGTAATGTTTAGGGTGGAATTCACTTGGCCTGATGTTGGGTGGCTACATCTGAGCTAGTCCCTGAGCTTGTGCCAAACCCAGGGGAAATCTCATCAGATTTTTTTTTTCCTTGAGTGGGGCCCCCAAGGTGAAGAAAATGAATGCTGTCAGTCTCTCAGTCTCACATTGCTTCAGACAGGCACAAATGATCTGCCTGGTTTTTAATGATATAACATAACAAGACTCCTTCTGAATCTCCCCACTGCAAATGGAAGTAAGGTGGATCAGAAAGCTCCAGACATGCTCGGCTGCGCATGAGGGATTTGTGACAGTAGAGATCTGCCTCTGGAATGAGCCTACAGGCAGATGGTGTGTATCCAAGCCTTGGATAAGAAATAGTGCCGAACTTCCTTCAAAAAAAGAAATTATATGAATGGCATTCATAGTGCTGCTACTCTCGCTCTCCAGGCAGAAAAAAGCCAACCTTGTCAAACAGCAAAACAAAGAAAGATCAAAAAGCTCTTTCTCATTTTGGGTTGTTATCAAGACAGAGGTTGCTGTCAAGAAAGCCTAAGGACTTTTGGTATTGATTTTACATGGAAGGTTTGGGGAGTTTTTGGTGAAAGGTGGTGGTAAATAAAACACATTTTATGATAGATGGAGTCAGAGCTCAAAAGACTCACTGGAGTCCTGTATGTCTTCTTTTCCTTACCCACTGGGCCAGCATCCCTGTCTGGGAGTGTAAAATGGACAACTAAGGTCTTCCAAGCAAGCCAAAATTATCTTCTCTCAACCCAGTGGATGTAATGGTTGGTATTTCAAACTTCAGTTCATGCACTGTGTGGGTGCACATTGTGTTTATCATTAATTGTGGAAAAGAACAATTAAATATGTGAAGTATTAAGTAAGTCTTCCAGATTCTCTCCTCAACAACTTCCCAACATGGGCAGCTAGATGTTTCCCACTGAACTCACTGGCTGACAGTGCTGGTATTTGTGATGCACAGGAACATCTTTCACTCGGCAGTTTTATATGCTAACTTTGATTTCTGCTTTAGCGTCTTGGAGAGCGTGACATTGTAATGTGCTTTCTCAACTCAGTCAATACATAAGGAGAAATACCACTTAGAGGTCATAACATGCTGTTCCATCTGCTCTGTCCTAGCCTATATCCTCAGCTGGATTTGCAAATCGCGTCATGGACTTAAATGTTACATGGGAGCCAGAACACAGGAATTACAATACCAGGTCAGAGCAGTTGTCTGCCTCATCTGGGATTATGTATGGCAGAGTTGGCACCATGTGACTTAGGAAAAGGAGTGTGCTGGAGAGTAGGACCATACGTGTGTTGGGAAGATGAAGGGTGGTTTTGTACCTTCATATCTCTGTGTTAAGGACATACTGAAAAGGACAAGAATTCCCATGTGCACTGGCCTGTGGCGATCTGCCCTGTGGCATAACTTTGTGGGAGCAAAACAAAAAATAAAAGTGTGTGATCATTATTCTCTGGAAAGACAAGAGGGTGTGTTTGCATCTCTGTCTCTCTGTCTCTCTTTTCTCCCTCTGTCTCCCCCAATATCTCTTGAATCTGTTCACCAATTTTTAATGCAGTTTGATAAAGATGTAGAGAGCTCAGTGACAATGAAATCCCTGCAAATCTGTGAAATCTAGGGGAGAGGAGAGAGACTTTGACTGAGGGAAAGGCACTAACAAGCAGACTGCAGTCTGGGCAAAAACCTTTGCAGGCACCACCAAGCCCTTATCACAGAAGGTAGAAAGGTCCCTTGGAAGGGGCTGCTGGAGGTCTCCAGTCCAGCCTCCTGCTCAAAGCACCAAACTATATCAGGTCAGCTTTGCCTGGGATGAGTCTCAAATATCTCTAAGGCTGGAGATTTGATATCCGCCCTGGATGACCATTTCCAGTGCTGCACTATTCTGCAAGTGAAGAACCTTTTCCTGACGTCCAGTCTGAACCTCCAACTTGAGGCCATTTGCCTGTGATTGAGAAGCATTTGTCTCCATCATCTTCACAGCTCCCCTTGGGGTAGTGGTAGGCTGAGATTAGATTCCCCCTTAGCCTCCTCTTCACAAAACAAGCTGATGTTGAGTCAATCAATCACAAGAAAAAGAAGTCGTAGGCAACCTGTACCCTCGGAATTACTTTTTCTTTTATAAATGGGAAGACAGGGGGATGAGAATTAGATGTTTCTGCACTTCCTGCAAAATTTTATAAATACAGCTCTGCAATGCATTGATCTCTACTTTTTCCTATAGTCCTTGAAGAGTAACAGCTATTGCTACAGAACAACTACAAGTGGTTTCTTTTCAAACAAATGATAAAGTATCTTACCTTATGTCAGCATTAAAGAACAGAAATCAGTTGTCTGTCTGCCAGAATTATGTATTTCATGATAAGTTCAGATACTCTCCTCTCTAGTGCAGTTTCAAATCAGTTCCTCATCTGCAGAGTTTATGTAATGCCTCGTTGATCTACCACAGTGCTCCCTTAATGTCTGAGAGTTTTCATTTCAGAGCTGGGTTTTAAATAATTTCAAAATTGCAAACTTATTGTTTTGCTATTTCTCCCATTGCCTTTCAAAAAATCATTAAAATATTTCAGTTTTATTTTTCCATGAAGAATTGTAACAGCTGTTGGTTACACAGGAAAATCAGGGCATCAAGAAAACCGGAAAATGTAAACAAAATTTAGAGATTTGCAGTATTTCCCACTAAATGTCAATTTACATCATTTGGGCCAGTGATGGGCTAGGATTTAGCAACTCTATCTCATTGCAACCTAAGAAGTTCCACTTGGTAGCTTGTGTATTGTTGATCCACAAAGTTGTATCCTTCTCTGTACTTCCACAAAAAAAGGATGCTTTGAACAGAAGCTGCTATGGTTTGCAGCATTCATCAGGACTGTAGTAAACCCATGAGGGTGAGCACAGCTAAAAGAGGCAGCCAACAGACGAGCTGTTCCTGTGCTTTGCTTTGAGATCTCCTGGGAACTTCTGGGGCTGTCAGAGGACTCCTGGGAACTCTTCAAAGATGTTCAGGGTGCTGGCTGCAGTTGGGAAAGGATAGCTACAGGAAGCCAGTCTTCCAGCAGGCTCTAGCAGCTTTTAATGAGCTCTGCCAACCATTCCTGATCAGAAGGTCCCTTAGGCTTGTTTTTTTCCAGCTGACTCCTAGTTAGGGAGGATCAAGCACCCTTTCAGTGGATGCTGTGGAGAAGCCTATATAGCTGTTGGTCTTAAAGCACAGCTCCCAGATGCAGCAGTTGGTGCAGAAGTGGTCCAGAAAGAAATCGACTGGTTCTTCTCCAAGATCCTGAAGATACAAAAGCCTGAACCTCCAACTATATTGAAGGATGTGCTGGCAGTCTGTGCTTACCAGATTGGGAAATGAAGACTTCCATGATGGCAAAGGCAGAAGCTTGTGAATTCTGGCCTCAGGAGGAAGGCTCCTTCTCCACCTGCAGATCTTCAACTACAGAATAGCTTCAGTTCCCTGGGTGCAGATGAGGGGCTGGGAGCTCTGTCCAATGAAGCATCTGAGCCAGCTGAGCCTGAGAAAGAAGGCTGATAGTAGTGGGTGACTCCCTCCTGTGGGGGATGGAGTCCCCATCTGTCAACTTGACCTGCTGTCTAGGGACATTTTCTGCTTACCAGTGGCTCAGGTCTGGGATGTTGTAGACAGAATGCTTGGGCTGGTCCAGCCTTTGGGCTGTTACCTGCTTCCACGTGAGCACCAATGATATATTCAAGGAATCCTGGAGCATATCAAGTATGGCTACATGGTTTCACAGGTCGTGGTTGAGGACGTGTAGCCCAGATGGTTTTCTCCTTTAGGGGGAAGGGCTAGAGAAGGAGTGGACAGACCCTGTAGGTCAGCAACTACTTGCACAGCTGGTGTCAACAACAAGGATCTGGTTTATATGACTATGGGATCTTCTTTGGGGATCAAGGATGGCTACAAAGAGACAGGATCTGCCTGACCTAGTGGGGCCAAACCATCATAGGAATGACAGGGGAGGGCAGTGATGATCCACAGCAGGTTTTGCACTTTACGTGAGAGTGGAGGGGGAATTCATGGAGCTCTGCCTTGGGACCAACGATGAGCCAGCTGGTAGTTGCTGGGTCACGCTCAGAGAGCAGACCAATGCAGGTGATGCTGTTGTGGGTGTTTGCCACAGACTGCCAGATCAGGAAGAAGCTGATGAGGCCTTCTTCATACAACAGGAAGACAAAGCTCAGGGGATTTTATCCATGTGTATAAATATCTGATGGGAGGATGTAGAGACAGAGCCATACTTCTCAGTGGTATCCAGTGAAAGGACAAGAGGCGATGGGCACAAGTTGAAATTCAGGAAATGCCATTTGAACATAAGAAAACTTTTTTACAATGAGGGTGTCTGAAAACTGGCACTAGCTGCCCGGAGAGGTTGTGGACCCTCCATCCTTGCAGCTATTCAAACCTGGCTGGACATGGCCCTGGGCAACCTGCTGTAGCTGACCCTGCTTTGAGCAGAGGTTGGACTAGATGATCCTCAGATGTCACTACCAGCCTCAGTGATTCTGCAGCTCTGTGACAAACCACATTCCTTCTTTTCCTTTACATCAGTGAAGCAGCACACAGCAGTGAGGAACAAGGTACCTGATTTCTGGGGATGCGCTTGGAGTTTACATGAAAAGACAACAAGTGGGAATGGTTTGCAGCACAGCTTTCCCAGAGCATATTTGCTTAGAGCAATGTAAATGTTCATGAGTGAAATAATCTACCTTGAATTGCTTAATTATTGGCAATAAAAGAAACTACAAGGCTGACCTGCAAATTACAGGGATAAAAAAACTAAATGCAGGTTTAGACTTCACTGAAGCTTTGTTGAAACTCTAGGTATTCCAAGTGTATGTTTAAGAATGTCAAATGAATAAATAACAGCTACTTGAGCCGTCTACTCTTTTTAACTGCAATTAGTGGTACACTGCAATCTGCTTTGTGAAAGAATTGGAAATCTTCCAAAGACGGAATAGGCCACAGGATTTTGGTACAGTTGGTAGAGATGAAGTGATGTGATGTCCTTGCAGGGTGGAGGAGGGAAAACCAAAAGAGAATGACCAGGCAGATGCTCGATGGTAAATGTCTGGATTTCAGCTGAAGCTGGACAAAGGAAAAGATTTCACAGGCTCATAGTCAGCGAATAGCTGGTGTTACTCTTAAAGCAATACTTTGAAGACATCTTGAACATATCTTCTGAAAAGAGCAGCATAAAATGAATAACAAATTTGTGTGTTTCAATAGTAAATGATACTCAGTATAGGTCATTTGCTAAGTGCTCAATTCCAGTAATTCATACATTATATGTGATTAAACACAGTATAGGACAGGTAGGTTTAGCACCTACAGGAATGGTTTAGAGACCATTCCAGGAATGCAAGAAAAGAAGCTGTTTGGTTAAATCAGAAATGGTAACAAAGGGAAAATCAGTGTCACATGGTGAACTTAGTTAACTGAAGAAAGGCATGTTTTGGACTGAAGACAGCCCTGGAAACAAAGTCTCTTTAGATCCAGAAATTCATCCATCTTACCTGCAGTCAGTCAGAAGCATGTTGGGTGGTAGATTAGATGGCAAAAGACTTGGCCAGAGCAGCTGAAATAAAAAAAAAGTGGTTTCCAAGTGCTTCAGAGCTGCCTTACAGATAAACAGGGTCAGTTCTTTTCTGCTGTGCCAAAGGAGGAGGTCCATTCCCACGTTCTGCCTCTGGGGCTCCAATCATTAGCAATAAAGTGATGTGAAATTGTGTATTGCAGTTTTGATGGGTGCCATTAGCATTCTGCCAGTTTGCAGCAAAACTACAGCTATTCACTGAATGGCACGCCTGGTCTGTTCCCTCTTCCTGCACATAGTGCAAATTGCTTATGTGTAAATGGTGACTCATCCCTACAGCCTCTCTCCTACCTCTTGTTTCTCCAATTGCAAGATCTAGCCAATGCTGATGCAAAGACCGGCAAGGTCTCCTTTTTTCTTGCTTATTTTTCATTCTTCCACTGCTCTGTCACTGACAGAGACTTATCACTTTCTTTTTCCCTCTGTACCTGCCTCTTTGGCCTTCATTTGCAAGATAATTTCAGGGTCTCCACTCTTGCACCCTCTCTCTTCCTTCACTTCACCTTGACGTCAAGATTTCATCTCTTTCTCTTTTTCTTCTTGTCAGCCCCATTTCATGAAGTCTGCTTTGCACAGGGCTATATTTCCTTGTGTCCACTTTGTAGATTCCTGCAAAATCCATTATTATTTATTATTGTGTTGCTTTGAAAGTTAGCCATAAAAATAGATACACTATGGAACTGCAGCTATTTACAGAGACATAGCAAATAATATCCTAAGCCTATGCCAGACAGCTCTACTACAATTCACCCTTTCCTATTGAAAGGAAGAGAAGAATTGTCTGTGTAGGTAATGCTAGTATGGGAAAAAGAAAGCAACTTCAAAGGAGTGATGAGTCTGTTGGTTGCTCTGCTGAAAGGGAATAAACTATGAATGAAATGAAAACAAACCTCAAAAGGTGGCATTCTCCTGCAAAAAAACTGAATAAAATTGTTTTGCCCAGCTGCAAGTAAAGTTGTTCTTTTGCTTTTGTGAAGTTTGGAAACAATTATTTCTTATGTGTGTTGGAAACTAATTTGTTGCTAGAGACTGCATCACAGCGGACAGGGCTGATGAGTCTGGGGGTCCTATTCCCACCTATATATCTGGCGTATAGTGTAATTGTGAGCAAATTGTTTCACCTCTCTGTGCCTGTTTCTCACTATTAAGTAGGGCTAATGATACTTCCTTCCTTCATAAAGCTTTTTCAGTCTGACTGGAGAACCAAGCTATGAAAGGTATGTATCCTTGCTGTTATTACACAGCAAAATATTTTGAAGGCTTCTTTTAAAATTTAGGAGAGGACACATCCACGTATATCTCAAGTCAGAATGAAGCATTATGGCTGTAATATTAAGACCTAAGGATCCAAGTAAACTAGAGTTGGTGCCCAATGCCCATTTTTATGCTTCATGTTGCTGGTTGTTCATATGTATAAGATATATCTTCTATTACCCACCATCCTCCTTTCTCTGCGTAGAGCTTTTTAAATTGCCAAGAATAGAAATGAGTACGTAAATGGATGTATTTCTAAACCATCTTCCCCTTCTTACAGAATTTAAAATGAGGAGGTTATTTCTGCTATGCTATAAAACATGTGGAGTTGCAGTGGCTTTGAGAGGCTTCAGCACCATAAGCTTTCCAGTTAATTTAAGGGATACGGTTCTGTTACTAGGCCACTATAGTGTCTACCAAAAAATAATGAAAAATAGTCCTTTTATTTTTTTTATTTCTCCAAGGTATTGTATTTGTATTACAGTACAGAGTGATATGATCTGATTACTTCAAAGGCAATCTAACTTTGAGCTCCTTGTGTTTATAACCATTTGGTCATCACACGTTGGTCTCTCTGAAGGTCTTGCGTAATGATGTTGCCATCAGAGCTCTTATCTGTGGGTTAAGTATTTTAGGGAATTCATTCAGAGCAGCTCTGCTGCAGAGAGAGCGTTGACAGTCTGTTTTTCTTTTCTGCCTTGCTGTTTGTTTTCTGAGATAGCTGTATTTTGAGAGAAACTGTGTGTGTCTAAACAAAAAGCGTGGTCACTGTAAATGTATGCAGGTAGAATGAGACCTGCAAACAAGGAAGACTTTGCAATGTGACCTCTTTTTTTGAGGAGATCCTTGGGGAGATATATGGATGGGTGGAAGTAACATGCTTCTCAGTACATTGACTTTCTGGAGGGGTTGTAGCTCAGCTTGGCTAAACCTGGGATCTCTTGAAAAAGATGACTAAGGAAAAATATTTCAGATGTGTTTTCTGAAAGGGCCTGTGTGACTCTCAGCATTGAAATCAGTGTGTTAATCTTAGCTTAAGCTATCAGCTGGTATTCAGTGCAGATTTGCTAAGCGTTGTCTTCTGAGTAATGGTTGAAGATCTCAGTCCTGGTTATCCACCTGACATCTGCGCCTTCTTTATTTGCCATTTTAGCAGAGAGAATAAGACTTCAGTGTACACAAATACACCCTTCTGAGAGTTAAAATGAGCTTCAAATCCAAATTCATGTCATGCTACTAGGGCAAATAATGGTCACATTCCTCCCTGTGATGTTAAGGGATTCAAAGCCAAAACTCATTTATAATTTGAAAAGCTACAAATCCTTCTGCCTTGGAATATGTTTTCATCTTTAGATTGTATCTGTCAAAACAGAGAAGTCCTATACATAATTGTCCAATGCGTGAGTTGTGGATCCAGGACAGAGGACTGCAATCCCACATGTTTGTTTGCCAGGATATGCAGTAATGTTTTCTTTTTTTATCCTTTATGTCTACATATTAAGCAATGAAATAATTATGAAAAAATAAAACAATTATTTCAAATGGTACCTGTAAAGAAGTGAGGCTTGATGCTCCTCAAATAGCTTTCTCTCTTCAAAAGTTAAAATAAAAGTTAAAATTCATAACTGAAACCATGTGATAGATCATTATTATTAGTCAAATATTTTCTGAAAGAGAATGAAGGTTAGGACATACGAAGTCTGGTCATGCTAATTAATTGCTTTCAGTTGTGCCATAAATCAGTCTGAAAGCAAAGGAGTTGTAGAGTTGCCTCTTACGTTGGTTCACAGCTATTAGAGATGAGATATAATAGCTGGAAAGTGTTTGTACACATGTCCTTTGTAAAACTTGGAAATGTTAGTGTCGGTTGTTCTTCTTGTCTTGGGTTGGACAGATCTCATGAGCTCATTGCTTGAATTATTCTGGCAAATATTATTTTTGCAGTTTAAGAAAGGACACAATAGTCAAAAGACCATCAAAACTTGCATGTCGAAGTTTCAGAATTAGGGAAAGCTGGGTTGAAAAATGTATCCCTTATCTTGTTTATGGAAGTACCAGCATTGAATGTAATGCTGCTAGCTGGTGAGTTAGGAAAGACACTGCTCCTTCTGACTTTTGATTATTAGTAAAAAGTGTATCTGCTAGGACAGGAGGGTTTGAACGTGCGTGCGCTGATCTGACCAAAGGTCTGAGACAAGCAATCTAGCTAACAAAGTTATAGAAAACCTCTCTTTGCTCTTATCCCCCACAAATTAAGTGAAATGAGATCATCTCCATGATTTTCTATAACTACCCATTCCTGAGTGTTTAACTCACTTAATTTGAAGTTTCTCATGTGGCTTTGGGTGTCACTGGGGGAGTCCTGAGGAACCTGTCCTGTTCTGACCTATGGCACTCGCAGCGGTAGTAGGCTGCACATGGAACTTAGGAGGGAAACCTTCCATATCTTGTGGTGCTGGAAATGGGACTGCTCAGTAAAGGGAACATAGAGGGTATCTGGATAAGAAGTCTTGACTACAAATACAGAATACATTGTTTTACAAAGCTTATAATTTACAGGAATTTGGCTTGAGCAGGAAAAGCATCATGCCTAACATGCAGGCAACTGTACCTCCCCAGCCAAATTTCAGACCCTAGCTATAATGCCTGCAAATGCTAGAGTTGCTCAGAAAAAAAAAAAAGAATCTGTGCAAATTCTAAGCTCATCTTAGGAACTTTTGAGTCATACTTGATGCTATATTAAAAAAACCCTGCTGTAATTGTGCCTGAACTAATTCATCTCAATGGTGAAAGACTGAACTGGCATCTTTGGTCAATATTTATCCGGGAATTTTGAAAAGAAAAAGCAGTGCTGTCACTCAGACCACTGTATTATCAGAAGAAATCTGTGGCAGCATTCGAAAAACAAAAATTAACCAAAATACAATTCTCCTTTTGGAGAAAAGCAATTTAACATTTAATAAAAAAAGTAACGTCACTTGGGGGGTGAATCTGCAGCTTATCAAGCCTGCCATATAATTTTAAAATTTATAACTCTCATGATTAGAAAATGTCAAGATAATCAAAATACAGGGGAAATTACAGCTGCTAGAGTAAATGAATGCTCTGAAAGTACTCAGATTGTGCGATGCTATAACATCCGCATAACAATCCTAACTTTTAAAACACTTTGGTCACACACAGTTTTTTGCTTATACATTGCTTGAAGATAGTGAAGATTTGGGTATGATTTCATAGTTGATCTTAAGAGCGAGTTATTAAATCCCTTACATTTGATACACTGCTCTGATAATGAACCTGCGCTGCAGAGAAAGTGTCAAAAAGTTTAATTTCTTTTGTGCTCAAACCCTCCATATAAATCTGCGTGGGTAATAAAATTATAATCACATATTCATACCTCTTTGCAAAATAAATGTAATGATACTTTGTATTCCCTCGGCACCAGCTCTCTCAAGTTCTTCAGGCACTTTATAAACATTAATTAAGACTCGCACCTCTGTGTTGCGTAAGTGCCATACTGATCACCTTCATTGTTTTGTAAAGTGTCTGCCATATTTTGATTACTCCAGAGCCACTTGTTAATATTATACACATCAGTAAACTGAGGCAGGGCGGTTAAGTCGCATGATTAAATTCTTGAAGCAAATCAGTGATTAAGGTTGGGGCTGCAATTAAGAGAGTTTCGCTTTCCAGTTCCCTGTTGTAACCACTGGACTAACTCCTATAGGGACTTCAAAGCATTTTCAGTGATTTAAATTGGTTTCTGTGTTGAAAGAAAATTAATTCATAACATTAATAGGTGTAGGATTGTAAATGCATTGTCACTTGGTATCTCTTGAGGGCAAACGTGTGACAGTAGGGTAGCCACGAACCGTACTGTGGCACCCATTAAAGGCTCTTTTCCTATTATAAACTATAATAGGCAGCTGTCTGCAAGCATAAGCTGTGCTTTATTATGGTGAGTCTATGGCTCATTTATGACTAAACGGACTCTTTTCCTCTTGGTCTTTAGCTTGCAATGTGCTACTTTTTCCTCATTTTCCAGTCGAGAAAATTGTACCTTCTCCTGGAACTGGCGTTTCTCTCCTCTCTTGCCAAAGGCTGTTTTATTAACTCCCATCCGACTTCTGTTTCCTGTCATTTTCTGCTGCTTTTCCATCTGAAGGAAGACAGTGGTCATGTCATAGTTATTTTCTTTAGTAATTGCCACAAAGATGCTGAGTGTTTCCTAATTAGATCAGGCAGCGTTCATGGCGAAACCTCAGAGATGCTGTCCGAGGACGCGAGTTTCCTTCAGATCTCGGTAATTGCGTTGTACAGCCCGTGCTTGTGCAATCCGAGTTTCTCCCTGCAGCTCTTGAAGCACACCAGGGGGTTGGGAATAGTGGTATTTAAAGAGAAAGAGCAAAAAAGCTTAATTGAGGAAGTAAAATAATGGGATTTTTTTTTCCCCTTCTCCTTTAAATATGCCACGGTGTGGAAATCTACTTGGTTGTCTCTCATCATGGTCTCATTTTGCAAACAACAAACTGGAGCTAAAATACTTCTGTATAGGTGAGGATCAGCTAAAAAAATTGAAGACTTAGATGGGTTTTTGAGGCAGATGGATAAAACTTACCTAGAGACTGAAAACACGTTTTTCAAATATACAGTTATTTTGATGCAAAATAACTTTACAAAATGTTCAAAATAGTGCCTTATTTGCTGCTGGAGGGCTGTAAAATTATAGATCATTGCGCCGTAGATGAGATGTAAATTTGGAGGAATTTGTGAGCAATATAGAATTGCTGGATACATTCAGTGTACTGCTTGCTTTCATTTTTATTAGTCAGAATTAACAACAGGGTGGTCAGCATTTGAGAGCACTAACAGTGACGATGTTCCACTGACAGACTTGATGTTCATGGCAAATGCCAGAAGCGATGGGAGAAACGGGAAAACTGCCTTTTATCTAACATCATGGTGGAGGGGGAATATTCACTTTGCCCTGCTATTTGTGTTAAGAGCACCTCCCTTTCACCTTTTTGTTTAATGGACAGGAACGGGACGTTTATCTGGAGATAGGACTGGGACGCTTATCCAGAGATAGACCCACAGGGCATTGGGGTGGGATCGGGGGGCTGTGATCTGGTCCTCACTTGATCCCTGCTGTGAGTCTCCCATGCGATTTCAGCACAATGGCTGCTGGAGCAGAATTACAACTACCTGAAAGGAGGTTGTAGCGAGGTGGGTGTCAGTCTCTTCTCCCAAGTAACAAGCGATAGGACGAGAGGAAATGGCATCAGGTTGCACCAGAGGAGGTTTAGATTAGATATTAGGAAAAATTTCTTCACTGAAAGGGTTATCAAGCATTGGAACAGACTGCCCAGGAAAGTGATTGGGTCACCATCCCTGGAGGTATTTAAAAGATGTGTAGATGTGGCACTTAGGGACGTGGTTTAGTGGTGAACTTGATAGTGTTAGGTTTACAGTTGGACTTGATGATCTTAAAGGTCTTTTCCAACCAAAATGATTCATGATTCTATGATTCTATGATTCTATGATTCTATTAAATAGTTCTCTGCACTGTGCAAGCATCATTACAAAGCAGATTAGCAGGGAGGGTGAAGCTTGCTTTATCCAGTTCGAAATTGAGGTAGACCAAAGATCTTCTACCACTCCTCAACTCCATGTTTCCCTTGAAAATTGTGGTTTTAATTGTAGGTTCTTGAAAACAAATGCAGCTGATTAGCTTCTTGGATTCATGTGTTCCACATAAAACCTGCAGCAACACTGTGCCCAGGCATTTTTGGGGAAAAAGGGCACCTCTTTGCAGGACAGTGTTTCCTTGAGCTCTCCCCATTGTGTGATGGTCAGACCCCATGCAGCTTGGCTTGTGACTCTTATTGAGCTTTCAACTCTAGGGACTAAAAATGAATTTAATCCTTAAAACAAAGGGTTAAAAATTGAAAGTATCACTTAAAACAGGACTGCGAAGTGTGTGGTGGTTTCTATGTATTGGCAGGTAAAATACTGGAGAAAAGGAAGCCATAGGTAAGTCAGGAAAAGAAGATAATTTAGTTTTATGTTAATAGCTGTGTTTAATAATAATAATAATAATAATTATTATTATTATACCACATTATACTTTTATGCTCTGATGATAAAAAACCAAAGGCTAACCTTCTAAGTCTGGAGTGATAGTTAGATACCCTGTTCATACTAGTTATTAAACCCTTCCTTTGATGAGCTACTTAGTGTAAGTGCCTTCATGTAACATCTAAAAACGACTCTGAAGCCTGAACCACAGACAGGCAGAACACAGCTAGTTATTTTGCTAAGGAGGAGGATGAAAAGGCAACCATCCCCTGGAAAACAGGCAAAAAGATAGGAGAAAGGCATGAACCATCTGCTTCTCTCCTATCAGTCCTTGTGGTCTAATGGTTAATGATACAAAATGCTACTGAAGGACACCAAAGCAAAGTAACCTTTTCTTTATCCAGCAGGTGATGGAAGACATTGCTGTCATTTCCAGGGCTTAGTGGATTAATTCTGTTCATCAAAATTTCAGCCTGCTGGTGCTATGTATACAATATAATAATGGAGGAAAGCTGTTGCACGCTGCACAAAGAAGGGACACGTATCAGCAGCACAGTTCTGCTTTGGTCTGTTGGCAATGTGATACAGTCATCTTTCTCTCTTAAGAAAGATGAGGAACAAATTCAAGAAACATGCTACTTCTCACAGACAGAAACCACTGTGATATATAGGATGGCAGAACTTCTGTGTATTAGCCGGGCTTTTTTTTTTTTCCCTTTCTCCACATAGAATTCACATAAATAATTAAAAAAAATACAAAACCTGGTTCAACCTGGCTGTCCAGCAGGAGAGAAGATAAATATTTGCAAGATTCTAAAATATATTGTCATAAAACAGACTTGTGGCTGGATTCTTCCCAATGCTTTGTGGTCTCTCTGCATTCCCAACTGTTTTTGCCAATTAGATTCTCCCCAGAGTCTGTAAGATCATACACGTATTTGAGACTTTCAAGTTCTCACCTTGATATGATGATAACAGTCACTTAACTCATAGTGACAGAAAAAAAAAAAAATTTAGGATGTTTTCCTGCAGTGTGTGGCAACAGTGAAAGCAGCTTCTTAAACACAGCCCATGACTCAGGATGCTGTTTACAAAATCAGAATCAAGAGAGTTGGAATTGCTATCAAAATTATGCCAGTCAGACCTGTTTTAAGGGTTGGTTGCAAAAATAATTGGCCGTGCATTAAAATTCAGGAAATATAAATTGATCCCTTTGACTTTCCAAAGATTGGTGAGCATCCGAACTCGTGTTTGGGGCATATGCTTCCAGCTACAGTCTGTCAGGCTTATCTTGAAAAAAAGAACTTTTCTTTTTTTAAAAGATATTCTGGACACTCTAGGCTTTTATCATCATGAATAAAAGGATTTTTCTTTATTCAGAAGCTATCAGATTCTTTCATTGCAGTCTCCGAGTAAAAGCTGTCATAATTGTTGCTGTAGACACTAGTTTTTCTTTAAAAAACAGAGTATTGTTATTCAAGTCATTGCTGTTCATGGTGTCTTAAAATCAAAACACCAAAGCAATGACCATCTTAAACCAGGTGCTGAAGAAACACAAAGCAAAACATAATGATATTTTCTCTAGAGTGTCAATACTGTATTGTGGTTTAGATGTAGGGTGTAATCTTTCAGGACAGGTGAACTCATTACATTACACATTTTGAGTGTTTAGAAATGAAACTGAAATGTCTTTTTATGTGCTGCTTATACAAAAGGGAGAACATAAGGTCCAACTCAGCATTGGAAGGCCATCGTGCCTCAAGTTTTCCAGGAACAAGGCAAATGGGAAGACCTGAACTCAGCCTTGCTTCCTCTGTGCCTTGTGAGCAGAATGAGAGCATCCTTACTGAAATCATTTACATATGTCAGCAAATGTCTTTCATATAACAGGCCTGAAGAGGCTGGTAATAAAATAAAGCAAGGTAGTTTAGCAAAGAGACAAGGCACTTTGGTTTTCCCCTAGTGGTTAGCAATGACTGTGGTTTTTCCTGCTTTGTTTAAGTTGCTAAGGAACCTTATTTGCTCTTGGATCTATTTTTAATTGACCCAACAATGAAGAGTTTTGTTACAAGAAAATGCTTTCTTGAATCTAGATTTGTGAATCAAGATCATTCAAAGAAACAGAGTTCATTCTAGACTGAGATGTCTGATATTTTCAAAGCAACTCTTCAGTCCTTAAGACAAATGTTTAAAAGTAAATACAGACTGACAGACTGAAGCCTGTTAGATATGTTGGAGATTAACTGTGGTTTATTGGTTTAAGAAGTTTAGGAACAACTTTACTGTTCTTCCTTGAGGGTCCTCTGTTGAAAAAATGAAATTACTTGTATCTTGAGCTAATTCAGAAAACTAAAAGAATTCAAGAAAACTAAAAGAAAACCTAAGTGAAGTGGGGCCACTAGTGATCACAGTCATGCTATGTGGTCTGACTTTTGGAATATATATTTAAGTTTATGTTCTCTTTAAAATAACTTTCACAAGACTTACAGATTTGAGATTTTGATGTATTGCTGTTTCATTTAGACCATCTGTCTTCTGATATCTTGAAATGGTATTTCTTGTAACACAGTTCCTATCAGAGTTGTGGTATTATTAAAAATCAAATTTCATAATTTTTTTTGCCAGGCAAAGCTGCTTGGCATCAACACTGTTGGTAAACAAACACAATCAAATATTCTTCCAGTACTGCATTCCCATGTGTGTTTGTTGAAACTGCAGCTCAAATGAGGTTGGATGCAGCAGTTCTACCTGGCTGCAGACAGGCACAGCAATATTTCCCTTTGCACTCAGTTTGAAGAAGGCACAGACTTGACAGGTAACTTTAGTTAAGTCCTGTCCAAGATCTTCACATTGGGGATAAGTTTGCTGTAAGACGAAGTGCATAATTTTCTTTAAAAAAAAGAAATTATCTCAATTTTGGAGAAATAAAAATTAACACACCTTCAGGTGCTGCTGTATTAGCATTTTGAGACATATTGTATAACGGCCAAGAAATTCTAAATTAAGGAAGATACACGAGATTCTTCTTGACCTTTTGGCTTAGATCACATTTAATATCAGATTAATTTAAGACATCCTGTATTCAGGGATGTATTCAGTAATCTAATAGGTCTTCTCAATTTTTAACTGCTCTAATTGTATTTATTTTTAAATTACCTGACATCCATTGGTTTTTCTGACAATTTTAATTTATTCTAGTATAATTTTCTGACGTCCTCCTATGCCAGAGGGTAGTGGAGGCTGGACATATTAGAAGGATACCAACCCCATGTGGGAGTGGAATTATTTCAGGGCTAGAATATAGGCCATAACTAAGAGCAATGGGATAAAATGAAGATGGGAACATTTAGACTGAGACTTAAGGAGCCTTGACAGTAAGATCTATTGAACTGTGAAGGTATTTCCTAGAGGATATGGTGAAAGTCTCATTATTTTGAAGTTGCAACTAGACTGGATAAATGGGAAGAATTACTATACATGGAGCAATCATAGACTTATAGATAGAGATTACCTCTCTTTTCAATCTAAATTTTGGCTATTTCTCCTCCTTTGCTTTTTCCAGCTCCTTCAGTGGGACTGGAAAGAATTTATGGAGAAGAAAGTATGCTGTATTTGAATATAGGATTACCTGAGAAAGCTGTACTGCAACAGACATCTGTAGCTTTTTTCCAATAGATCCAAGAAGCCACCAGAGATTTGATTTTTCTCCATCTCTACCTGCTGGGGAGAGAAGTGCTATGACTGTTCTCTGCCTTGCTACCCAAAGAACTAGTAAGACTAGTTGTTTTCAGTGCTCATATCATTTTTGAGACAAAAAAATGCAGAATGCAGAATAAAACTCTCATCCTTGAATATCTATGATGGCATCAATAATATGATTAAAGTAACCTTTGATAGCTAATTTGAGAGACATGCCTTTCTAAAGTGCTAAGTTTGATTCTCACTGGGAACTTGTATTATGATGATGGAAGTGTAATGCGGTAGCACCTGGATGTGGTGGGATCTGAGCACCCGTGACTGTCAGCACTGCATGTGCATATGGCAGAGATACTGCTGCCCCAGTGAAGTTGAGGCAGGTGCAACAAGTGACTAAAATGCTTGATCTGCAAGCCTGGGGAGAGAAGGTCTGGGAAAACTCTACTAAGAAAGTGTATGCAATGCCCAGAAAAAGAAATAATGGTCATTTCTTCTGGTCACCTCCCAAGCCATTATCTTCTAGTAGTGCCCCCAAAAGTGTTGTGCTGGAAGTGCCATGGGGAGTAAGGTCGCATTTCTACCTAGTGGTCTTATTTGGAGGGGCTATCCCATGTATAATTTGCATTTTAGGAGAAGGCTGGAGAGAAAAGAGCATTTGAGACCAACCTTGGTGTCAGGGCAGAGTGTGAGGAAGAACAAGGCCGTGGTCATGGATGGAGATGGGGGCAGAGCTCTAAGGACCATCAGAAGTAGCAACTGCGACTTTTTTTTGCAGTGGAGAATAGGCGTTCAAGGACAGGATCCAAAGAAAGTGTAATATGACCGGAATGATGGTCCAGGAAATAAAGCCAGGCTATTTTGACACTTTGGTTGAGCTTTTGAGTTTTTTTTCTTTGAGCCCATTAACTCTCTGATGTGTAGTGATAACTGATTTTTGGTATGCTAGATATGTGGTATCAGCTTTAAGTAGGGAACCACTTCTGAGGCATCCGTTTGGGTGCTGCCAATTTTACAGACCTGTGACGATTATGTAGTGAAGATAAAGGAGAGAAATATAGGAGAAACCAACCAGACAAGTAAACAATTTTTTAGGAAATTTTGTCTCCCCCTATCTCGAGCGATTTCTTTGAATAATAACCATTTCAGAAATATTAGGACTCATTTCATATAATCACCGTTATCTTCTTTGCTACAGGTCTCTTTCTGCAAGGCAGTATGGTAACTTGAAAAGCAATGATCATAATACCAGCTCTGCTCATTAGTATAAACAACCTGCAGACAAACTTGAGCTATTTTATTAATTAACAGCTGTATTGTTCTCCCTTGGAAATCTCAACAGAAAGGCCATTCATGTGACTGCCCAGCAGAAATTGCTCAGCTGTCAGAGCCAAAGATGGCAGGTGGTTTTCCAGGGCTCTCAATAAAGTCTGTGTCATATTTTTATTGTACCCAGGGCTTGGCGAGTGGGCAGTCAGGGAAATGGTGTTTGCTGGCTTTGATGGCAATTCACACAATGGCTAAGCAATAAAGAACCATGCTTGCAAATGATCCAAGAGAAGACGATGGTCCCCAGTCCCACAGAATACATATTCTTATACAGGATTCAAGTATTTAGGACTGTTTTGACAGGATGATAAGTCTAGGTAAGGTACATTGTTGCTCAGTGTTATTAACAGGCAAATCAGATCACAGAACAAAGATTTTTGTAAATATTTCAGCAGGCTGCAAGAAAATGAACCTTGTGCTGATCTCAGATGGATTTTCAAAAGTGATTTTGCCATGATGTCTTTCAAATATTTAGATTTGTTGTTGGGGTTATTGTGATTCCATAGATTCACAATGCACAAGAAAATATGTGCGTGAAATACTGCATTCGCAGGGGAAAGGCTGACTGAGCAAACGTAGCCTTTTTCCATCTCAGTGTCAAGTAGAAATATTCCAGATATAACTAGACCTCATACTTTTAGGCACAGAAAAGCTGTTACTGGCACAGGGTGGAGTCCTTCTGGACAGGCATAATTTGGAAGAAAATTCTATACTTAGCGAGCTGTGGATAGGGATGGACAAGGCATATATGAAAATGCCCAAGATTTGAAGTGCTACAGTGACTCTCAAATGGGTGGGTCAATGGGCAAAGGAAGCTGACATGGTAAAATGTGTATGATGCAGCTCTATATGTAGATAGCTACTAGCAAATAATAGTTAATCAATTAGCCATCTTAACTATGAACCTGATACCTGGAGTGAGTGATTACATGTATTTCTCTATAACCTAGTGGATGTATACATGGATAATTATACATATCATGAGTTCAGCAAGGTCCTAATACCAAATTTAAAATAAATGCAGGAGGCCCAAATGCCAAAGCCATACAGAAAGAGTGTACAGGTCATGTATATTAATTGCAGTTATCTTATGTGTCATAAAGCTGTAAGACCCTTCCTTTCTAGACCATCAAAATGTAGGCAGGAAAAAAAATTATTAGAAATTATCCCCATGGATCCCTATCAGAAAGTATCCCAATGAATTTTTGACCAGGTTTATTACTGTTTACTCACAGAAGACATAAATACAGCTTATATTTTGTTAACCAAACTACAGCTTACATTTTATGAAACACAGGCATATTCCTAGGTTGGAAAGAGGTTGACTGCTCTGTTAAATTTTTTCCTCATTCTCACTTCTCTGAACTTTTTTAATCATGTTTTCTCATTAGCAGAAAATACTTGATTAACTCAGTCATTTAATGAGGTGCTTTGGGGTGGTAAAGACAGCAGTCCATTCTGCTGAATGACTTTGAGATGTTAAAAAATAAATAAAACTTGTAAGTGCCAATAGATCTCCTGTTGGTCTTTACTGGTAGTTGTTCTTTGATGTGAGAGAATATCCAGTTCCAGCTAGCGTCCCCCTTCAAGAAGCTGATTTTCAGATTGTTGTTAATAACAAGTGTTGGCACACTGTGGCAGATACTGGCTTCTTTTCTTAGACAAATACTTAAATTAAGTTACAGTAGGTCCAGGTTGCCTGATTTTCAAGTAATTAACAATGTTATTAGTTTTTTATCCTACTTTTTAGGGAGAAGATAGTGATATTAATTTAAATTAGATCTCAAAGAAAAGTGTCAGAGGAAATGGACCTTTGCTGTCACAAAGCATTTCTTACTTGAAGCTGCCATGCTCCAGAATGTAAAAATGGAGCCTAGCTACAAATAAAATTGGGAAAACAAGAGGATGGATGCTACGGTTGGATTTTGTATGATTCAGGTCATTAAAGACAACTGGAATTGATCTTTCTTGTCAAAGACAATTCTCCACTATTTTTCTATAATTTTTCAGTGTTTTGTTTTGTGGATTTATTGCTTCTGTACTTGTATAAGAAAACTGAGAGTAATGTTAACTTTATTACATTTTATGGTAACAAAGATCTTGGCTCAGTGTTTTTAAGACAAGGAGTGAGTTCCCCTTTATACTGGAAGGTTGAATGTTTGGAGTGCAGCGTGCTCAACATCTGCATGCCGCTTCAACAGCTGGCAAACTCCTTGTGGAGCATCTGCTTTCTATTACAGCTACCTTTCACTGGGGCAAATTGAATGTGGCATCTGAAAGGGCTCTTTGCATACACGGAGATTTAACTGGCCATTACGTGACAAAGTGATTATTTAAGGACAGAGATTTTGCCTGTTTTCATATAGTGCCTGGTACAGTGTGGTTGCTGTCAGAGGCAAATGCAAGAGACATTAAGAAATGGTCAGGAACAATGTGGAGAGAGGAAAACAGGGAACACAAGATAGCAAAGTTCTACATCTGTAGATATTTACTACTGAGTTTCTAAATGCTCGAACTTAACTTTATAGATTTTAAATGCTTTTTATTGTTTTGAATGAGATACTTCACTTTAACAGATTATCCTACTCTGATAGATGTTTAAGATTGATGCTATTTTTAGAACCCTTTCAAAGTCAAACGTCTCATGAAGGTGAGTAATTTTTCACCTCTGATTTTTGTTTCATTTGTTTTGATCAGGGATACTTTACTGACCAATTTGGTATCTAAAGCTCATGAAATCTTATCCTGTTTCTACCATATTAACGTGTAACTGTGTGCTTTTATCACTAGATATGGCTCAGGAACCTCAGTGATACCTTTATGGAAGAAGTAATAACTGGGATTTGGCCAGTGATCTTCCCAAATTACCATCTTATGATGTCTATCATTTCTCAAGAAAGGATTTTAAGAGATTCTTATTGAGTAGGCTCAAGCAAGAAATCTCTTCAGAGAAAAGACCCATGAGTGGTATACTAGCAGGTGATTGTATAGCTATGGACAGGAGGCAGAAGCCACCTGCACTAATATTGTATTCCAGCAATAACATTTGACACTATGGGTTAGGACATTTTGTTGACTCATACTAACATCTGTGAAGATGGGATGCACCTTCTCCCTTCCTTGAAAGCATCTCTTCTTTGAATCACCTATGCCAGGGTTGGGCTGGATGTCCTCTGCTTCTCCCCACACATGTAGTGCAAGTGTCTTCCTCCTCCTTGCCCCGTCCTCATTTGTTCTCAGATCATCTGGGAATACCATCTTTATTTGAAGAGTGAAGTAAGAGCACCCAGGATGTGCACAAACACATACCGGCAGGCTCTTGCATTATGGTCTGCTGAGCCTGGTGCCAGCACTGAGTCCCCTCTTGGAGCACATGGGCTCATGTTGCAAGTGCTCGACCAGTGAACCTCAAGGGAAGTAAGATTCCCAACTGAATTTACCAAAAGCCCATGGTCAGGTGTCTGAATGTGAAGAGCTTCTAGGAAGAGGCTGCAGGTTGTTTTCTTCTTACTCCCATCCTGACATTTGACATCCATTCTGAAACTTTAAGCCAGGAACCACATAGTTTGTTTTCTCCGCGTGAGTTCAGTTGTACAACCTGGTTTACAAGGGGGACTATAACGTCTGTTCGGGACTTTTAGGGAAAAATAGTTCGATTCTATTGTCGCTTGTTACTGCTTCCTCATAGCTGTTTATCCAGTTGTCATGTTCTCCTGTGGTCTTGCCACTAAGCATGCTAATGCCATTAATGGAAATGGATGAGAACTTCATTTGTTTTAGAGAGTTTTCCAGGAGAGGGCAGCCATAGTTAATTCTGGGTCAGTTCATGTAATACAATGTGAGTATAGATTACTGGCAGCGTTTGGCTGTGACGCTCTATTGCCCAGCATGGTTTGTGTGCTTAGGTCTTTTAATTTGTTCTTTTGTTTGGATTGCAAGTGCATAAAAGATAGACTTTTTCACAAATTAATGCTGGAAAAGACAAACCACATAATAGAGCGGTTAACTCCCAATGCCCTGTACTTGCTGAAATTGCAAATGCTCTTGGGAACAGTTTCCATTATATGTCACTGTTTGCTTTATATACTTTCCAACCAGCTCATAAGCTTTTCTTCACTCTCTTACTTCAAAAATATTTATGGAAAAACATAGCCCAAACTCTTGCTAGAGACCTCAAAATTTCAGGAATAAAAAATTCTCTTGCACTGAAAACTTTTACTTCTTTAGGAGCCTGGAAAGGATCAGGACAGAATGATCCTCTCCCCTCTCCTGTTTTACTATAAGAAGGATACATATGAAACCTCTCTGGGCTTGGATGTAAAGATGATAAGTTAGAACTAAGGGGCATATCCCATATCCACAGTTTGGAGGCTATACTCATCCAAACAGCAGTAATGATGTAGATGGCATCAGGAGAGATTTTTTAATACTGCCCTCCCAGGGCTATTGCTTGGGCAGAACTGCTTCTGGGACTGGGTTGGCAACCAGAACCCCTTGACACGCACCCTCAGTCTTTGTATTAAGACTGCAAGGAAAGTTGCCTTTTCATATGAAATGGGTAGCTTCATTTCTTGTATCAGTTCAAAACAGCAAAAGCTATTTTTCTCCTTTCCTCCTTTTTTTTTTATTTTAAAAAACCCCAACTCTATTTTCCTGCACCACCAAATAAAAACTCCATGAAATACCTTTTGCCAGATCCCTAGGTAATGTAAATCCATGGATTTTTATAAAGTTAAAAATCTGATCCCTGCAGGTAGAGGTGATGGGGTTTGGGAGGATTTTTTGTTTGTGTTTTGTAGGAGGAAACAAGGTGCAGTCAGTATCACTTCATGTAAATCCACAAAATGATACGTGACCTCAGACGTACAACTAAGGAAGCCATACAGTCTTTCCATATGTTGAATTTTGAAGACTTCTTCAATTTTGTCAACTTTGTCAACTTCCTATGCTTTACAGCTTCTCTTCATTTCTTAGGCATTCCACTGATGTGTATCAAACATACACACGTAATCTCGAAATACATTGAATCTCGAAACCATTGAAAGATTGCACCAGTGAGAGTTGTTAGACGATGCAGTGTTGCTTTGTCTGCTGTGGAGGGTGAGGAGTTAATAATTTCTGTTCTCTGCTTATGCGTCTGTGGGTCTCTAGAAGGTAGAGCAGACACAATACTGTTTCTGTAGATGAGCTGATAGCTCTGGCCAGTCTGCGCACAGAGCCTTGTGCAAATAATTCTTAGAAAAGAGACCTGATCAGCCACCACACTACACTGATTTTCCCATAATTGTATCTGTCTTTTAAAAGCTGAAGATAAAAGGACAGAATTTGACACCTGCTCATTGCTCATTTTTCCAGTGGCTTGGCGGGCTGGAGCACCGTTGCAGGGTTTGAACGAGGAATGGTTTTGCCACCCAAATGGCCAATTAAAAGGAGATGGGTTTGCAGGAATGCTTTGCAGCACTTGACAGGTGAAGCTCAAGGCATGGCTCGCAGCTTCGGGTACAGAGAGGATTTAATTTTTTACTCTCTCTAGCTGAAAACGGTGTTTCTTTTCTTCCCCCCCCCAATATTTAACTTGTAGTTTTATTTAAACAAGTCCTCTCGGCACTTCACCGTGCTGATATCTGAGGTCTCCATTCCTTCAAAATGCAGTGATGGGGAAGAAAGGGTTTCTAGGCTCTTACTTTAACTCTTTTATCAAAGAGTTCTTCTTTAAATAGCATTATTTTTATTTTGATTTACTTTTTCTTATGATTGGGTTTCCTTTTATACTCTCTCTCCCTTCCTGCATGTCCTGTGAATCCTCAGGTTTTACGTTCAGTTTAGTGTAAGACTTATTCCTATAAGGAGTTGGTACCTCGATGAGCCAGCATAGGCATTTTGAAAGCTTACAATTAAGATGTTTTTCTCTGTTTTCTGGAAGTCACGTTCCCCTCTCAATTCTATTGGGTAGCTTATGCATTCATTTCTGCTCAGTGAAAACTCCTGACTCTCTTCACAGGACAGGTTAACTCCTTCCTAAAAAGTTTCAGTGTCCCCATTTGGAAAACTGGTACAGTGCTCACTTCCTTGCCTCACCAGATAGCCTTGAGGTTCGAGAGATACAGATATAGATATTTTTAATTTATTTAAGGTTATTTCTTTTATTGTTTCTAATTCTCTAGCAGTGCTGGCTGGACATCCCAAGAAAATAGGTCTGCATAGTTCTAGGTGCCATACAAATTGTTCTGCTAAGCTCTTAGGAACATGAGAATTGTTGTCCCTAAGAGCTTATAGTCTAGTATTATATATATATATACACATATGTATGTGTGTATATATATGTGTTTTATATATATGCTATAAAGTATATATGTTATATGAAAAAAAAAAGGTTAACAGGGAAGAGGAATAGGGAAAATAGTATAACAAAGTAATAGGAGAGAAGTAGTTTTGCACGCAAGTTGTACCCCATAGGTAGCAATGAGCACAACTTGGCACCTCTGTAGCAATCAGAGAGCAGGTTTGTGCGAGTATTACTGCGTGACCTCAGCAACAGGTTTCAGCATGCATGGGAAAAGTTGGGTCAGTATGTGGGCATTTAGTCTAGGCTGAGCTCTACTGCTATAGCTAGAAAGTAGACAAGCTGGGAATGATGTCTGTGCAAGGTGCCATGTGGACATAACCAGGTTATAGACCTACAGAACGATCTTTGAAGCAAGGTCTTCAGTAGATTAGAAAGGCACTAGTGTGGAGGTGTCAAAAGCAGAGATGAAGAGATTTTAATTGTTAAGGCTCATAATCCAATTAGATCTTAGACAAGGGTTTGGCAAGGTAGGCAGAGAGAAAAGGTCAAATTTGGAGAAGTTTTGTAGAAAGTGGCATCAAGATTTAATCACAGACTGGAGGTGTGAGTCATGAGAGGAGATCAAGTCAAAGAGAAAGCTGAGATTGGCAGCAAAGAGTCTGATTTTATTTCTGAAATTAAGACAGGTATAGAAAGGAAAGGACTTCATGAAAAACACGGGAGCTCAGTTTTGAGCATGTTCAGTTTTAGCAAGTAGTAAATTATTAACAGAAAGATCTCAAAGACAGAGGCCTAAAGTTGTTTGGGCTGATGACTCTAGGCTTAAAGATTTCTTGTTTTCAGTAAGTTTGATTGTTATGTGTGTGTTCACATCCTATCTAACAAGGGAGAATATGGATTTGTGTCACATAGGACGACTGAAAGCTTCCAGCTACATATATCTATTAGTGCAGTTCATGGTACATGGATTCAAATTGGATTTTGAGACAGGTCATGATGTAGAAGGATGCAATCAGAATTAAGAAGTCGTAGCATCATAGTAGGACTTGATAGTTTCCAAGTCACATCTACCTGGATTACTGTCTCATGTGTTAATGCAAAAGTGGCAGAATGAACTAACCGTACATAGGGGAAGTTGTAAAAATTTAACTCAATCCACTGGTAATTAAAACAACTTAGGGTCATTAGACTGAAATATGCTGTGACTTAAATTCAAAGAAAATTCATAAGAATATGTCCATTTTAATGTGCACCCCTGCTTTTGAGCAACTCTGGCCTGTAGATATTAACCACATGTAGACTAGTAACCACATGTCACACCTTCCCTGTACATAAAGTGCTGCGATACAGCGTTTGTACCTGGAGTTGTTTAATACCTCTCATTTAGCTCAGCTCATTGCATTTCAATCATGGTTGGGCTAAAGGAGGCCTGTGAGGCTCAGTGTCCTAGTGCTCATATTTACACAGTTACTGAAATGTGGTAAATCATCTACCTGCCTGCTAATAGGGGGTTATGTATTATCTCGTACGAGGCTTTGGCTGCTCTACAACAATACAAAAATTCTTATGGCCTGGACATCTCATGCAATATTTCATGGTTCTTTTTTAAGGCAAGCATGGAAAATGGGTCATGTACCCATCATTTTTTGTTAAATAATCAGTATAAATTTTTTTGCTTTCTTAAGACATCCTGTCCCTTAGTCTCTATACATCTGGGCATGGAGATACCTGCTGTTTCATCTCTTCTCATCTGTGTTTGAGTTTCTTCTGCTTCAGATGGTACATAGTATATTTCATCCTACAGGAGCCCCAAATACTCCTCAAATATGACAATTACTTTACACACAGGATTAGTTTAACTAGCAATTTTAAAAATCGCTACCTGTTAGTTGGGATCCCCTATCTATGTAAGAGTCCAGAGCACCACTGTGTGTAGAATAGATACTGTGGAATGTTGAATCCGCATGCGTTGAATCCGCATACAATGTTGAATCAATGTATGAATCTGTTGAATAGATAACGCGGAAAGTACTGTTTCCACTTGAAACAGTAGAAAATCCAGAAAAACAGTTTCCACTTCCATATTGCCATAGGCAGTGAGAGTTTAGGTAAGTAGATTGTGGGGTAAAATCCACATATTTGACTTTGCATGCACAGAATGGAGTACAGGAGCCTAATTTTGTGTCGCTGATGTTAAGTAGGCATTACTTCTTGTGTGACCGTGTGCTAGCTCACTACTATCCCCATATGAAATGTGCCACAATCACCACCTTTATCACTGACTTCTAGAGCAGGTAACACTCCCTGGAGACCTCCAATCTATGTAGTGTCTAGACTGAACCTGCTTTGAGATCAGACGGACTCCCAACCCTGCACATAAGGACTACAGACTCTTTTTTTATCATTAACTTTTCAGCCACAAGTCAGAAACTCTCACAAAGGTTGCATGAGACCTTTAAAATCTCCTCTGCAGAGGGAGAGGTTTGTCTCACATTCATCATTGCAGAATGGCAGAAAGAAGGAGAAAATTTTAAGTCTCATTTGCAACCAGTGAGGAATAAGGTCATTTTCTTTCAGTAAGCTGTAGGTTAAGCCATGTTATTCATGACCTGCAGCGGTTTTGCACAAAGCTGCCGCTATAAAAAAAATAGTGTTATATGATATATCCTAGTATGGATTAGTTTTGTTTAAATGTAATATAGGGCTTTTTTTTTCCTTTTTTTCCTTTCCTTTCCTTTTTATTTTTTTTTTTTTCCACAAGGCAGGGTAAGAATTCTCTGAAAGTAGACCTGCCACAGACAAGCTATAGAAATAAAGTTTTCAATAACCTAAAATAACATGTAAATCCTGGGATCATGAAATTTCAAAACACAGGCATACACTGTATGCCAGCCTGACCTTCTGGCTGTGTAGCAGATAATCAAAAGAAGTCTTCAGCAAACCTGCTTGTGATAAACAGATAAAAGGGGTTGGCCCACATTCGGAAATGAGACTATTTAAGCAATCTGGGGCCATGTCATGGAATATTTTAAAAGAAGTCGAAAGGAGCTCAGGCTCACTGGAAAACACAGAGCTTTGAGAATTTTAAAATGTTAGCGGTCTGCCTTTGAGCATTTGGATTAGGACTGGACACAAGCAGTACAAACTCTGAAGTGATTTTCACTTTGATGATAGCAAATTGGGCAAATCACCAAATGACAGGTTATCTTGGCTGCCAGAGGAGAAATGAGACAAGCAGGTGCCATCCGTGTGCCAGCAATTTCACAGGGCAAGAGAAATGTCTATCGGAAAAGGCATGTGCAAAATAAAATAACTCCCACCAAAAACAGAGGTTAAACTGAAAACTCATTTCTTAAATAAATCTGTGGTTAATGTGCATTCAGTTTTGCTGTTTTAAGATCCCAAGTAAGAGTTGGAGGCAGTCAAACCCCAGAGCACTAGAGACGTTCATGCTTCTCTTTTCAGCTACTGCGACCCTGGTATTTAGAGTTAATTGAAGAAGATTGTACTACATCTAAGTGTTTACAGCCGAGATCAAGTAGCACTGAAATTGAACACTTACCATGTGTCTGCCAAGGACAGATTTGGAGATTAAAATTGGACATAAACCTTATACTGATTTGGAGGAAGAAAGCTTACTCAATCCAAATGAACAAGGTTGAAAAATCCTTTTGCAAGCAAGTCCTACGGGGATGCTGCAGCATCCTCAGTCCATTGTCATCACAGAGTTAAGAACAGACACAAACTCGAAACAATTTGGCAAGAACAATAATCGGACCAGTCAGGATCTGTCATCAGCATACTGGCCACTGCAAAAGAGTGATTAAATAGGAAGACACAGACAATTATCAAAGACTAATTGCTTATTGTTGCTAGAACTATATTTTAAATGTGTTTTTCTTTTTAATTGCTTTTGGAGTGAATAAAGTGTCCTTAATTCAATTGTGAAATGTTTGGGAATGGGAAGTCTGCCAGGAATCAGGCAGCTCAGAGGTCTTGTGAAAGCAAGTGCCTCTTTCACTAGCCTATATTCATGTTCACTCATCCCATCCTCTGCCAAATTTCCTGTTTTCAGGTCCGTGCCCCTATGTTAGCTGAAGGTCTCTGGGTTGTTGGTACTTGCAGGAAGCTACGCTAGTTTGTTCATATCTTTTCCTGTATATTTTATTCATCCCTGTCCAAGGGCCTTGACCCAAAGAGGAGCTGAACTCTTCAGGTCCATAGGGGTTTTGGATCAGCAGGCTCTGAGTATAAGGGCACTTTCCAGGACAGGACTAGCAGTGGTTGACAAGGCTGACAACACATTTGTGTAATTTGAACCTGTTACAATACAAACATCTGTATACTTCTGTGCTCTGTTACTATTGACTGCAATGAAATTATGCAGAGGATGGATTTGGCTCAGTATTGTGTCAGTGTGACAATGAATGAACAGGAGGATGTTATTCCAAGTTAAGATGCTCAGGTTTGGTGTGAGGAGCAGATCCAAACCACATACAGAAGACTTTATGCAAATAGCTATGAGGCTCTCGTGTTATTAAATAACTATTCAGCATTTTCATGATGAGAGTGACAGTGAACGCAGTTTTTATATTCATAGAAATATCTTTTGTATGGATGTATTCAGCTCTGAAAATACTGCAGGACCTCATAATGGACAAACAAATATAACCAATGCTATATCTCTATGTGTAAATAATTTGCATGAATGGTTTAGAAAATGAAAGGGAACTGGTCTACATGAGGGAGAACAAGTGGGAAGAGGGGAAACAGAAGCAGCGTTTAGGTTCATGTACTGGAGCAGATACATAAGAAAATTCAGGGAGCCCCTTGTCTCAACAGAATGCCGCGTTACCTGCCAGCTCCACTAAGCAGCCGACTGAACTCCAAGTAACAGGCTGCTAAAACTGTTGCTGACCTGACATGCAGCATGAGAGGAGGGACAGGGAATTTGCTTGTTTGGAGACAGGCAGGATCAGCTTGCTCTGTACCCAGCGTTTGCCTGTAGTACAGGTTTTTTTCTCCATTCCGATCTCTCTTTATTCTGCATAATATGTAAAATCAGCAACAGACAGAATTGTTCAACCTATTTCTAAATGAATGATTTTTAAAAAAAAAAAAAAAAGAAAAAGAATTCTCTTTGCATTGTTAAGTTCCTTGCAAAATCCTGAACAAACATTCTTGCAGAAAAGGACAGGAAAAAGAAAAAGAAGTTGTTCCAGACGGAATGGCTGGCCCTTTCCTTGCTCTTTTAAGGCAATTAGAAGTAAAGCTGGCATGGGCAGACATTTTAATCAGCACTTTAGATTTGGTGAACACAGAAAAACTGAATCATTCTGTGAGACTTTCACTGCAGCAGCTCTGGCTTGGGCTGTAGGTCTTTGGCTTTCCTCCATCGAAGTACCTGATGGGCATTATCTAGAGACGTCAGCGTTGCTGCTGCTCCTTTCCCCTCCTCAGATTACGGCTCTCCCTGTTCACAGACCGAGATGAGTAAAACTAGTATTTTGGAACAGCTCTAACAGCATAAAAAATGGTTGATGATTGACTAAAATTCCCCTAACTATCATAGTACAGCTGAGCAAAGCTTGCTTTGCTGGGCTTGAAGATCTCTTTTACCTCTTATGTGAGATGTATTTATTCATTTGGGTATCTCTTGCCTTGAGTTTTGTTGACCTACTTGTTTGTGCAAAGCCATGCCTCTGTGAGGTGTTTGCTCGAAGTCTTGAGACAGGTTCCCAGCTGCAGCGAATGGCAGAGACCAATGCATCTGCTTCGGTTTGGGATTCAACATCAAATTTAAAAGCAAATATCCAACGGAAATTTCTCCACCCCCCACTGTAAAGATGAGCACAAACGCCCTGCCTTCCTCTGCAGCCTGTTTTTAAAAATCAACCCAAACTTGAGTGAGGAGAGTAAACGTTGCTGGAATGTGCGTTTCCACTGAGATTAAACATGTATTTGTATGCAGCTTTCCAAAATTAAACTTTCACGGTGGCAAATAGGGAGTTGGGTGCGGAAAAGCAATTAGCCATGACTCAGGACTCTTGACATACAGGTGGGACAATGAGTTCCGAGTGCTCACACAGAAACTTGACAAAGTAGCGAGAACAACTTACTATGTGTTAACATAAGCAGAGTAAATAACACAAAATGTTAATAATGTTTGGTATTCATTTTCAAGCTGCTCCTTTGGGTGATGCAGACAGAAGTGCACCTGGCAGGTGATGGTAAATGATGTTTTTCTTGTGGAATAGTGGTTGTCTTCCCGTAAGTAACATTCATTCCCTTTTCTTGAGTTTTGAGATCCTGAAAGACAGACACTATATGAAATCTGATGTATTATTTTCATATAATGGTCTCCCAGCCATTGTGGTGTCAATAAGCATCACCTATCAACTGGCCATGAAGTAGTTTTTCCAACTAAAAGGTGAATTCATCAAGATCTTAAAAGGCTTGGCTAAGGCCATCAGTGAAAAAGCAACACTTTCCAGCACCCTTCTCTCCCATTCTTTCAATGATCTTAAGGGTCTTTTCCAACCTAAATGATTCTATGATTCTGTGATTCTCAGTGGCTTGTATCATCCTCATCCTCTGCCTTCCAAAATGTGTTGGACATTTCCTCCCTTGTTACAATAATCACTTAGAGAAGGTCCTAGAAATAAAATATCCTGCACTTCCTCAGGGCAGTCCTGTGCCTGTTCACATGTGCATGACAGAGACCGTGTCTTTCCTTTTTTCATGGCTATCAAGCATTGCAGAGTAATGTTGGCACCCAAGGATGCCAACATAGTGGACATGTGTAGGTAAATGAGCAGGAAAGGAGAGAGTGGAAGAGAGAGAAAAAATAAAATAAAAAAGCAGCGTTCTGTTGGCTTATTAAAGTACTTAAAAAACGATTTAACTTTTGATTAGAAGATTGCTAGGTCTTTGTGCTTTTTTTTGCCCTGACAGCCAGAGTTTACACTTCCACCTTTTTAAATGTAGTTTATATATGTTGTTTGCATTAAACTTGTTCCTTCTAATTTTCTGAAATACTGCTTATCTTGTATCTGAATCTTTGGAAGATGGAGATATGGCCACCACTGTCTTCTGTGCTAGCAACTCTCTTCTGATTCAGAGCTACTGTATACTGAAGCCAATAATGATTCACTCTCACAGCAGTGGTGTGAGCAGTCTCAGCTTTTATATGCCATCTGTGTGAGTGAGCTGAATCTGCAGAAATGGGACCCTGTACACATGGCTTTTCCTCTGTTCATGGATGAAAATATTAAAGCAAATCCGTATGGTCCATGAGATGTTTTCTGTGTCAGGAAGGGAGTAAAACTGCCTGTCAAACCAAGCTGTTCTCTCTGATGAAAGGGGACTGTTTTTAAACACTCCTTTCCATAGTATTTTGCACGCCAGCCATGTGTGTTTTCTCATCTGACATCTCATTGAGATCCTTGGCTTCAGTACTGCAAGAGGGAAGGGTGTGCTGGGAGGGAAGGAAATAATCTCTCAATATGTACACAAGCACATGTGCACGCACATGGTCTTAAATCAATCTTAAATGAATTTAATTTTTTTAGGAATATGAAAAAAAATTAATCTGGTTGACCCAGACTTAATTGCTTCTCTTTTGTTTGGATTTTCTATTTTCACATGAAGATATTGGGAAGCAACGCTCTGAGCTATTATTAGATACAAAGGTGGAGACAGAGGGCAAAGGGTTCATTTACAATTCCTACAGCAGAGCATTGAATTTTAAAGCTAAAAGGCAAGTTGATGAGCAGCTTGAAAATAAAGATTCATCCACTTAGTTACTGAGTATTTCTGAAGGTTCATGCTGGTCTGGGGAGCTAACTGTTCTCACAGCTGGAAGACCCGCTGGCTGGAGGAACCAAAAAAAAAAAGATTTTGTTTGTTTGTTTGTTTTTTTAAATGAAAGCACTTAACCTCACAGGGAGAAGCTTGAAAACATAAACTAATATAAAGTCATGAATTGATATAAATGCATTTCTGTCAAAGGAAGCAACTGGACTTCATTTCTGTGGCAGGAGGTTGGGAAGCATAAAGATTACACACACCCAACACACACACACATTTTTGTGTGTTGAAAAATTCAAGTTAGTTAATCCCAGATAATGGGATACCATTAGAACCACTACTTCACCTCTGTGATCTTAGAGCAATCCTGCAAGAAGCAATTTGATCACGTTGGGCAGGAGAGCCCATAACGTTAGAGTGTGCTATTGCAGAAGAAATCCAATCCCAAACAGGTTTTATATCCCTTTCCTAAAATGCAGTGGTGATTATAACTTCCTTTCACAGAATCACAGAATGGTTGAGGTGGGAAGGGACCTCTGGAGGTCATCTTGCCCCACCCGCCTGCAGGGCCACCTAGAGCTGGTTGCCCAGGACCATGTTCAGATGGCTTTTGAATGTCTGCAAAGATGGAGACTTCCACAACCTCCCTGGGCAACCTTTGCCAGTGCTCGGTCACCCTCACAGTAAAAAAGATTTTCCTGGTGCTCAGAGGGAACCTCCTGTGTTTCAGTTTGTGCCCATTGCCTCTTGTCCTAGCACTGGGCACCACTGGAAAGAGCCTGGCTCTGTCCTCTTTGCACCCTCCCTTCAGGTATTTATATACATTAGCGTCGTGGTTTAGCCCCAGCTGGCAACTAAGCACCACGCAGCCGCTCGCTCACTCCCCCCTGGTGGGATGGGGGAGAGAATCGGAAGAGCAAAAGTAAGAAAACTCGTGGGTTGAGATAAGAACAGTTTAATAGGGAAAGCAAAAGCCGCGCACGCAAGCAAAGCAAAGCAAGGAATTCATTCACTCCTTCCCATGGGCAGGCAGGTGTTCAGCCATCTCCAGGACAGCAGGGCTCCATCACGCGTAACGGTTACTTGGGAAGACAAATGCCATCACTCCAAATGTCCCCCCTTCCTTCTTCTTCCCCAGCTTTATATACTGAGCATGACGCCATATGGTATGGAATAGCCCTTTGGTCAGTTTGGATCAACTGTCCTGGCTGTGTCCCCTCCCAGCTTCTTCTGCACCTGGCAGAGCATGGGGAGCTGAAAAGTCCTTGACCAGTGCAGCAACAACGAAAACATCTCTGTATTATCAACACTGTTTTCAGCACAAATCCAAAACATAGCCCCATACCAGCCACTATAAAGAAAATTAGCTCAATCCCAGATGAAACCAGGACAATTAGTAAGATCCCCTCGAGCCTTCTCTTCTCCAGGCTGAACAGTCCCAGCTCTCTCAGCCTTTCCTCATAGGAGAGATGCTCCAGGCCCTTCATCATCTTCATGGCCCTTTGTTGAACTCTCTCCAGTATGTCCATGTCTGTCTTGTACTGGGGAGCCCAGAACTCCCCAGTTGTGTGTGAGTACTGTGTATGAGTACTACACACAGTACTCCAGGTGTGGCCCCGCCAGTGCTCTTGTCAAAAACTGGGTGTCTCCTTTGGAAAGGAAAGTTTTGGCATGGGGACTGTTCCAACTGGGACACTGGCATGGGTTTTGGATAGCTGCAGCTTGAGCACTGCAGGGTTTCTTTGCGCTCACCCTGCCAAGCCTCTTGTATCTGGGACTTGCTGCTGCATTTGGGCAGCCTTTGGTCAAGGAGGGATTTTCATCTGGGTAGTTCAGCTTTGCTGACCTGACCTCTGGAATAAATGTCCCTTTCTGAACTTGTTTCTTCTTTGGCACTGTTTTGTTTTTTTTTTTTCCCCAGATGCTACGCTAAGGCTTGTTCAGCTTGCCAGGCTAAAGGGCATCACGAGAACATGCATCATTTTGTAGTTTTTCATCTAAGGCAACAAAACAAAAATAAGTAAAAAACCCAACACTTTGGTGTAAAATGCTTTTTTTCTGTTAAAGCTCCTGAAGCATAAAAATAGTGTCTTTTCTTGAAGAAGGGATATTACTAATGTAAATCTCATGCTCTTGGCAGAGGAATAATATGCTGTATGTCATAAGGCAAGCGACTGAGGAGGAGCTGGAGTGATCGAAATGCCTCATGGGTGTATGAGATTGTGGGGATAGGTATTCACACAGAGGATGCTTTCTTACATGTGCCCAGGGCTTTCTCTTATCTCTGAACATGAACCTATAGTGAAATAGAAATGTTCCTGTATTAATAGTGCATCGGAGATAACCCTCATCTGAAAAATACAGTAATACTGCACAACTGGGAACCCTTTCAGAGTGGGGAATTGGACTAGCAATTTCATAGTGTGTTGGTAATGAAACATTTTGGTTCTGTATAAGCAAATGGGCAAGGTTAGTGGACACATTACTCCGGCTGTCATTGTCCCAGCAGTAACCAATTTAGAGGCTTTATATTTTCTGCTATCCCAGTAAGGGAAAGAAAAGTAGAAAGTTAAAAATAGAAATCCCAGAATGAATTAAAGTGCAAAGAGTGAACAAGCTCGTAGTACTGCTGTATAATTTTAAAATCCCTTTTTTTCCTTATAATCCGGACTTTAATATATGTATTACATTGCAAATTCTGGCAGTGTCTGTCCTGCTCCAAAAGGTCACCTCCATACAGGAAGATTTATTCTGCCTGTAACATGTGAACGTGGGCATCCAGCCCTGGATCTATCTAGCTACCAATTGTATTGATGATTCCTGTTTGTATTTCCCTTCACCTGATGCTGTTGATTTGCAGGAGAAGCATGAGCAGTTGTCTGTGGGTTTGGCCTGCAACAGAGGAGGTTAAAAAGATATCTTCGGGTGCCTGTATAGATCATAACTGGGTTTTTTCATAGCTTTTTCAACAGCTGTGGACAGATATTAGACCTTCATGAACTGAATGTTCCAAGTAGTTTCCCTGCAACACTACCCTACACAACACTCCAGCATTGGGTTTTCTTTCCTAAGGTTAAACGTCATGCAGTCTTGGTTTCATTTAGGTTACTCTTTCTTGTTAAGTTTCCTATCAAGATTAATACAGTTTCTAAAGCAGGAGTCCAACATAATGTGGAATTGTTTTCTTGATTTGCAGATATCCTCGTTGACGGCAAGCTTTGTGACTGCGATATCGTGGTGGACTGCAAAGTGGGGGACCCCATCCCTCTGGAGGTGAAGCTGACCAACTGGAGCAAACACAGCGTGGGGCCCTTTGCTCTCACCGTGACGCCCTACCAGGATTACCAAAATGGGGTGCACAACTATGAGCTGCAAGATGCCATCACCTTTGTGGGATCCAACACCTTCTACATCAATTCAGTAAGTCTTTCTATCAAATGGATCTCGATTCTGGATGACGTGCATTTGCAGAAAAGGGCTTCATTATTCAATTGTGCATTTTAAGGCAGATTAATTTTTGGAAAGCACCACAGTTATGGCAGCTATTGCTAAAGGTGCTGCTAGATTTGGGGATGTAGAATCATCTCTCTGAAATGGTTTAAGACTGTAATTTCCTATCATGTAAACCACTAGTAAACTATCAGAGACAGTAACTTTTGGTCACTCCAGCTCTGACTAAATGTGAATGGGTAACCTAGATAAAATGTTTAATACCATATTGCCAGTCCCTTGAGCCATCCAGTGCAGCCTGCAGTAATAGATTTTAAGTAACTTTTTCTCTTTAGTCCATAAGAAATATTCCCCAGGCTGAGCCAAGTAACTCAGCAAATCAGTTTTAGTCAGGTCCTGAGGAAATGCAACAGACTGCAAAAAGAAAATGCTAAACATTAATGACGAATATGATGAGCTGGTTCATTTCCTTGTCGCTTTAGCATACTCTTATAAAACCATAAAGAAAAATAGAAAACATGCTTAAAATGGGACAAAAAAAATTACCTTTTTAGAACAATTCAGATTTTGATTTTTCTGTCAAATTCTTCTTTAAAAATTTCAAGTCTAGGAGCTTTTTGATTCTTAGGCAAGACACTGAAAATACAGATAAAACTACTCTCTCCCACATCCTTCCCCTAAAACCAGCAACAACAAAAAACCATACGGACAGTACTGCGGCGTGGAATAAGCAGTATTTCTGGTAACTTATAAAATAAACATGAAGAAAAGGGTGAGTGTTTGGGATGGTGCTTAGGACCTTTGCTTAGGTCAGCTCTTTGGATAGCTACTAAAATGTACCTGTCAAAACTGAATATTTAAGTGAACTTTAGTAAGAAGGAAGTTAAAGGTTAACCAGCATGCATATTTTTCAATTACGCATCATGGGAAGAAAATATTTCCAAAAGCTAATGAGCATGGAATATACCATCAACTTGAATTTTAATGGGGGCTAACTATATTCTTAGCTGAATAATTTAAATATGTCAACAGAAATAATCAAGAGATGGCTTTCTTTGACTCTCTTTCTGACAATGTGGATTTTTTAATCAGAGTGGCAGTGTTTGGATGCCCAGCTGCCAAAGGGCCTGACCCTCCAGGCTAATGAGGGAAAAGGGAGATGTCAGCGTGATGTATTCTTACCTTCTGATTGAGTCTCCTACGGGGCAAAAAGTCAGGAGGTCACATCTCTTGTGCCTGCCTGGACAGCCTTCTCATACGTTACGGTCCCTGCTTTTGCCCCGTTGTTCAGTATTGTGACATTTCTCCTGTAAACACAGTCCCCAATAAGTTAAAAATAGAGTTGTTTTCTGCTCTTTGTCCTCCTTTTCATCCCAAAAGGTGAAATGAAGAAAACATCGACTCTTAAACAAGAAGTGTTATATTTCACGGTATGTAGCATTGGTACTTGTCCTACACAGGCTCCCAGAGAAAATTCTTAGTCATATTTCTTTGAGGCATAGAGCCCTGATCATGGAAGAAAATTCTTCAAACAGTGTTATCTAATGCTGTCAGAGACCCTTTCATCCCCCCTAATAACTAATTCAGTAATGGAAAAAAGATTTCAGAAAGCCGCACCTGTTTTGGGGACAAGAAGAAAGTCCTGGTTTGTGCATTTGATGCTTCAGGGAAGAACGAACATACTCAGAATTGTGTTCATGCTCTGAGTTTGGCAGAAACTCAGACAGACGCTGGTTAAGAAACCGAAGAAGCTCATGATTGGGTGAGATGAAAGAGAATCAGAGCTTCTCTTTTTTATAAATGAAAGCTGAGACACTGGATCAGATTCCCTGCTGGTGTAACTCAGTGCTGCTCTGTCAAAGCTATTAAACATGTGTCCATTATTTTTATAAACTGAGGTCATGGGCACACGATTATTTTGCTTGTTTAATGGAAGTGGCTTGAGATGCTACTGTTTCCCAGCTGCTTGTTTCTGCCTCTCTGCAGGAAGATGCTCCCCTCTTCCCCAGCAGACCCAGCGGGAGAGATGGTGTGAGCATTTGTCTTCGTGCAAAGTTGGCCAGTTTAGCAAAAACTACGTTCGTCAGCAGTTTAAGCTAATTGGACTGACTTTACACTGACACTGGCAAGGAGGTGGTGACATGATTTATTGCATTGCCAAGCTGGGTGGGAGGAAGGATGGAGAACTAGCGTATGGTTTGGCATATCAGTAGTGTATGGTGAAGAACAAGTGGGAGCATCAGGTATTACAGCAAGAGAAGATACTTCTCACGCCTGAAAATTTGGTCTGTTGTCATGCTGATGCAGAAACTACAACAGTATTGGTGCTCAGCTGAATGTGATTTTTTTGAGGAAAAAAACCCAAAAACCCAACCTCCCCTGCTTTCTTAAATGTTAATTTCATACTAAGCCTGGTGCTCAGCAAATCACAATTATTTTTGTTTCTAGACTGAAAAGTTTCAAAACAGTTTCTGCTTCTATCTGGAATATAGGGAATATATACAGGAATTTTCAGCGTGCACATGCTGCTTTGCAGTATGAATATAAATTGTTTAAAGGGTAAAAGTCATACGATTTTGTATTTCTCTTTCTTGCGGCTTGAAGTCCAGGTTAGTTGATTTATCTTGGAAATAACGTAATGACTGCTTATTCACCTTTTTGTGCTCTTACTTCAATTCAATGCAGCAGTCTGGGTTTGTGTCACAAAGTCTCTGCTGGGATATACTACTTCAAAAAGCAAATTCTTTTACTGAAATTTTTAAAGGATATTGAGATATTTCCATGCATTTTAAATTAAGTAAAAAACTTTATTTTTAAGCACAACTTCTAATTTGGTTAACCTTACCTTTCTGTGACTGTAATTAACAGAAAACCTGACTTAATCAGGTATCATTTAGATAGGAGATATTTTTGTTCAGTGTGGGGTTTTGAAACATGAGATAACATGGTGGACCCCCACTCTTTAAAGGACATTGCACTGATTTATTTTTGTATCTCACTTCACAACCCAAAGTTTAGCTTTAGCCATATTATTAAAAATTCTTAGTTCTTACCAATGGGGTTTTTTTGACTAATTAGTTAATCAGACAGAGTTGCTTCTTGCCAAATTAAAAATAAAAAAAATTATCTTCTATGGAGATTCTTGTAACTACCAGCAATTCATCTTTCCTTGTTGTTCCTGCTTTTGCCATTACTATTCTCAAGCATTTTTTTTCCTGCGTGTGTTATCACGTACTAGCTCAAGTGATTGGTAGTGGGAGATGAGAAGAAATTCATTAGTAGATGGTCATTTTGAATCAGCTCAGAAGCTATGATGAACATTTGCTCACTTCTGGCAGGTCCTCTGTGGCCCATCTGGAACAAATTAGTTTTCTTGGCACTGTTTTACTCACACTGTAAACTCTTTGGGGCAGCGAACAGTAGCTGGCACTAGCCCTAATCTCCAACTGAGCTCCCTAAGTACTACAGCAGTATAAATAAGTAGTAATTAGTTCTAAGCAATCACAGTCCCACATGGTAGCCTGAATCAGGGAAGGATTAGGGTGGAGCTAGAAACTTAATTTTTCTTCTATCTCAGTGGAACAGAGGAGTAATGTGGGCATTTTTTTCTTGATTCTTCAGTCATTTTTTTCTGGGGTAGAAGATTCCCATCTTTGGTTTCCATGATTTGGTGGAATTTTAGTAAAATCTGTTTCAACTCTGACTCAACTCAGCAAGCATGTATTCAACAGCATCCCAGATTGGCACAACATATAAGCACATATCTAGGCGGTGACACTACCAAACCTGTGTGCTGCTAGATCGAATGACAATACAAAGTTGGTCTGGATCAGGCACGAGTATGTGATCTTCATGTTTCTTGTAGGTTAGCTGGATCATGTATTGCAATCAGTGGGATGGTGTGTACTGTCAGCTACAGCGGGAAATGTCTGACTTGTGTACACGTCTGAACAAGTCACCCTGAGCTCCCTTCACAGGCAGTGGAGAGCTAGTCATCAGGGTTGACAGAGTTTAGGGGATATTTTACCTCATTCTGCATTTGATCAGATTAATCCTTGTGTTGAACAGCTAGCTCAGATGTGGACATCCACTTTACAGACATTTGGGTGGATTCAGTTCCAGACTGAGCCATCTGAATGAGTAGGTGCTACCATGGATGCTGGCCAGCTAAGCTGCCATTAATCAATGGAGATGGAGTCTGCAGCCAGTAGAACCTGGCTTATGCTAACATAGACACCAGGGGTGAGATTCAGTCACCTAAAAGTAGGTGTCTGCCATCATTTAGGTGATATGGGTATCCCACCTGGCCTCCGACTACTGCCAGCAATCCTCCTGTAAATCATCCTGTAAATCCTGCCAGCCCTGGGCAGATGTCTCTGTGCCTTAAGTCATCTCAAATGTCTGTGTTTAGGCAACTGTATGCTGACCCCACGGACTGACCAGGTAGACCATTCTGTGTTAGCTCCACTGGCTGCGTTGACTAGATGTCTTCTTACTGTTGTAGTAGCTTGGATACCTAGTATGCAGAGAAACACCTAAATGTAGGTGGTTTAACCTCAAAATTAGTCCTGTGCCCAGTGTACCAGTTGGGTTGGATCTGGCCCTCTACTGGCCTGACTGCTGCTGATGTACTTGTGGTCTTCTGTGAATATTTGTAGGTAGCCCCACTAGAGAGGCAACCAAAGGCAACTTTCCAAAGTTAGTTACTGTTTTGGAAGAAACTTCTTGTAACTTCTGCAGAGCCACTTGCATCTCAACAGTGCAAAAGTTTCAAGCTACTTTTGCTTACCTGTTTCTTCCCCAAACCACAAGTGTTGACAAAGTAGTGGTTGTACAAGTGGTCATAGAGATGTGGATAGTCCCCAAACCATGGATGTTGTTGTCTGGTCTGTGCATACTGCGCACAGGAAGATGGGCTGCAGGCAGAGCTGGAGACATACCACGACCTGCCTTGCTGGCTCTTCTCACTTATGATGAAGAAACTGATGACTGGTGCTGTAAAGGCAGGAGGAACAAGCAACCATGTAGGCAGAACTTCAAATGAGTGAAAAGACTGTTGATGCTGATGTGCCCGAAGCCATCTTCCTGCTTGTTAAGGGCTCTGATCAATGCTGTTACAGATATTTCTTCATTGTGCAGCTAGGTTAGGAAAAATCGACTAGGAGCTTGAAAAAGGTATGGGTCCTGAGGAGGCTTCATTTGCTGTTTGCCTCCACCCATTGCTTTCATTAGTGCCTGCCTCTGTCCTCTGGATGCAAGTCCTCATCAGTTCCAGTGAGACGGAAATAAGGCAGGTAGCCCCAGGAGGAGGGGGAAGAAGCAAGAGGGGAGACTGCTTGATGTTGTTCTGCATGTCCAGACGCAATGCCAGAGGGCAAGAACTTGTACCCAGCGAGGACGGGAGACGCCAAGGACAGGGGTCAGGAGAACAGCTGTGGCTGCTCTGATCGCTCATGTGGATGATACGATGCTGATACAAGTATGCTGTAGGTCAGCAAAAGTGCTCAGCACCAAAGCCAAAGGGAGCCAGGGCTCTGCCAGCTCTGGTGATGTTGCTGCTTGTGAACAGCCAGGCCCCTGTACAGGAGCAGCAATTTAGGGAGGTTCAACAAAGAAGCTTGATACCTCAGGGGACTATACAGGGTCCATGTCTGCTGGCTAAAGGACCCAGCAATGAAGGTCCAAACAAACTTAGAAGAGGAGAAAACGGAAACAGCTCATTCCCCTCACATCTGAAAGCTACAGAGAACCTTCCTCACTGGAGGTGGTGGCAGGCAATTTTCAGCTCTCTGGCATGTTCTTGAGGTGCCCCACACCCCTGGAAACTTTTTCTAGTGGTTCATCTCCCCCCTCTCCCCCGCCATGGTCTAGTCATCATCCTTGTTCTGGTGTTCCTATGCAATGGTAAGATGCCCTTCAGCAAAGTGTGTCCATAGACACTTTCCCAGTTAATACCCCATTGTTGATGTCCCAGTTTACTATATGACCAAATTTTTTATAGTGGGCAAGATCCCAATAACCTGTTTTGGAGCCTTAGCTTCATCCCTTCACTGTTCCAGGTGGTAACGTCCCATCGGTTCCTAGTGATGTCCCTTGCAAAGGTTTTCTCCCCCTGAATCCAATCAAGTCCAGCATATCTGGACAGCTCAGTGATTCTGGATCCAACACGAGAGTTTCTGTTGTGGTTGGGCTTGGGTCTCGGCTTGGCTGACCAGTGGTATGTCATGCTGTCATCTGCAATCAACGCTGTACTCTGTAACGTGATGGACACTGAGGTGTTTGGAGATGACCAAAGAAAGGCCCATTACCAATGAGTATTCAAGTAAAATAGAAAATACATGGGCACAGGCCTGCCCATGAAAGTAGGGATAACCCCATGAGTATATCTTGAGTTCATGGTTTCAGGGTCCAGAGAGCAAAAAGGAACTGGTAAGATGGTCTTAGCTGAGGGAAGACCAGTACTGAGGAGCATCAGGTGCCCTTTATTGGGTCTTTTCTGCTGGGATGAAGTTGCCTTTTCACAATTTTTTGAGTAAATTCCATCCAATGGAATGGCCTTGTGCTGATTCCTTGTTGTGCATCTGCAGCAACTTTAACCCAATTCTAGGCACCCTGAAACTGGATTTAACATCTTGTGGAAGCAGATATTAATTCAAACATTATCACATGCTGAACAGTCGTGGAATTGTTAAAGTTAGAAATTACTTAAGTGTCTTACTGAAATGATGGACTGAGATACATTATTTGTTGTGAAGATATGGATCATAAATAGTTTTGTGATGAAGGGAGATACATAAATGTAGAAACAGTGTGAATTCTGTATTTAATTTGGACAAGTTAAATCAGGGTGGCTACTTTTCGTGGGATGTTTCTTGCTGAACTTAATTATTTCAATGATGGTGAGTATTAAAGATTCCTGATTAGAATTTGCAGTCAGATTGTGTTTGAATAATAAATGGGGATGAATTTAGTTATTGCTAAGTTGTTAAATGGTGTTTAACCATGTGTTTAACATGAGTTCAGAGACATGATTTAGACCTTTAATAGAGATGTTGATAAATGCAGTCTAAGGAAAGATTTTGGTTGACCTCTGCCTTAAACCAACTCTGTTCTGGAATCAGTGACTCCTGAAGATCTGTACTCTGCCTTGAGCTGTGCCACAGCTTTGCTGCATGAGAGAATAATACAGGATTTAATTTTCAATGCTCCAGTTTTACCATTGCTAGAACAGGGACAAGATCTTTACTCCTTTTTGTGTGAAGGCAACATTGAGATGTGACTCTAGAGTACTTTGAGATCATTTGAAGGAGCTACTGAATTGCAAAGTGCAATTATTTTGTTTTGTTGCTGGTTTAATTATACTGATTTTCACGTTCTCTTTTCCAGGTGAAGCCGACCAAAGACTCTGTGTACTTTGGAGCACTCCTCTTTCTCTACACAGGCGATTTCTACCTGAATATCAAATTCCATGAAGACAACAGCAGCAGGGAGCTGCCTCTCTCCTGGTTCTGCCTTCCTAGTGTCCACATCCGTGCTATGGAGCCTATGGTCCAAACTAAGCTGTAAATGCACTGTGTGCTATTTGATTAACCACAGTGCACAGAAATGCTTGGCACATCCTCTGCTTGACCCCAGCTTGTTTCTGTCCAACCCCAGGCCACAGTCCCTACTTTGGAGGAACAGCTGAACACTTTCTGAATTGGCTGATAGTCATTTGGGCAGCTGCTTTAGCTAATTTCAGAGAGAGAGAGAGAGAGACAGCTTATAACTGTGCTAGAGTTTTCCTGTTTCCAAAAAGCCTTCGAAACTGCTAATATATGCATTATACTTTCATATACTCTACTGATATCAGTGGGTTTGAAAGGGTCTTGAGGGCTGAATTTAAGAGGGCTGAATTTAACCATGTGTTTGAAGGTCTCAATACCAACTGGAATAATCCTGTTTTAGCATTTTTCAACAAGAGTTGTATATCTGTAGGAAATTCCTCCTGGCTGATGCTGGACCCATGGCATGTACCCTTGAGGTGTAATTCTCTCTTAGATTTGTTCACAGGCTTGTTCTTGTTCACTTGTTTGCGGAGTATTTGGTGTCTTTGGTAGTGATGCTTTTTCCTGTGTTACTGAAAGTAAGAACAGCAAATGTGCCTCCAGTTATTCTCTTCCTCCCCTGAGCCCAGTGCCACTTGCTCCTGGTAAAGTCACTGCCTTTACTTTGGTAGATCTATGAACAAAAAATGGAAGAAAGCAATGAAGAGCTAAAGAGTTTTGTCCTCGAGAAAGGAAATAAGCCAAGTTTTGGGTTGTCTAGGGCTTGCTTGTGAATTTGGGCTTTAACAGGTCTGTTTTATACAATCACAATCACTTGAAACATTTGCAGACACTTAAAGAGCCACCAGAATTAATCAGCTGGTCATTAATACCACTTTGCATGAGTTTTTCCAAACTCTTCTGATCAGATTTTTCATGCTAATAGACTGGGCTTGATTATGTAGTTGTTTTTTCCTCCTTTTTTTTTTTTAATGATTAAGTTTAATTTTTAGGCAATTAAGGCCATGGAATTCCTGACCATAAAAGCAGTTGATGAATGTACTGAAAATTTGGCCTGTTGTCTTTCAGAATAATGTTTTTGTATAAAGAGACCTGCATTTACCCCTTGTAAAGCAGGGAGATGTCTTAGCTCTATGATTGATATATTATTTCATGTACCATATGTTTCAAACCTGTCTCAATCTTTTCTTAAATTTACAGCCTGCAGCTCTTAAATTTGGTGGTACTATACTTTCAGAGGTGGATACACCAAGATGTGGCAGGGGCACTCCAGTTAGCTCCAGTTAGCTCTATACGTGCTAAATCTACATGCACAACGTCTTTGCAGATTTTTTGTTTGTTTAGGCTTCATCCAAATGTGGGCATACCACTTCATGCCTGACCCGCTCCGTCCTGCTCATGTTGCGGAGCACTAGCGCAGATAGCTCATTCTGGCTCTCTGCGCCATGGCCCGTTGTACTTTTGGATGTGACTGGTGTTTTCTGTAGAAATGACAGTGCTCAAAACTCAATTCATTGCATGTTTGCAAATGACTGTAATGTATTCATCCTAAATATGTTTCTAATTTGAGGGAACTATAGCTATAGCATGATAGCTGTATTTCCAGTGTATGCAGGGTATTATCTATAAAAAACTGTATTGTGGCAATGTTATCAGTGTTTGCTCTTGAGCTGTGGCTGTGTGAACAGCTTTGAATGCCAGAGTGGAAGTCTTCAGTCTTAAACTGATGGAAATCTGAGACCAACTGAAGATTTACTTGCAATGATATACTGCTCTGTCAGCTGCCAGCACGCAATGTCCAGTAAGAAAACTTTTCCTTAGACTTGCACAGTGGTTCTGGGCCACAGACACTCATGGAAAGAGGGTCCAAGCAGCTGAGTTGGGCATGTTTTTTGCATTAGTGGAGCTTGGTTGACCGGTTTGTGCCATGAGGCAGAATTCTCTGTCGCTACATAGGCATACACACAGAAAAATAAGATCCCGGGAGAGCAGGAATTAAACCAGTTAATCTTCTCCATAAAAGCTTGCTTTTGACATGTGTCTCTGTACTATGTTACACAACACTGTTGCGGCGAAATCCAAATTGGGTTTTACTCAGTATTCCCAGCAGGTAATCTGCAGATTCTAGGAATACAGCTAAGGCTTTGTAAGGACCACATTGCATTTGAAACAAAAATATTGTGAAGCAGATGCTGTTGCAGTCAGGATGCTTCGTCTTACCCAGCTAAGGGATCATTTCCTAGTTTATTTTTGAGAGTGTTCTCTGAGAAGAGAGGATATTGTTCTGTGAAGCCTATACTGGGATGCAACACTCCTGTGCCCTTTACTTATATAGGATCCTGATCCACAGCCTGCTGAAGCTGTTGGAACGGGAACAGGTTTTATTATAACAAAAGCAAGCTGCGTATTTCCTAGGTTTCCAATATGCCATTATAAATCTGCCATATGTGCTCATAAATATAAGTTCTTATGTGTGAGCTGACCCTTAATGGTCTATCTGTTCATTATATAGTAGACCACTCTGTCCCTTGTCAACTTTGATGCTTAGTTGCTTTTGGCATATGATATCTTTCCCAGTTTTCTCACACTTCTACTTGTCTTGGTGAGAGAGATGAAACACAAGAAATTCTTCCTTCTGGGGATCATTTGCGACTTGTCCAGAAGGAGAATATTTAAGTGTCAGTGTAATTTGGAGAAGGGTGAGGGGAAGGTACTTGAAATGAGAATACTGCATCACTGGCATTGCTGTCAGGATTGATCCTTGCAGTGCTTGAAAAAAGGATGATACTTTTTGATCTGCACTCCTTTTCTGGAACTGAAAACTTGTTTTTATTTCTCTGAACCACCCAGCTATTATTTTGAACATGATGAGCCAAACTGCGCATTGTTACACAGAGGTAAATCTGATATGATCCCACTTGGTTGAATTAAATCATTCCTAATTTAAATCACCATTGGTGAGAGCAGATGTTGGTCCAATATATGTATGCATTGGAGAGGCATAAGTTGTGTAAATTTAACTGTCTGAATAAATAGTTATCTTGTGTTATTTACGCCTCTGCCTGTCTCTTCTGTCTGTAATTCTTGATAGTGTTCTTGTGTGTTTTTACTGGTAATAATAACATATCTCTTGATGCTGCATTCTGTCTGAAAAAATGTATTTGACCCTGGAACTGAAATTTAGCTTCACTCAAACTTTTCCTAGATGAACTCAGAGCTGATGAAAGATTCACGCTCCATAGTATGGCTCCTGTGTCAGTGTCCATTAGCTGTCAGCTGAGGGGAGAGAGATGCACTCATGTGAAAGGTTACTTATGCCTCAATATCCTAATATTGACAATGAGGGTAGTAAAACACTGGAACAGGTTGCCCAGAGGGGTGGTAAATGCCCCATCCCTGGAAACATTCAAGGTCAGGTTGAACAGGGCTCTGAGCAACTTGATCTAGTTGAAGATGTCCCTGCTCATTGCGGGGAGGTTGGACTAGATGACCTTTAAAGGTCCCTTCCAACCCAAACCATTTTATGATTCTATGATCCTTTCCATCCTCTACAGAAGCAGCTCAAAGGCTGGAAGGAGGTCCACTTATGGAGGTGGTATACCTGGGAAGACTGACTGGAAGCACTTGTTTTGTGTGCACCACTGATGTCCAGCCTTGTTTAAGCTCCTTCTGTCAAACAGTCCTGAGGCTCCTGTGTTTGGATTTCCAGTCTAGAAGCTCTTAAGCTTTCCTTAGTGAGAGCCAGTTGCACTCTCCCTTCCTTGGATCCTCTGGCTCTGTTTCTGGGTGTGGGCACTTTGTCTCTCACTGGAAGGGGACTATGCATTCATCCTACTTGCACTATGTACACTAGAACAGTGCTGTCTGCCAGCTCCCTGGGAGGTTCCGCATGCCTTCCAGAGCTCTGGGCTTGCAATTCAGCTGTTTGGGCACAGGTGGGATTTGAAGGCTTTCCTATAGGTACATGCTTTACAGAAGTTTGTAAACACTAATGTTCTTAATACAGAAGACACACAGATCTAGACAATTTTCATGCCCAGTGTTCAATGATACATGCTTACTTCTGCAGGTTAGACCATTCTGGGGCTTAGGTCAGGGTCCTTGGGTTGTCCAGCATCTTTTTAGCTCTTGGTTTCTCATCTCTCTCTTTCTCACCTCATCCTTCCTACCAACTCTTCCACTCACTGCTTTTCTGCTTTTCTTTGGTTGGTCCCAACAGAAAGGATCAACATGTCCCTCTCTTTTTCTCCCTCCTTCCTCTGCATCTCCATCAGAGCCTTCCTAACCCTTTGGTCATCTACTGGGGAAAACAATTGCTTCGAACCCAATTTTAGTTGTTAAACTGGAGTTTGCCTCTCATATCCTCTCTTAAAAGCATCTTGAGATATTTCAGTTGAATGGGACCTTGTCTATTTTATTACCATTTGGTATGGCTTGTTGGAGTGATACTTAGGCTACTACATTCATGATGCATCAATTCCATAACACCAATGGGACTTGTGCTGTATGTAGATGACATGTCCTTTAACATATATTGAATACTTATTGTTCCTGTGTTCCTGATTTAGCAAGATATCTAAGCATGTGCCTCATGTTAAGCACATTAATATGCCCACTGATTACAGCTAATTCAGTCACATATCTGCCTGGGGAACTTGCTAAACCTGTGTCCAGATGCACAGTCTGCATCTGAACCCGCAAATTTGAGATTGAGGCCCCTGTCCCTTTATATTGCATGGGCCATCACCACTGGCTGCCAGGAACTCTGGTACGAGGAGAAGACATCTCATCAAAATCTGGCACTGGCATTTGAATATGTGAGAGAGATATATACAAGTCTGGGAGTGCAGAAGATCCTTCCAGGCTAGTATGTGCTCAATGTATATCTATACCAACCACAGTAATGAACCTTGAAGGCATAAATCATATCCATAGACTTGCTTGGGAAATCATGTTATACACAAAGGCTGTGCCCAGTAGCTGTGTACTAGGCGAGACAGTGCTCAACCACCTCCTGCTTGCAGTTTCTCTTCCAAGTGTTCCTCTTCGAAGGGCTGGTACCAGCACAGGCTGCGCCAGCATCCTCTCAGCCTCCCTGTCTCCATATCCACAGGAAAACTCCCCAGGAACTGCTCAGAAATTATTTGGCATAAGGGAAGGCACATGTTAACAGTGAGGAAACACGGCACCACTTTTGTGACGAGGGAGCGCTGGATCCTCTGAAGAGAATTCGTTACGGCCCAATGTACTCTGATATCATGACTGAAGACAGGCGATTTCAGCCCCTTTTCAGCATGTATTCAGTTTGAACAAAACGACGTAGACACTGCCAGAAAGAAAACAGGCCAACTATTGAAACAGTTTAACAATGAGCATCTTGTTAATGGCTATGAGGATGTCATCACTAATCTGCGTCAGAAACAGGACCCTTCTGCTCTCCAGAGTCTGCCCATGTTCTTACAGAACGGCTGAAGTGATGCCATGGTCTGGTTTAGGCATCTGCCTACCACCTCCTTTCCCAACAGCTCAGATCCAGAGCACAGAAGCCATTCCTTCCCCATCCCTTTGCCTGATGCGCCTCTTCACGTGGCCACACCAGGCTGAATCCGTGCAATGGGTTTGGGTTGAAAAGGGGAAAGAAAAGGAAGGGGAGTGTTTTCCTTTAGTGCGTGTACACGCATGTGAGGGGGTTCTTGACATGCAGCTCGATCATTGCACAGACTGTTGAAGCCTGTGAGGTTGCAGCATCCCTCACAGACACATTTACAGCGCTCTTCGGGGCAGCACCGGGGTAAATAAGCAGTGGGAGGAAGGGAGGGTAGAAATGCAGAGAGAAATAGTACAGGGCTACAACCAGAGGCACCTCCGCAAGGTGCCTGAAGTTAACTGAGATGCATCAATACCAAATGGGTTATGTAACTGCAACGACATTAAAAATAGGTTACACTGTATATTAAGATTTCATTTATAAATTGTTTATAAAGCATTCATAAATGTTGAATGTGCTAAGCACGTTATGCACATGAATACTTTGTGTTCCAACATTATCGATGGCTGTATATACAGCAGCTGCAGGTATTATAGATGGTTAAGTCACAGCTCTAGAGACCAACAGTTCAATAGCAATATACAATAAATGATTAATCAATCACTTAAACATATATTAAGCATTTATGCGTTCTTTATAAATGGACCCTTAATATGAAGTGTGACCTTAAGAAGTGTGAAACAGGGAACTTTTCCCCTTTCATCTTTTTTTTTCCTTCTAAAAAAAATTAAAATACCTCTCAAATCACCAGTTTAATAATGATTGTGCTTTCCCTCACCCCTGACTTGAGAGGGGCCACAGGCTCCTGAGAATTAAAAAGGGTTCATGGAATGAGTGCGGCATTTGGATGTGCTCCCCTCTGCCTGCAAATATGTTTTGTGTCAGTTGAGGGTATGGGCTCCACGGATGCAGAATGATACCACCCCAGAAGAATGCCACTTTGCCAGCCAGGGTTTCTGCAGATCCCTGGAGGAAGCACAACAGTAAAGGTAACGTGAGTGTGAAGTAAGTAAAGAGCAGAGCAGAAGAGCTGTGAAATGACACTTGAACAGGATAATTTAATTCATTAAAATAAACCCTACAGCCAGCTGTGGGCATTTGCTTACATGGAAGATGCCACCAGAGAAGATGCCACCATTGCAGACCCCCAGCACAAGGCAGATCAGGTAAGAGGTTTCTCCTTCCCTACCATGGCATCTGCAATGTAAAAAAAAACCCTGGAGGAAGGTGTAAAGGTATAAATCCTGCCCATCTCATCCCAGCTCTCACTCCCTTGGAGAGCTGAGCCCCTCAAGACTCTTTATTAGTGGAAGAGACACAAGATAATCCTGTCTTTCCACACTTGGCTGAAGTCCTGGCTATGTCTTTACAAGTCTCTTGAGGAGGGCATTGCAGGGACCTGGCCCAGGTCTGTAGTATTTGAATTGCATATATATATTAGCCACTTCATGTGGTGTCAGAACAAAGCCCTTGGATAATGAGCATTTAAATTTAGTACAAAAGTAAGACAAAGTATGTGCAAATGCTTTGGGATATTACTTTCCATACAAATATGGGGTAAATCTACCAGATTTTCCCTTTTGTATAGCTCTCCAAATGTTGCTGCTGTTGGTTTCAATATAAAATCATGTCCTTTAAAGCTTATGGTCAGTCCATATTGGGGGCTTGGGGTCACATGAGGTCTGCTGGGAGAAACCACAGGAGGGATCAGTGATGTTATTAACACAAACCTTTTTATTTAAAACCACGAGATATGAACAGGAGCCACATGATGAGCTGTTGTGATTTACAGGGCAGTCATCTGTGCTCCCCAGGAACTCCACAAAGAAAAAGGGGCTCTGTGAGGAAGGAATCCAGCCATCCTTAAGCAAACACCCACCCCGCATCAGAAAAGTCATGTTTCCAACCCGAAATGCCTATTTTTTTGCTAGTGGCTATAAACAGAGGCCAAGGTGACTAGTTGAGATGGAGACATCCACTTAACCAGACCACTGCATTCGGGTGAGATAAATCCCCCTGTCCTGTCCCATCAAACGTGGATGAAGTTAGCTAATGTGTTTAAAAGTTTAGAAGGACCCAGGAAGACACTTCTGCATGAAACCAGCATGAGCATAGGAGCCTCATTTCTTTGGAGGTGGGCTAGAGCAAAACCCTTTCCCTCACCATCCAGGGTGCAGTTCCATGGGGGCCAGGTTTGTACGTGGGCTCTTCAGTGCTGCTGTGCTACAAATACCAGGACTGCGGCTCATTCCCAGTATTTTTCCTTTTCGCTATGCACACCATCGGCCAGGTGCACAGTGACCTTCTGGGCGACCAGGCCATCACATGGTATGTCAGCAAGAAGCCACATGATGGGGAAATACAGGTCTCGGGGGGACCACCAATGTAAAATGTCCAGGGGAAGAGGGAAACCTGCTGCAGCTTTATCTTGGCTTTGTGCAAACCTGCTCTGATGAGACCCTCAGCTGAGAGGTGTTTTGAGCTGTTACCGAATGAGCACAGTCATATTTTCCCTCTCTCTTTTCCCCGCACCCCTTGCTGTGCTGTAGATAAGGCGGGAGTGTTTTGGCAGCTGGGAGGAGATGCTCTATCTGTTTGCACATATAGGACGCTAATGGAAATGTGCCACCCATCACCGTTACTGGGGTTGAGCTTGCCTCTGCTCATTCTGTTGGGGACATTGGCTGGTTCTTTTGGTGGCAATGCAAAGAACATCAATGGTGGGCACAGATCACAGACCAGGCAGACGTCTGCATTCAAAACTGAAAAAGCCCCTGCATCAGCCTTGCTTACTGCTCTGTTGTAAGGCTCAGCTCCAAACCTCTTTTCCCCCCTGCCTCTTTAGATTTTCAGTTTCAGGGATTTTTTTCTGACATCAGATTTATCTATTTTGTAATCCCTCACTCTTCTTTGTGTCACTTTTCTGCATCTAGACTGTACTGTTTTGTCCATTTGACCTAACCCTTGGTTTCTGGGTTTGGAGTGGTCAGAGAGTCCTGGGGTCTGTGCTGCGGATGAAGTCCCTCCTCTCTGTTTTCAAGTGCATCCTTCACCTGATCAAGGCTTGTCCACCTCCTTCCCTGCTCTGCTGCCTGCCTTATTTCAAGATTAGGCACTGGGAGGAGAATAAGAGCCCTGCCTGGCTGGGCTCTCCCTTCAGACCTGGCACATCTGGTCTGAATTAGCCCACGATACTGTTGTCCTCTCTTCATATTTATCAGTCCTCGCACTGGCTCCCAACCACCACACAGGCAAGACTCTGGTTCTGGTGACCTTGGTGCATTGGAGAGGAGGGACGAGGAAAGGAGATTTAGTATCACCTTACTATCTCCTGCAAAATCCTTGTTTTGTTGCTTAGTGACAACATCTTTATACGCAGTCCCAGTGCTGCATGTAAAATACTGAATGCGAAGCGCTGCCGTACAGCAAGAAGTTAAGCTTCACTAAATGCCACGTCTCCCTGCTCGGCGCTGGTGATGTGGTTCCCAGCTCCTCTTCCAAACACTAAAGGGCACATCAGCTCCTAGCCCTGCAAATTGGCACAGCCCCCCCCCCAGCTTAGCCGAAGCTGTGGTGGTGGTCTCAGCCTCTCTGCTGTATTCGGGACATCCCAAATATTGCTGGTGTCCAGGTGGGTGGGATCGGAGGGCAGATTCAGAGTGCCTAGGAGGACAATGTTCCTTAGATCACCCTGCAGAGCCCAGGAGTGTGAGGCAACTGCCTCACACACATGTAGATACAGCCTCGCTTAGCTTGACCCAAAGTTTATTTTTACTCCACAGTCTTTCCCAGGAGGAAACACCTCAGCAGCTCTATTTCTCACTTCCACCTGAAGGTATAAAGACAACTCCTAACTGTTTTCAAGCCTCCGTCTTGGTGATACTATAATTCACATTAAGAGAGGAGGCCCTGGAGCTACAGGTGGTCCAACCCTGCGGTGACAGCCACTGTGTGTACCAATCCCAACGACTCGAGCAAGGGAGCACATTGCCCAGCCACGTGCCCTTCCCTCACCTTGTAAACCTTGTGCACCTTGTGCACCTTGTGCTTGTGGGTCCAACAAAAGATATATAGAATAGAAAAATAGAATAGAATAGAATAGAATAGAATAGAATAGAATAGATTTCAGTTGGAAGGGACCTACAATGATCATCCAGTCCAACTGCCTGACCCTGGCAGCTGGGCTGACCAAAAGTTAGAGCATGTTATTAAGGTCATTATCGAAATGCCTCTTAAACACTGACAAGCATGGGGCATTGACCACCTCTCTAGGAAGCCTGTTCCAGTGTTTGACCACCCTCTCAGTAAAGAAATATCGCCCCCCGCCCCCACCAAGCAATGTCAATTGGCAACAATCGATGAGCCAGGATCGGGCCACCCCCTCCCTGGCAGACAGTGGCAGTAAGAAGTGGAGAGGGTTTTCTGTGCCTCCTCAGCATCTCCTCTCTGTAGGAACAATTAGCGGCTGCTCATTTGTCACTCCAACAAAGTGAAGCTGGGAGACACGGATCTGGCCTCTGGCTTGTGACCCACCTCGTTACCAGTAACTGGATGTGCAAGATAAATAAACCAAAACCAAAATAGTGGCAAAATCCCTCAGCTGAATCAGAGAGAATAGCTCAGGGATGAATGCCTGGTTCAATCAAAATGAAGCGGCTGCTGTATGAAAATGCATATTTCATGGGCTACCTGTGACTGACAATGCACCAAATATATTTTGGACAGTCTGCCTTGCTAGTAAACTCTGCCTAATCGACTCCGGGGACTGAAGTGGTTGCAGCAGCCTTGGCTACACCAACACAATATTCCATTTTTGTCTTGTTTGATACCATTTTGTACAAGGCGGCACACTCTCAGCCAAAAGCTGCATTACTATTCTTATAACAAAAGAAAGATCTCCTCTCGTTTTAGGTGAAGTCTCCATTTGCATTAAGAATGCCCAAGGGATGTGGATACACGAACACGCTTTATCAGAGGGAAATGTTGAGCAGTGTTCCTGGTAAGCCCCAGCTTATCTGTCTCGGAAAAAAAAAAAAACCACAAGTCAGGGCTGCAGCAACACAGTCGGCCTTTTTTTTTTTCTTGGGCAGCAAACCCACACCTGCGATGGTGCACAGGAGGGCTGTAACAGTGAGAACATGCCTCTGGAATGGATTTAGAGATAATAAGAAATCATCTTAATGCGACTGTTGAATGTACAAGGGATCTGGTAATAGTTATCACAGGTACACTTTCATTAACTCCCTTTAATTTAAAATCTCAATGTTTGCAGCAATCTTTTACAGGCAAGAAAAAGTCAAATCAAATAAGAAAAAAAAAATCCCACTAAGTGCAGCGCTGCTGCTTCCCCCAGGAGCTGTACAGCACAGCCTGAAATCCGTCTGCAGTGATCCCTCCAGCCAGGTCCCGCAGCCCTTCGATGGGCCAAGTGGGCACTGCCAGTCCTGCGGTGCCTCTAAAACACCCTCCGTCATCCATTACCCCCTTATCTCTTTACAGCAGGGACCCACGCTCCCTGTGTACAAACAGGGCTTGGGTGGGACCTTTCCAGCAAGTGAAACACAAATGACAGCACCTACCACATCACCGAAGCCGCAGCTTTTCCCCATGCTCTGGGTGAGATAGCGAGCACAGTCCATGCTTGCAGCAATAATGTTCCTCCACCCAGGAACAACCCATGTTCATACCTATTGGAGGGGAAAAAAAAGAAAAAAGAAAATAGATGGTTTAATACCCAAACCTAATATAGTTCTGTGACGAAAACATAAATTATATAATCGGGATGCAATGTAACTCTCCTGAAAGTTAATAAACTGTTCAACCTACCCAATACATTAGCTGCAAAAATCAATAGACATGCCAGAGAAATCATGGATTTCAAACAAAAGCCCAAAGCTTACAAAACTTGTGATTGCTAAGTGGGGGGAGACAGACCATTGTTTCAACAATGTTGCCCCCCCCTTTCATCCTCCACTCCCCACCCTCCACCCTGCAGAGGTTACACGAAAGGCTGGCAGGGAACAAGGAGAAAAGCTGACCCAGCTATGTGTTGGTTGACTTTTCAACATCTTGCTGATCTCTGCTCCTAGTTTTTCTGTGAGCAATTCAGCTTTATGAAAGCCTTCATATATATTCAGGCATTTCAGAGGACAAATGCTGGGAAGGCTGTAGGAAATTTCGGTGCAGTGATGGAGTGTTCCCGTGGCTGCAATAGGAAATGCCGTTATTTGCGGAAGCAGGATGAGAGGTGGGGACACAGAAAAGAAAAATAGTTCGGTTCAGGAAAGGTTTATTAAAGGAAAATAACCCAACCGTTAGGTGCTATCTGTGTTGTGAATCATATACATTTCCAGCTCAGCTTCAATGGAGAACCCTGCTCCATAGGGAGTGTGGTGTACCAGTGTGGTGACCTTTGGGGACAGTCGGTGGGTTTAGGGCTAAATGTGCCATAGCTGCTTTGCTTAATGTGTGCCCTTACCTTGTGGTTGAGACTCCTGTTGCAGGTGAATTATGAAGAGAAGTCATCGTTATGGGGTTAACTAAAAGGGCTTTATTAATGATCAAATGGTAATTAATTGATGATTGAATGAAAATCAAATGGTAATCAAATGGTTATTAAGCAATAATTGAATGCTAGTTAAACAGTGATTTAACAGTGATTTAACAATGATTTGACAATGATTTAACAATTATTTAAATGATAATTTAGATGGTGATTAGACAATGATTTAGACATTGATTTAAACAACGGTCAAACACTCTACTTACTTATTACACTTCCAATAATTAAGCTATAGCTGGATATATATAAACGTCTTTAGCATACAATATACTTTTATACCCAATGTAAAATATCGCCTACCTTGTTCTAGATATCAGATGCCAGGTGAGGGGTCTCTCAGCCTTGAGGAGTAGCCTTGAGAGGTGTCCCTGCTCAAGGGGGAGATGACCTCCGTGCAGCCCACGGCTGTATAGGAGAGCTTTGTGTGCTCAGAAGGGCTACAATTTTTTATAGTGTAAAGTGATTGACTCGTGGTTGTGTGTCCCCCCTCCACTTGGCGTATATGCAGGTGTGCAGCTGTAGCAGTTTTAGTTTTGTCTAGTCCCAGCTCAGGCTGGTACTGTTAGCTCCTAATAAGACATGGCTTAGACTCCTTGGTCCCTGAGAAGATGCAGCCTAGCCCAATTCTCATGGTTTGCACAGCAGGGCTGATTTCAGTCAGGGCCACTTGTCTGTGATGCCTGAACCAAAGTATTGTTCATTCACTCAGAGTGGGGGCATTCGTCACAACTTCCCGTGCCCTTTCTGCTCTGATCATGGGTAAGCCTCAGATAGCACGGCTTACGGTAACACTAACAGGAGGGGGACAAATGGGTGGAATATATTAAAATAATTTGAAATGAGGAGCCAGAGAAAGAGGTGGGGCAGGAGGAGCAAATAAAACAGCACCTGCATGGCATGTGGAGAGATGTGGGCCTTTGTGGGATGTAGCTTGCCTTAAGCTGCTCACAAAAGACCTAGCAGACAGTCTAAGCCCAAAGCCCCAGGTGATGGGCTTCTACTAGTTTTTCTCTGGAAGCTGAATCCTATGCAAGACAAAGCTGATCTGTGGGGCTGGAGGGAGAGGAAGCCCAGGGTGTAACAGGGGCTATGGCATGCACCCAGGAATGGGTTATGCCTGCCTTCCCCAAGGTGGTGCGTTAGGGCTGCTCTGACTCTGCTCCAAAAACTGACCCTGCAAGGAGCTTCTGTGCCTCCCTGCGCCAGTGCTGGGTGTCTGGCAGGACCAGGGCTTGGACGCTAGGGCGGGAGCAGCTCCGGACTTGCGGGATGGATGCCCCAGTCCAACAGGGAAGTGTCTGAGTTAGGCCCTCTCTGGCTAGGGCATCACTGAGCTGGGGGACTTCTGGGCTATGATTTTAGGTGGAGACACAGAAAGTCTTTCGATATCTTATGTCTTTTTTTTTTTCTATTGGCCTTCACAATTGACTTACAAGGATGCAATTCAAAATAACCTGCAAGAAGCTTTGGGTGCACTGCAGGCTATTCAGATAAGGATATTTCTGGGTCTTGTTTTCTTTCATCCTGTTCATCCTTCCCCCCATCACTCCCACAGGCTGAAAGGAACACACTCAGCAGACAGACAGAAAGCTGGTGTCTTTCCCCAGCCCATCATGGAAGGTTGTAGATGCTTCCATCTGGGCCCACCTGGAAAAAGTAAAAGTTCCAGGGCTGGGAGGTTTTATGTGGTAAAAGAGGAATGCAAAGGTACTTGTGGTTATCACAGGGGAAGGAAATATGTATATATGAGTGTCTTCTGGGTACTTTCTCTGTGGCATCTCCTTGCCCTTGGCTGGCCTTCACATCATCACTAGCTTAAGCAGAAGCTCACCTGGGCTGCAGCATGGGAAATGTGGGTGAAGGGCTTCTCTGGACAAGGGAGAGCTGAGATCTCTTCTTCTTGAAGATGAAAAGTTGAGATTAAATGAAGTGGCCATTGCTTTCCATCGTGTATCAGTTTGCAGGCAATATCCCAGTAAGGGTAAGGGTTCAACATCAGTGAGGCTGATTGACTGATAGATGAAGCAATTATTTTATGCTAAAAACAGTGTCTGGAGAAAGGACTTGGCAAGGAAATCTGGGTCACAAATGGAACCTCTCCATGCTGCATGAAATAATGATCAACACAGTCAATCTGGACTTTACTTCACATGCTGGAGCCCTCCCAGGGCTGCTCCGGGCATGGTAGGCTGAAGGACACTGCTATCTCCTCTCCAGCACTTGTGTTGTTTTCTCACCTCTCCTTTTTGGCTCGTTCACAATCTGGTTTAGCTCCACATGCCATCTGGAGTGACGATGTCCCCTTTGCAGTTGGGTACTGGGACCCTCTGGGCCCACAGGAGCAAAGAGGAAGAGGACCTTGTATGGAGAAATGGCAAAGACCAAGCTGCAATAGGGAGGCCAGGCAGGCCTGACCCCTGCACCTGAAGAATGGGTTATCATCCATCTGAGAGCCTATGGTCTGCAGGTTGAGCAGAACAGGCATCTCAATGGAAAACAGCTCTGAGAAGGCTCCTGTCTTTGTGAAACCTGTCCCACCATGGGCCGTGACCCCCACAAAATATCTCAGTATGGGAAATGGCTGCTCCTCCAAACCTTTCTCTCATAACCTCTAATGACTTGCCCTAGGCTCAGCAGGAGCCTCAGAGCCATCAGATTTGGTCTCTGCAAAGTGGAATTAAATCCACCTTCTCTTGCAAGGGGCTCTGTAGGGCACAGCCACCCCAAGACTCTTAGTTTCATTCACCGACACCCAACTTTTCACCATCCCTCCCCTAGTCCCAAGTTCATGTGGCAGCCCTCTCTGCCAAAGGCTGTCCCTTGGTACATTGGGCAGCTTTGGCTGCATTTGTGCAGGCAGTGAGGGACAATGGCCTGTGAAAGGACCTTGCAGGACTGCAGCTCTCCAAATACTGATTTTTTGCAGCAAAAGCACTACCAGAAACTCCTGCAGCTTTTGGGTCCATTGAAGGATCACGAGCAATGCAAGTGTCACTGGGTTCCCCCGTGAAAGCTGGAGGAAGCGTGTCCCCATGCAAGGGGCAGCTGGCACATGGATTTTGTCTGAGCAAGCCGTACAGGATTTCTGAGCCTTGCAGTGTCTCGTTCATAAGCTGCAGAGCAGCTGGCACACATGTCTCAGCAGGGTGAGTCACACCTGTACTCCACTTTCGAACACAAGGCACTACATACAAATGCTCTTGGGCGTTTTTGGCAAGCATCTTCATCTTGGTACCCCCCCTCTGCATCTCCCCTTAGCTACAGCACCTTGTGTAACTGAGAAATATGGCATATTTATCCCATACCTCAGGCCGTCTCTATGCTCTTTCACTGTACCTTGGAAACCAAACTTCTATTCTTGCCAACAAATCACTTTCAGACGAACGGGGGAGTGTGTGGTAGCTTGGATTTCTTTTTTTTTTTTTTTTTTTTTAAGAAATTTTTTGCAATCTAAGAAAAGACTTGAGGATCTATTTTTAAACATTATATCCCCCCTCCACCCACTGCGCTGCAACAACTGAACACTTTGGCTTGATGAGAATATTAGTAAAGCAGTCACAATCTGTAGGGTGCACTTCTTAAAACTACGTTGCATAATGGGACAAGCGGTGAGCATAACACAACAAAATGCAATGGGGGCTGGTATCTTCTGTAGTATGTGAACTAAAAAGTCATGCCTTCAGCCAGGATTGATCTCCAACTAGTTTGCAATAAGCCACCCCCTGACCTTTCCTGCTTTTCTCTCCCCAGTTTTAAATGCATCGATGCTAGAGACATGCTAGAGCATGGTTAATATAATGTTTTGTGGGAAATGTAACTGCTAAAACAATCTCTTTCTCCTCCTTGATGTATTTTGGTATTTAAGGAAACCAGTAAGTACAGTAATGGCAATGATACGCCTGTAAGATGATTTGAAAAGTGCATTTTTATCATTAGAGTCTAGGGGAATTGCATTAGCTCTGATAAAATCCTATAGGACTTCAGTGAGGATAATAACTTTAAAATGTTGTTATTAGTAGTGTTGTCAATTCTATTCTGAGATCTGCAGTGTTAACAAATTAGACGTAAGAAAAAAAATTCCATTTGATTCAGTTGAAGGCTACTGTGTTCAAGGAAAAATATGGCACTTTCTACATTTTATTGAAAGTCCTTGGGAATCAGCCACCCACCCGGGGTGTACTGAGTGATTAATGCTGGTCATGTGCTATTTATCCCTTAAACTGTAATCACAAGCTGATTATTTTGTTCAACACATTTTTGATGATTTGATTAAGAAGCTGCATGGACTTAACAGATTCAAAGGAAAACCCATGGAAGAGGAGTTGAAAGACAAAGGTTGCCACTAGGTAAGGATGTTCTTGGGACCTTGTTATAACCAAATATCTCTGATTAAGATTCACCTTTTGCAGCTCCTTAGGCTCCTGTGTGTTTGCATCTATCTTAAAAGAAGTAGGCTAAGTTGGTGAGGGTAGATAAGGGAATAGGGCCTTATTCTGCAGATCTTTGTGCAGCTAAAAGAAATAACATTGAAGTTCAGGTCCACAGAACATGTAGTGGAGAAGGGGGAGAAAAAGGTGAAGATTTGATATGGTGTTTAAAATTTGAAAAAGAAAGGTGTTCATTTTGAGCTGAGCTCCCCTCTTTGAACAACCACTCTTTGTGCCTGCCTTGGGATCTAGCAAACAGGAACCTTTGGATAATAATAATAAAATAATGTTTATGTGGCTCTTTGCATAAGCATATAATAAAGCACATTGAAAGAAAAGTATGTGTGACTATCCCTGCTACTGAGATGGGGTACAAGAGCACAGAAAAAGCTTTCTCTTTTGATTAGCTAGCAACCACAGCACCACCAAGTCCTGGTATGGATGCTCTCTAGTCCACTGATTTCCTGAGCTACTCTGTGCTGGCCTACAAGGTCGAAGCTATCTGCTTGTTTGGGACAAGGTGATAAAAGAAAGATGTTGTCTTCTTCAACAACTTTCTGTCTTTCTTGCTTTTGTTTTGTTTTGTGTATTTTTTTAAAAGGCTAGGATGTGACAATGACAACTGAGATGCCCTCTCCAGCAGGTGTTAGATATCAAAGTCTAGAAAGAGTCTTGTGAGAACCAAGAGGTGGGTCAGAATCAGCCACAGAAAAGCCACAAGGTGTATGTCTGAAAATCTGCTGGCCTTATGCTGGCAATTGCAGGAAGCAGAAGAGGAGATCTTGCAGGCATGTGAATGCAAAACAGTTGATGTGAGAATGGAAGCTTATCCTAATTAACTGAGTGAAAGCAAATTCAATTTGTCTGGCAACATGTGCGTGTTGGATTCAGTTTGCCTAATAATGGTCTGAGTTTAACCCTGTTAAGAAAAGAACTGAGATCCAGGACATAATGCCTGGAAGCTGATGGAACACTTCACCCATGAGGTGTCTGTCCCTGTCTCAGGAAGCAACTCAAGAAGAAACATAGAATACAAGATGAGGCAAAGAGTGCCTAACATTTCTCTGCTGTGTGGCAACTAGTTTTAAAATTAGAGAGACTGACTGTGTCAAGCTCAAAAGATGGTTAATGTTCAGAGGTCTGCAGACAGTAAATGGTCTTTGGCACTTTTTGGCTTTGTGTGGGCTGAGATGACATTTAAACATGTTGTGTTCAGCCTGGTAGCTGGAGAGCAGGAGAAGGGGTTTGACAGGCCTTAAAAGTAGCTGGTGTTTTAGCCTGGGAGCTTAAAACGAGGTGAACTTATTCATGCAAAAATCAACCTTTTGTTGAGTCCTGTCATTCACAGTCCCTCTGAAACCTATTTGATTCAGAGGCAGTTATTTGTTGTTTTCTAGACTGCATTTCTCCTGGAGGTGGTTCCTCTTTGCTTCCTAAGTATTGGCTGAGATTTTCTCGCTGAACAAATGTCTCCATCTGTGCATTCCATGCCAAATCCCTTCCTCATCACCACTCCCCTGTCCTCTTAGAATCATAGAATAGTTTGGGTTGGAAGGGACTTTTAAAGGTCTAGTCCAACCCCTCCCCTGCAATGAGCAGGGTCATCTTCAGCTAGATCAGGTTGCTCAGAGCCCCGTCCAACCTGACCTTGAATGTTTCCAGGGATGAGGTTTTCCCCCGCCTCTTCTGGGGCCCCATTCTTACCTGCCACCTTTTGGATGCTTCTCCCCACTATGGCAGGCACACAGCATCAGCTAAGGACCTTTGCAATGCAATGCCTCTCTCCTAGTAGCATTTTTTATGTGTCTCATACTAATTGCCTCCAGGCCTTCCCCAAGACACTGCTCTCCCATTCCTCTCCTGCCTTTCCTGGCCATCCCACCAGCATGCATTTTGTCCTTCTCCATTTTCCATTTTTCACTGGAGCCATAGAGGAATTCATCCTCTTCTCGCATTATGTCCAATCGGTGACTCCCTTGGATCCTATGGATGGCATTAACATTTCTAGGTGGACGTTCTGTAGGCACTCCACTCTCAGACTGCTCCTCCTGGTTCATTGCTGCTTCTTGAATAGAAGAATATCTCATGCTGCACTGTTGGCCGAGATGGATGATGCAGGACTTTTTGTCTTCTCTCTGCCAGGTCTAAAGCAACACTGTTCTTCATACCACTTAAGCCCACAACACAGGTGCCATGTTTGAGTCTGGCCATCCCTCCCCCTCAGATCCCTGCCCTCTCCAAATGACCAGGCCACCACACTGATGCACTACTTGTGGTAACAGCTGTACTTGACAGGGTTTTTTTAGTGCCTGCCTGAAGCTTTTAAGGTGTGTGAGAGAGAGTCCAGCTCTTTCCACTTGTGGTGGGAGGTGCCTACAACAGCTTTGGGTGTCATTAAAATAATAGAGGGCAGAGATTATTTCTCCCTGAAGCACAAAGTAAGGGACATCTTGCAAGAAAAATCTCCTCTCAGGAGATGGCCAGCACAACATCTAGAGGAGAAATGTGTTAAATCTCCAAAAGCAGAGCTGCACTTGGTGTAATCTGCATGGTTCCACTTCAGTCAAAGGAAGAGTGCAGATTCAAATCAGCTGAGTCTCCAGCGCCTGAAAGACTTCATACGGACTTTAGTTGAGACTGGTTTTGCACTAAACAAACCAGCAGTTCATAGCCAGGGTCTCTGTTTCTTAAAGAGCAGCATAACATTGGGAAAAAAGTTGCTAACAGTGACACAGAAAGCTCTTGCAGCAGGGAAGGAGCCCAGCACAGGGTCAGCTACAGCAGGGGATTTTAGGCAATTATTGCGCCTTGCGTGAGATCAAGAGGCTTCCGGAGCATCGTGTGGCCCAGCGTGGGACCTGGCGAAGGTACCACAGGGAGCAGGATGTGCCAATGCCGCCCTGACTTCAGCTCAGTGGAAACATGATAGAAGCAGGATTTCAGCTGCTCATCTCTTTGAAACTACCCCGTGTCACAGGGTGCTGATGAGACGTGTGTAAGTTAGTTGCTGTCGGGGATCCAGATGTGTGCTGGGATCAGTAGAATAAATCCAAAGCTGTAACTGAGAACCAGAGATGGTCTTGCTAGTACCAACTCCTAAATATTAACGCAGGAGAGTGACAGATAAGAAACCAGAGACTCTCATTTATTGCTGCTTAAGAGAGAGAAAGGCATGTTCGACACTGACAAATTTGCACTTTTTTTCACTATTCTTTTTTTCTAAAGCCAGTGAAGCTGTTTCAAAACTATTGCAATTCAGAAAATTGCAAGAGGCTGAGAAATAGAGTTGAACAGAGGAGATGGCTGTAATTTCCAGCAAGCCCAAATAAAGAATTGTTATCGGTAAGGCTTCTGCCAGACCATTAAAAAACCCAGCAGCCATTTTTTCACTCCTGATATTGTGCAAGATAACGGAGTCGGTGGCAGTACGAACAAATCCTGCCTCATTACTCTGACACTGTGCTCAATAGGTTCAAAGAAGTTGTTGCCGGAGATGGGACCTGAGGGTCTGCAGGGTCTGACTGATGCACAGGGGCCACCCAGGCAAAGCTGGGGGTTGCAGGAGACTTCTGCTGGCAGATCTGTTTGGGCAGCCAGAGACCAAAACCATGGGGCAGGGGGTGTTGCAGCTAAAAGATAAAAGTGCCCCTGGGTCTCTCACTGCCAGGGTGACAGAGCTGCTTCTTTCCTCCTTTGAGCAATGAGTTTCTAAACCGTGAATAGTCTCATCCCCTCTAAATGATGGTTTAAACTGTTCATAGCTCTTCTAGTTGCTTTAGAAAACTGACTTCTGTGAAATTTCATATGATGGCTTAAATTCTTCTTAAAGTCCAATTTGTTAAGAAAACCAAGGCCTTTGTTAATTTCTAGATGGAAACTCCAGTAGGAGACTTTGGTGGAGGATGTGCCTGTGTAAGGACAAGGTTTCTGAGTGATGGCCAGATGGAGAAGCACATTACCTGTGGTCTGTGAGCCCACCCCATCTCTGACCACAGAGATTTGATACTGTGCCAACTGAAATTATGGAAAACTCCCATTGCTTTCAGTAGGGTTAGATTAAATCCCTAAGGAGAATGGTTTGGAGGCAGAAGTGTGGCCCACGTGGTCCTTTCCCTTTGATGTCTCATTAGGATTCCTTTGAAAAGAGTCTGACACGGGCATTTTACTTTCAAGCCACAATCTTGGACACAGTTCAGATCCATAGTGACTGGGTTGGTTGCCCTCTCCTGTGTGATCAGAGCGTTTCAAGACATGGACAGATAGGCTCAGGGCATCTCACTGCTTAGATGTCCACATCTCCTAACCAGAGCCTTTGTTCTAGGCTCAGGGGTGCAATGAAGATGTGGCTGGACCTGCATGCTAAATTATGCTCTCATCCTGTAGGTGATCCAATTAAGCCAAATTTGAAGAGAACCAGAGAAGTTCATGCTCTCCCTTGCTGTGCATGAACTCAGCAAGTTAATAATGGACATTGATCTCTAGGGCTGTCAGTCTGTCTAGGGCTGGGCGGAAGAGACTTCAGATTTTTTTTTTCCATCACATCATTAGGTTTCATACTGCAAGCAATAAACTCTGTAGCCTGCAGCTGTGAAAACACTAATTTGAAAGCTATTATTTTTTATATTTTTGAGAACTTGCTGCTGCATTTATATATATATAGATAGATATAGATATAGAAAATTTTTTTTCCCAAAAAAACTCCAGTAGTTCTTTCAGTTTACTTTTCCCCTTTTCTGATTTTCTGGACTTTCATATTAATTAGGCTATATCTTTTCCCCTCTTCCATCTGTTCCCCCTTCTCTTTTTTCCTCTCCCTCCCTTTAGTTGCTAGAGCAACAAAAACCTTCAGAGTAGAGGGGATTTACCCAGTACAGACTCTAAACATTTTTTGACACCAAAGTTTTGCCTGTTATTTACAAATATAATACAAGCCCTCCTCATACCTACCCCTCCATTTTGGGTGTATTAATCTAGTATCTTCTCCCCCCTTTCTAGGACTATAATTTCCTAGATCTATTGGTTTCATTCCTACATTTTCAGCCTTGTAAGATCAAAAGAATAGCCCTTGGCTAGGACTGACACTATCTAGAAAAGGAATTGTCACCCTTCAGTGGCATGTTCAAGAGTTTCTCTCTCCTCTTTCTTTTGTGCCTTCACCCTGTATTTACTCCCCAGAGAACTCTCTGCTTTATTGGTCCCTACAGCTTCAGAGTCCTGTGGTAGCTCATAAAGGCAATCTTTTCAGGATAGTTCTCCACCTAACGTATCAGAGGGACATCAGTGCAAAAGCTGGCCCTGGGAATAGATGTTTTGAAGGCAACAGTAACGTTAAACCTTGAGACAATTTTTTCAGCCTGTGTCTTTTGCATTAATGAAAGAAGATGCAATCCTTGCCCTTCTGCTGTTGTGGGAAGGTTATGGTTAAACATGCTGGCATATAGTGCCGGGTGACAAAAAGCCACATTTCTGTCTGACTTAAATACAGGCTTGGAAAATAATAACAGGAGTTAAAGTGTGACTAAGCACTTCCAAGGGCTGTCATGCTTGACACTGAAGGCAGCTGGTCATGCCCCTGAAGTCCTTTTTAATAAGATTACTGTGTTGCTCATTATTCAGAGGTCTAGAAAAAGCAATAAATTGTAATGTTCTTATAAAGGTAACTGGCTGCTCGGGTATGTTCTTATTCTTCCTGCACCAGGGCTCCTGAAGAGCCCTCTCTGTGATGGCCAGGCTGGACCCATGATGTTTAATTTAGGATGCCAACTTCCTTCTCAGAATCGCATGTTTTGTAATGAGCCTTTAGTTGACCAAAATCCTTAGGTTTGTGCCTAAATACTTCTGGAGTCAGTAGCAGATGCTTTATGTGTGTGACACAAGACACACCAGTGCTATAGGCACTGCAGAACAGCAGCTGGGGAGCTTCCAACACCAATCTTGAATGGTATCATGTGGTTACTGCCGTTCAACGGTCGACAGGAAGGGGTGCTTGATCCGCCCCTGTTATTAATGCACAAAAAGAAATCTCTCTCCTGTCTGAGTCTACACTGGGCTGGAGAATGAGCCATACAGGAAACCTTTTAATTTCCTTTCCAGTCCCTGTGTTCAAATCTCCGTGACTGTGATTCATTACTGAGAAATGACTCTGTTCTACCTTCCTATGTTGTAACTAGATTAATATAGCCATTTCACATGTATTGGTGGTGATGGCCAGTGGTTAGCACACCTGGGATTGAATGAAAAGCCTCTAGAGCTAAGAGCATGAGTTACACGTACAGGCTGAGCTCAGGAGTCAGCCTTTGTAGCTGGGGCTGAGAAACACATCTCCTGTGGATAAAGGAGATGTGAGGCCTCTGCACAGAGCTGGGTGGTGATCTCAGCCTCACCCCATTTCTGTCTCGCAGAGGGGAGTTACTGGCTCTGCATCTCACCCACCAACACTGGCATATTCATGGGCCTGAAAGCCCAAGTGTGTGGGGATGCTGGGGCTGGGGGTACCGACTCATCCCATCCTCTATCAGGCTCTCTGGAAAGGGTGAATACATTTGAGATTAGATGCATGAAAAGGTTTGGAGGTGTATCTTTAGTTGCAGATAGTCGTTCACAAGGGTCAGCCTCCACCTGGGTACCTGAATTCATCTTCTAGTGCAAGCGCTGCCAGTACCACCAGGGAGATTGTGGGAACCATATCTGTATGAAAGTACTGTGCATTGCAGCAAGTGGAATCCAAACTGAATTTCATTTGGAAGAGAGAAGGAACTGGGAAACGCAGCTTGTCTTGAGTATCTGGGTAGATCAATTTAAGCACAACGACAGCAATTGAGAGGGTTACTTCGTTTGCACTGGACAAAGCGACCCTACAGAGACGCTGTATTAGACAGCATTTGCTCTTGGAAGACTTTGCCAAATCTTCTACTTGTATTATCTCTATAAATCATTTGGATCCAGAGTGTGTCCACTGTGATGGCTTTAGGAAGAAGTGTATGTACTGGGGAAGGCTGAGGTGATGCTGACATTTGGCAGCATGCTCTAATTGCTCTGTTAGGAGGGTCTCAGCACCTACCTTGGTCCATGTAGACAGGATTTAATGCATGGAGACCTGGTCACTGGTCCCCAGCTGACCCTGGTCGGTGATGCTGGAAACCCTCTGCAGCAGCAGCAGGATCGGCAACAAATATTTAACTAGTTTCAGTCTTTGAAGGAAAATGTGCATACTACTAAAACTAAAAACAAAATCAGAGCAGATGGCACCTTGACAGCTGCTGGTGTGGACTGGCCAGGCCACAGGGGCTAAACTCCCCTCCGCTGCCACCCAGAAGCACCCTCCTAAGCCAGGGCTGATGGCAATTTAAGTGCTGTTTGTATTCATGTTTTCTCCATTCTGTGGCACACATCCAACATTATTCGCAAACCACAAGCAGCAGAAATCACTGTGGATTTTGAAATGAATTATCTCTTCTTTTTTTTTTTTTTAAAAAATGGATTAGGCTGCTTTCGGATACAATGAATTCAGGTTCATTTTCAGCTTGGAGAATGTGAGCTTAAGCTATCTCTGACTTCTTTGAATCTGTGGAAATAAGAATAAAACATGACCCTTCACGTCCTCAATGGCTCAAACTGAATTGAAGTAGATGATTATTTAAGGTTCAGAACAGGTTAGCTATCTCCGTTGTACTGACAAGTCTCTCTCCCCCCCCCAAAAAAAAACAAACCCAAACCCCAAAACTTGGATTATATACGTTCTTACCCAAAACAGAGTGGAAGTACTAGAAATCCAGTAAGAAAATATATTTTCAGAGGCCGAGTGATCTGGATAGTCCACAAAGCTTAGGAATTACTTAGTGACTGTTTGATGTTTACTGTCACTATTGGTTTTGTTTGTTTGTTTGTTTAAAGGTTAAGTGTTTGGGGCAGCCTGGACTGGACTTATTTTTGTTAATAAGCAGATAAAATTCTTTTCAACAGAGAGACACACTGAAAAAAATCACTGCTGTGCTGCGGCCCTATCCATCTATGATGAATACAGTCTACAGATCTGAACCCACTGTTGAATATTAGCATTCCAACACAATTTATTAGCTCTCTAACCATTTTTGCTGTCACTGGGAGCCCCTGGTATTTGGGATCAATCGATAACAACTTCTAAAATCTGCTCGTTGCATACCGGTTTTTTCTACTGGTTCTTTCTAACTTCTGTGTGCAGAACTGGTGTTGAAAGGGTTTTAGTGCCAGTCTCAGCCATCACAGATCAAGACACAGCCCTTTTTGCAGTAGAAGACTGGAGCACTTTCTACTGTGGCATTTAACTAGAAGCCACTCTCCCTGGTTTTTTTTTGTGGCAGAAAATCAATGCCATAATAGCTATTCCTTTTTAGCAAGAGACTGATAGCATTGGCCAGCACCCAGAATAATGCAAGCTGGAGATATAGAGTTCTGCCAATGTACCTTAAACCTCCTGACCTTCAGCAGCTCAGGATTTCCATCCCTGAGAAGAGAGCTTGCAGGAGAAGAGATTGATAATTCTGCCTGGCTGCAAGACGGTGTCCAAGAAAGAGCCCCAGTGGGAAACTGAAAACCTTCTCTGTGTTGCTTCTGCTTTCACGGTAAGGTAAATAATGGCTGATGCCACTGAAGCCAAGGGAACTGACTACCGAAACTAGGGCTAAAGACAGCAAAATCAGTCCTCCTAGGCACATTCTGGTTCCAGGACTGCACTGTGCTGAGCTTGCTCACAAATGTCTATTGGACGAAAACAAGCACGTGCTTGGTGTGATTTTTTTGCCCTGTGTTTTGGAGAGTGACTCCTTGGGGATGCTGATATGCTGTTCCGCTGTGGGGTACCCACTTTGGGGCAGGCTAGCCGAGGTCTCCCTGATGCTCCAAGGCAGTCGGACTGTCTGGCCCTTGCAGATTGTCGTAAGACTGCAGTTGCAGTTCAGCATCTCTTGGCTTCTGGGAGTGCAACTTGTGCTGATTTTACCCTGATTAACCTGCTGTGTTGCTGATGTGCCAAGGCAAACTCACCCCATTCTTCGGACATTAACATTTTACTTCTTGCTGAATGGGAAGGTTTGGTTCACTAGTCAAAGCACGGCTTTGGGAGCCAAAAGCGCTGACATCTCAGTCTGCCTTGAGCAATGACTTACCACATGACCTTGTCCCAGATGCTCTGCCTTTATTTTCCCATCTGTAAAAATGGGTTTACGAATCCTCAGCAATCCACCTTTCCAAGACTGTTTACTAACATGCAGAGCAGTCATTTTTCCAGTTTACTGCTCACTTGACTTGCTTCGTGAACTAGAGTGGGCTGCTGGATGTAATGATGCAAAAGAAACATTGCTCCAAGCTGATCCCCATAATATAATTCCACCATGAAATACGACTTCTGAAGAGATATCGAACACAAGGATACTTACGCATTGCTATATTTTTTCACTCCTTTCAGCTTAAAGCTTGCAGTGCTGTTGTCTACAACACGGCTGCTGCTCTAATCCTTCACGTATTACTTTCACTTAATCTGAGAAAATTCCTTCAAGGGGATATTGTGTTGTGCATCTGTATCATTTTTTTTTTATAGTGAATGAAACCATCCTCCCCACATGCAAACAGACTTCTGAGGAGTGAAAGGGTACTGTTGTTTCATAGGTCTTAGATCAAGTGCATCCATTCTAATTGTTGAACCTGATCTTCTGCATAGCCAGACTGTTGAATTTTACCAAGAGGTTTCTGTATCAGTGCACATTTTTTATTTTTTCTTTTTTTTTCTGAAAAGAAGCAGCAGCAGACAGCATCTCTTCAGACACAAGTGTTAGGGAAAAAGGAGAAGCAAGAGTTAAGCTAAACTGGAAAGTGACAGTGTACCAGATGCATTGACACTAATGTGCCTCTTTAGAGTTCACGCCTAAAGGCTTTGTGTGCAATGATAAATATATTTGTTTTGGTTGCTGGAGGTGCCCTTAAATTATTAAAAGACAAAACTGAAAAAGGGCTTTTCATTTTCTAGCCCCATTAACTTGTTTCACTGGCCATGAGAGACTCAAAAAAGGGTTCAGAATTGAAAAATCAAGGCTCAGACAGCCCTAAATTTAGTTATAATTTTCAACCTTTTGTTGTGTTTCATATTCCTATCTGTCTAGGTCCAGTTAGCAATGCCACTTAATCATAAAACCCACAACCTCTGGCTGCTGCAAAAGTCTTTTTATAATAAGAGGGGGAAAAGAGGGCATTTTCAATATTTCTTTCTATTGATTTTGTGTATGTGTGTGCGAGAGAGAGAGGGAGAGAGAGGGAAAGAAAAAAACACAATTGTGATAAAATAATAATGCAGTAGCAGTATAATTTTAGCTAAAAGAAAAATGTTAAAGGGGAAAAATACTTCTGTCTCTGTGAAGTTCTTTGACACAGTCAGAGACATATTTTGGGCTAAACTTTTTAAAGTGGAGATTCACCTCCATCATGTGTTACCTTTTATCTATTCAGGCTGCATTTTGCTTGCTGTTGCCCATTCATTTAACCCTTTGCTCCTTCCATAGCTTTCCAGATCACAGAGCTTTTTAAAAAGGCAAGACCTCACCCAGATCTTGTGGAGCTCCATAATTACTTTTTTTTTTTTTTTCCCAAAGTGAAAATAAACCATTTGGTTGCATGCTGCAGATCCTCTTGGCATTCCTCCACGGTACACTGAACTTGTGGCTCAACTCAACCTGGTAGTGGTCAACATAATGGTGTGTATCTGTCAGCTCTGTATGTCCTTCTACACCTCTGTCCACTTGCTCTCAGGTACAGACTGAATGTTGATAGATAGATACCAAGCTTTGGGTCTCTTAGTCCCAAAAATATTAGCCTTAAAAAAAAAAAAAAAAAGTTATATTCACTAATTACTGTGGAAAACATCACTAGGTACAGCATTATGAGACAGGTAGCAACTTCCCAGGCTCGGTTAATAATGCAGACTGTCGCAAGGCCATTTCTGACAGCAACCTCCTGACTGATGCCGATAAAAGAACAATATCCCATATCAAGACATGCAGTTCTGGAGGAAAACCAAGTAAATCAGACACATCTGCTTTCATGAGTTCTGTGCAATGAAGAGGGATGAATCTGTGAGACTAAATGCCACGCAGAGTAGCACAGAGGGCTCATGATCCCTGCAGTCCTACATATTTTGGTACCAGCAAGGCCTGTAGCAAATAGATGTGTATAGGACATTAGGTAGGACTGCTTGTCTTGGGGCACAGGAGAGCTTACCAGCATTTTCAAAATCAAGGTTAGTGAGATGGTGAATGGGGGCTAAACTGAAGACATGGAGGTGATGAGATTCACGGTTAATGAAGCATGGATTCAAAGAAGTGGAAGTGACCTCTTCTTTCTCTCTGGCAGGGAAAGTTTGCTGTGCTCTTCAGCTACGTCTTTGGATACCTTTTCTATATATCCCTCCCATGACCCCCTACACACGCATCAAAGGCCTATATACAAGATCGGTCCTACTGACACCAGGTGGTGTGTACTTAATGCATATGGGCACATCCTCTGATCAGACTAGGAGAAAGAACTCAGAAAGTCTTGAATGAAGAAATATCAGGGAACAGTTAAGCCTTGGAGGAAGTTTAGGCAGGAAAAAGCAAATGCCACAGCAGTCAGCAGTGGTCAGATGCCTGGGGCTGGAGAACAGCACCTGCCTACCCATCCTGAAATGAAAAGCTGTTTCAGGGCTAAAGAAAACTATAGACAACGTGTCCCTAGGTGGGTTCAATTGTAAGTAAAATCTCCCACAAACTTTCAAGAAGCTGGCTTTACCACAGTAAAAGCTATTTATTTTTTAAACTATGCCCTTTCAGGCTAAGAAAGGTCCTTAACTATGATAACCTGTGATGATCTTTATCCCATTAAACACATAATAAAACAGTATTACATCTCCCTTGTTAGTGTTTTGCTCAGTACATGGAGTTTTAAAATATCAAGTCCCATTCATTTCATAGGTACCTTCACCACAGGTAGTGGAACAACATTTTAAAGGTGCTGGAAAAGAAAACCTGGGCAATCAAATATAGATATACTTGAATGCAATTACACCAGCAAATGATTGTGTACCAGTGAATCTTAGTTTAATCTAAGCTATGCAATCACCTTCTGTACCCTTTTCAGTATCTTATTATTAACCTCTTGTCTATGGAAAAACCACTCTCAAAATGAAGGAGCAAATGAAAGTAGTTTTAATGTTAGGCTTTAAATCTTAGCTGGGTCTTTATTCGGGAACAAGCACAGTCAGAGCTGACAGTGCAGCCTATAAAGCTGCCTAACACTTTCACTTCTATATGACCCCTCTTTTCAAAAGTTTTGCCAGACTTTCATACAATCATGGAATAACTTTAACTGCTTTGGCTAAAATATTCTGTCTGCCTATTTCTGGGCTAATTCTTTCTGGGGTTTTTTGGTTAGTTGGTTGGTTTGGGGTTTTTTTAGTATTATTTTTTTCCTCCAAACCCTATGCCTTAATTTCAGCAAAAATGATTTGTCTGTAAGATATAACAAGGAAATGGAAAAACTGCTTGTTTTACCCAGGTCCTGAGATTTGTTGGGAAGTTGAGTGTCCAGATGTTCCACAGCAGACATGACGTCCCCCTTGTGCCAGGCAGGGATGTGCCTTCTGCTGCTCCTATTAAAATTCATCCCCATTAATTTTAGTTATGAGCTGCTGAAATATCTGTTTGCACATGCTCAGTAGGCATATATTGGAGTCTCCATGCTACATTTTGCTAAGATGCCACCCACCGTGAGTGTGCTCTACTCCCCCATTATACCTCTTTGTTGGCAGGACTGGGTGTACAATTATCTAAAATACATAAGGCTAAATGTGTTAATCTACAATGCAGACATAGAATCATAGAATGCTTTGGATTGGAAAGGACCTTTACAGGTCATCTGGTCCAACCCCCCTGCAAGAGCAGGGACATCTTTAACTAGATCAGGTTCCTCAGAGCCCCATCCAACCTGACCTTGAATGTTTCCAGGGATGGGGCCTCCACTACCTCTCTGGGCAACCTGTTCCAGTGCCTCACCACCCTCATTCTAAAAAATTTCTTTCTTAAATCCAGTTTAAATCTGCTCTCCCTTAGTTTAAAACCATTGCTTCTTGTCCCGTCACAACAGGCCTTGCTAAAAAGTCTGTCCCTATCTTTCCTATAGGCCCCCTTTAAGTACTGGAAGGCTGCTATAAGGTCTCCCCGCAGCCTTCTCTTCTCCAGGCTGAACAACCCCAACTCTCTCAGCCTGTCCTCGTAGGAGAGGTGCTCCAGCCCTTGGATCATTTTCGTGGCCCTCCTCTGGACCCCCTCCAACAGCTCCATGTCCTTCTTGTGCTGAGGGCTCCAGAGCTGGACGCAGTACTGCAGGTGAGGTCTCACCAGAGTGGAGCAGAGTGGCAGAATCACCTCCCTTGACCTGCTGGCCACGCTTCTTTTGATGCAGCCCAGGATACGGTTGGCCTTCTGGGCTGCGAGCACACATTGTTGGCTCATGTCCAGCTTTCTGTCCATCAGTACCCCCAAGTCCTTTTCCGCAGGGCTGCTCTCGATCACATCATGCCCCAGCCTATATTGAAACTGAGGATTGCCCCAACCCAGGTGTAGGACCCTGGACTTGGCCTTGTTGAACCTCATGAGGACATCTCCATCTCCATCTGAGAAAGCCACTCTTCCTTTATAGATAGTGCAGAGCTGATCCATATGGTCGATGGAGCTCAGGATATGAGACATTTCACCCTACTTCTGGTCAGATCTATCCTGAACCTCGAGCTCTCCGTGGGAACACTCCTAGCTCTCCATGGGAGATTAAAAGCCCAGGTGCAGACATCTACATTGCGGACAGGTAAAGTTAGTCGAGATTAATTTTGCCTGAAGTAACTGATTAGTCCAGTACTGTATGGATTGAACAGTATCATGTCCTGGGAATCTGTCATAATCAAATATTTAGAGGGAGAAATTACTTGTCTGAACATTTGTTTAGCATCATTTCTGGGTGGAATTTCTGACATTATTTCTTCCCAAATTAACTCAAGCTACTAGGGATTTCAGGCCCATTCCAACTTCTCTAATGGAATGAGAAAAAGAAGAAAGAAACTGCAAACCTATGAAAGTATCGAGCTAGCCAGATGCAGTGAGATGCCAGTGGAAATTTTTATTATGCAAGGATTAAGAGCAAAAGGAACAATGCTATATAAACTGACATTTTTAAACAAAGACTCATATTTCAGTGATAGAAAAAATCTCTCTCAAACAAATACATGTAATTATAAAAAAAGGGATAGAGTTTAAATATTTGGAGAATAATTATGGAAATTGGCTCTAGGAGGAAATAGAAGACCTAGACTCACATAAACTCAAGTGGGATTGCCTACTGTTAAAATACATGTCTAATAGGTGGCAGAATACAACAACCTAATTCAAGTATCAGTTTATATTGTGTCTCTGGACTTCCTAGACTCAAATTCTGCTGATGCTCTGGTCTAACAAGCTTGTTAAATTAGCTTGGATATGCCTTATTAACAGCAGGAAAGCCTGCAGGTAGTCACTCTTTGCAAATGCACTGAGCTTCCCTCCCCATTTGCTTTCATGATGGACATTACCTAGTGTTCAAGAAGCTAAAATGGCACTCCAGAAGAAACTGGTGAAGCACCAATAGTGTCTCAAGAATCTACATTCTCCTTTCTCCCAAGGCTGCTAAATTAATTTTAATTCCTTCTCCAGCTTCTGACCCCTGTACGAGTTCCAAAAACAGCCAAGCATGGGGATGATCCTCTCTTCTCCAACAGGCAGGAAAAGCAAGAACTGCAGAGATGCCAGAAGAAATTGCTTTCACTGCAAAAGCTGGACTGAGAAATGCTTGCAGAGAAATGCTGTTCCTTTAGAGCTGGACATACATCTACTCCCTCAGCACAAGAAACAGCTGTTCTTGGACATTCCTCTCCAAGAGCCAGTGAAAGAGGAAAGGACAGTCAATCCACAGAGATACTTCCTAAAGATCAGTTAAGAATGATAGTAAAGAATGGGCAGTTCTCTAACTTCATGAGAGACTGGGGGTGCAGATACACAACCAGCAAATTCCCTGGTCTCCTGATATACGCCCTGTGCTCTCACAGTCTGTCAGTTGTCATCTGTTTGCATGTTAGTGCTGTAGAAGCTGGATGCTCAATAAGCAGCATCTGCAATGTAGCAGGAGCCTTGGAGGAGCGATGTCTGGCGACAGACGGTGGGAAGCTTGACCAAACTGATAGCCTCTGTTGCAGCCTCTGTGAACTGCTCATCCAGAAACTTCTGGGCTGTTTGTTAGCTACTGCACTTGAGAACATGACTATCCCTGGCGTTGCTGAAGAGCCTGTTTACCACTACAACCCTTAATGGGATACAGCATGTCTCTGCTGCGTGTTCTACCAGCCCTAACTGCAAAAGGGAGGAGGGGAAGAAAGGGGTAGGGCTTTGCTCCTTCTTCCTTTTTCCATTAGGAGAGTTGGGAGGGAACCAGTCTTCAGCTGTGAATGGATGCTGCGTGGGGATACTGGGGTCTGCCAGTCCTTTCAGTATCTCTACACCTTGTCTTAAAAAAAATGTGGAAAGTCTTGATGAGTCAGTAGCACTGGCCAGTTCTAAGCGTTTCCAGCAGCCTAAACAGATTAATTGGTAACTTTATAATGTTTGTGATTCTAATATTGCTACTGATAACCATGTAAGCGATCATCATGGCTTTCATGAGTTTGTGCCGGGTGTCAAGGAAGGAACGGAAAGTATCTGCTGATGCATTTTATTTGGAAATGTCCTTCACTGCCGGCATCATATACTTGGAAGATTGAGGAGGAATCAAGAATGAAATGGATTGCTGCAGATGGTGAAAGATCTCACTTAATGGTCACCACAAGTGAAGGATGTGTCTCCAACATCTACTCTTCTCTACTGCAGTTGTTGCCTGGTCTCAGGCTTCACAGGTATAGGTGAAGATAATTTATTTCTTATTTGTAACTTGCAAAAAATGTTCTGAGGTGTTTCAGGGAAAGAAGATTAATAGTTATGACATGGCTTCTATACTGGAAGACCTTGCAACCTGATTTAAATATGATGCTCAGTGTGAGCAGAGCAAAGAATAGGGGGACTAAGGGTCAGGGTCGAAGTGGTCAGAATTTGTGGTTAGTCTGGTGTTTGTGTGTGTGTGTGTCTATGTGTGTGTGTGTGTCTATGTGTGTGCGTGTTGCTGGTTCTCTTCCATCCATGAAATGGGGATCCAAAACTAATGAGTTTGGCTAAGAAAGACAGGTTATACTCCTCCTGTCTTTTGAAATGGGAGGGGTGTGCTCTCCACTCCTGGAACACAAGAGTGCATTTGAAAGTAAAAACAACTCTTTTTGTCCATTCACAAGGAATAAAAGTTACCTTAAAATGTATCCTCTCCTCTGGCTGCCACAGAGAACTTGCTCTCCTACCTGCCATTTGATCTTTTCCATAGCTCTTGCTACTATTTTCCTCACTTCCAGGCTCCCTCATGCATCCAAATTTTTCGTCATTCTTTCAGTGTCCCTCTCATTTCCCTATAACGCCTTTATCCTTTGACAGAGATGTTACCCTGAGAACGAGGAAGGGCTTGACCTAACCAGGATGGCTTTATCCCAGAAGATACCATACCAATAAGGAGAAGGGGGTCCTCTCCACCTAAGTGGGAAACTGTAGCTTGAAGAAAGTCACCACATCTCCTCTGTTCCCTGCCAATCGAGTCAGCAGAAAGGATCTGCATAATTACTAAGTCTCACAGCCATCAATGTACTCATAAGGTTATTTTCCAACCTAGGGAGTCAAGTTAGGTGGAAAATATTCCTTTGATTTATGGCCCTGAGATAGTCAGCTCATAAATTAACGTTTGCATTGGCAGCTTCAATATGTGCCTTTTACATCTGAAAGCTGCAGGTAGCAGAGAGTGACAGGAAGGCATCAGACTAAGATGTGTAAAACATACAGAAACCGTGTTTATTTTCCATGTCTCAACTGAGAAGGCATTTCATTATGAGTGTTATACCATGGCTCTTTAAATGCTTTATTATTTATAGACATAACTTGGATAGTATTGAAAGCAAGATTTCTGGGTGACAGTAAATGATGAGGAGAGGTAAATAATGAAGAACAATGCAGTTAGACACAAAAGGTCTTAGATCATTTAAGTAATTGGGCAAAAAGATGACAAATCCAGTTCGGTGCAGATAAATGCAGAATAATGAGTCTTGGAGCAAAGAATATAAAGAGAGAATATGTTAACTAGGAGAATGCCACAGCATACTGACTAGCAAAGAGATCTGGGGAGCTAATGGAGAGAGATCTCAATGCTCAGGATATATCTGCTCCTGAATGGGTGGAGTCACAGATGAATGAGAAAAGGGTCAAGAATTGAATTTTTCATAGACATAAAACCCTCTAAGGTTATCTTGTCCATCCCCTTGCATCAGCTGAGAGACAATTCTTTCTGCAAAGAACCTTATTGTGTTGAATTATGAGGACTGTCAAGGTGATTTATAAGACAGATTTAGTTAGTATGCGAACATTTTTGCTAGCCAACACAAAAAGCTGAACGTTTTCAATGAGATTCTGACCTCACTGACACAGATGTAAATAAAGTCACCTGTGCAATTTTGAGCAGAATCTCTCATGCTATACGGAAGTATATACATACTTATTTATTCTCAGAACTGGAATTTTACCCCAGGCTTTGCAATGCTGGGATTTTAGCTACAGCTACAGCTGAGACAATGCAGAATCTGGTGAAGATGGGTTTTCTACCAGGGAAATTCATAGGACCTGTGAAGCCCAAGCTGACTTAAGTCTGGTGACTGGAGTCTTATTTCCTCTCTTGCACGGCTGCTGCATGGTGACCCAGTTCAGATGTTGATCTGGATAAAAGGTTATCTGCTTTCCCAGCAGACCCAGTGACTTCAGAAGATATTATTAGAGAGTGGAAAGAGTAGGACCTGACTCTTGCAGTAAGAATATAAACATGAAAAGCAACAATCAAAGCCCTGAACTGTGAGCTTAAACCCCCCTGTTCAACTCCCACTAGAAACATACACATCTTCTGTCAGTGAGTATCTGACACCAATGTTTTCCAAGTTCTTGAAGTTCTTGTCTGCTCTTGTTCTCTGCTGCTGGAATCTGCACCCAAGTCCATCTATGATCCAGAAAAAAGTCTAAATTCCTTGCCTTGTCTGGGAAGCAGAAGACCTAGGTTCTGATCTTTCTCCAAGGGCTGGTCATACACTTCACATTTAACAGGCATAGAAGCAGTGAGAGGAGCCCAGACCTCCCCTTTCCCCATGAAGTCAGAGCAGACCATAGCCCTCTTGTGCTTCTGCCCAATGGGTCAATGAAGGTTGTGCTCCTTTCTTCTTTTGACTCAAGGGGTGGAGACCTCTCCTCCTCTCCGTCTGAAGCTTGGCTTTACAGACATGGGGGAGATACCTCTTGCTTTGAGGGGGGCACTCATCCCAGCTTCTCTATTAAATAACATAGAAATGACAACTGTGAGTGGTACAGCATTGCTCTAAAATGGAAATAAACCCCTGCTCATGCCTTTTGGAGGATAGACCTATGTTGCTTCTTCAGTGAGTGTTTGGGGGGCTTCAATACTTTCTGTTCTGAGAAGATGGAGGAATCCTCCTGCTACCCTGTGCTGGGTGAAGCAAGGATGAGAAAAGGATGCAGCAGAATCCAATCTCCCTGTACAGTGCTATAGGGAATCAGCACTGAGTGCTGGGTCCTGGATCTCAGATGCCTAGGATCCTGCATACCAGGGAGGTATTATGGTGCCTACATCTTTCCATGGAAAAAGCCCGGGATCCGCAAGTGAGCTTAGTGCAAAACTAACAGGGTAATCTAATCAGAGCACCGTCATTTTGTTAATTCAGCCTTGGAGAAACTTACCTCTAGGTAAACAATAGCTGCAATATCCTTTTTTCATGTCAATGAGGTGTATATTCTACTGCATCATTCACCTCTGTCAGTTCTTATTTCCAAACGTTGCCGGGGGACCAGAAAATGCTTACACTGTTAAACACAGGCAATTTAAGGAACTAACACTCAACTGGAATTTGAGATGTTAATTAAAAGGTTGATTTTCTGATCTCTAGTTCCTTTTTTCTTTTGTGTTTGCATCAGGCTGGGCAGTACTTCTGAGGGGGTAAAGCAGAGGTTGGGTGAGGTAGAAATAAGTAATCCAGGGTGGCATGGAAGCAGGACTGGTGTGCTGGAAGCAAGATATGCACATTGCACTACAGGAGGCACCAAACAGCTCCCTTTGTATAAATGGTCCATTTTAACAGGGATTTTCCAAGAGCTGTGCCTAAGATGTGGAAAGTGGAGGCAAACCCTTGATCCACCACAGGCTTTCCATACCACCATGGCAAAGGTACTTCTGGTTTCATATCACTGTCTGTAAAACCTATACGCACACAAACACACAGCATGTATACAGAGCCCTTCCCCACCTCCCAGGGGCAGGATACCAATGAATGCATTAAAAATCTCTATATGGCACTTAGGGACATGGTTTAGTGGTGGACTTGGCAGTGTTAGGTTTACGGTTGGACTCGAAGATCTTAAAGGTCCTTTCCAACCTAAATGATTCTATGATTTCTGATAGTTTGGCCTTGGGAGCCTTTAAAATGCTTGGGAGATTTTTTTGACACTTAATTCCTTTTTCTAAGAGATGTGCTCTTTCTATAAGGTGTGCTGTTTGTGAGGAGACACCAGACAGCTGAAACCCACTTGCAGCTTTGATGTTTTGTGGAAAAAGAATTTTTCTTTGTGAAGAAGTACTGACTTTCTGGAGCAGTACCAAAAGAATGCTATTTTATTTATTATTCTTATTTTCTTTCAAAGCTGAGGTTATTGTCTGTTCCTAACAAAGCTGCTAAGAAGCCTCTGTGGCAATTTGTTTCCTTCTGATGCCTTGTTCGCAAAGCCCCTGAAGACTGTGACATCACATTGGCTTTTCAACATGTAAATGAAATGTTTTTGCTGCTCTTTGATCTGCTGTAGGTTCCAAGTACCTTTACTTGGTTATCAAATGGATGTCAGTGTTCAGTGACATGATTATCAGGTATTCATTTAACCTTTTTGACAGACCAAAATGTCAAATGCTTCAAGATGCCTTCCCTTTTTGAATACAAGGCTACAGAACTTTCTCTTAAATTCTGATGTGTCTTAACAACTCTATGATTCTGTTATTTTAAATGCTATATATGGCTTTAAAATAAAATGATACCCTGCTTAGTACTAATGAACAGCTCCTAAAGCCTACCAGCTATATAGACTAAGATAACTACAGTTCCCTCTGATGGGAAATCTCTGACTGTAGCCAACCACAGAGAGAAGAGGATGTTGAAGAAGCCTTCTGGTAGGCAGCTAGCATCCCAGCTTGAAAATTAATCTTCTTGTGAAGCATAAAGAGCAACTCTTGACATGGGGTATGAACAAGCTATGAACCCTGGGTTTCTGTGGGCATGGGAGATAACCTGATCTGATGAACAAAATGGAGCAATTCTGCATGAGGTTGTTGCTAACTATCTGTCATCTTCTCCATCAATAAACCCTTTCTACAGTGCTGCAGATGGCATTCCCCTTTTTTAGAGGAGATGTCCCAACACACATATAATCTCCCATACATAATGATATTCATATAGTCACATCCAGGATCATATCCCACCAGCCCAGTCCCTGGATTAATGTCACTTTGAGAAAGAAATTTCACATTTGAAAGACACAGTAAGATTCTTCCTAAAAAAAAGATCTGTCTGACATGTCTTGGTGGGATGATATATTGTGCTGAGGGAGCAGGAGCAAAAGAGAATTGAACACAGAGGGATACACAAGATAGTAATTTCTATAGGATCGATGTGTGTGATGTAGCACATTTTACTGAAAACAAAAAATGTATCTCTAGTAACTAACTACTAGGGCCAGTTCTGTAGAGGAAAAATGGTGCTCTTTCCCTTTAATTTTTTAAATCAAGAGTAGATATCTTTCCAAAAGACATGGCTTATTTCAAAGAGGAAGGAGGAACTGAATGCAGCAGTTGCTGGCTGGAAATCATGATAGCTGGTTACAGTAGTCCCCTCTCAACTTGAAAACCCTGCGTGAAGTCCTGGCTTCACTAGAACAGGAGACGATGGGATTTTACCACATCAAGTGATGCCTTGTGCATCCAGAAGATATATGCACATATCTGTATTTTATATTAAATCAAGATTTGAAACATAGTTAATTTGTTTTCTATCAGTCATTACAGGAAGAACTCCAGAATCAGCTGCAAGAGGCAAATACAACTAGTATTTTGATGGAAAGGTGTTCAGTAGCATCACAGATGGATGAAGATAGCAGTTGCTGAAATGCTGGAGCTGAGTCAGAAAGGCCAGAGGATACTATCTATAAGCCTTGTTTCTGAACTTTGATAACAGGATCAGAGCAGGACAAGAAGTAGTACTGTCGTAGAGGAGGAGCAATGTGGGCTGATTTTTGAAAGAACGGGCTGAGATCAGCTACACTGCTGCATTTAGTGTCAAAGCAAGCTTTCTAAGTCTGGGACTGTAGTAGGACATGTTAGCAGGGATTGGCATATTTACCGTGATGAAAATTACTATCTAGGCTTGAAAGAAAGCGTATAAAATGCATTGTAAATGTAGTGTGTGCATATATGTAAAAAAATTTGGTTTTCATTGACTATGTGGTGTTTTAAACATCTGACCATGAAATGCATGTATGTGGGTCATTTGGACCATTGGCACCTGCTTTGTATGAGAGTGCACAGCGCTGTGATCCAGTGAAAAGGGAACTGGACAGGGTCTAAATTCAGCAAAGGAGACCTGAATTTTCCTACAAGCTTTGTTGAGATAACTTGACCTGTGGAACCATCTTGGACAAAATCAGTGTAAATCTGTGTGCCTCATCTTTGCAATCAATAAAATGGGGACATTGTAGCATGCTCTGTGAATATAATGAAATCTACAGTGACTAAAACCTTGATGTCAGAGTCAGGAGGCTCAGTATGGATTTGTGGTACATGGCCTTATGGTTGAGTAAAGGACACACTCCTCACTCAAAAAGAAGATTAGAACCTTCTCGTGCCTTTTACTGCTTCAGCAGGACATTGCTATTGGTGAAGCCTCTGATTAAGAAGCAGTACTTGAGAGACAAAAAATTTTCAGTGATTACCATGGGAACCACAAATGATTTCATAAGGGTGGAGAAATTATAAAAAGTTCTAATTGAGAGAGGATGAGGCTTAGAACAGTTTCTATGGAAACCAGAGGTGGCATCCAAAAAAAGTGTGTGTACTAATCTGATAGTCTGATTGGCAGGTAATTGGTTCAGTGTTGGAGTGGTGGAAGCCTTGGGATGTGAGATGAAGTGTCCATCACACAAATATATAAAACACATCATCTTCTGAAGAGGAGCTGGAGCCTCGAACTCTTTCCCTCCCAGCAGAATATGCTCATCACTAAATTGGTGATTCATTTTCATTCTTGTCTCTGTGCTGAGTGAAGCTGGTTGGTTTTTTTCTTTTTTTTTTTTTTATTTCAATGTGGAACAACTTCAACGGAGGTGATGGATGGAGGTGCTCCCTCACTTTAGCCAAAGGGTAGAAGTCATGAGGGTGCTTTTATGGACAGCAGGAGGTAGGGCACTTTTATGGATATCAGATGTGGGCTCCAGTGTCCTTCTTCTCAGACAGAAAAGAGAAATGAACACAGACTTCCAGCTTTCAGTAAGCACTCTGAATAGTTGGATGAGATACCTGCCTGTGTTTTCCAGGACTTCAATTTCTTCTGACTGGCTAATATCCAGCTAAGCTCAGTTCACAGAATTCAGAATTTCTGAAGTACTTTTACTTGTCAGATCACAGTGGAAATCCCAAGGACACAATGTCCTGTACGACCTATGAAGGAACCTACAGGCATAAAATAAACCAGCTAACATAGTATTTATATCTACCAGAACCATTTGCTTTTAGGGCAAGTGGAAAACTGTTGTCAAGAGTTTTGGGGAAGACATAGATGAGCAAATCAAACTTTTGCTCTCTTTCATGGGGCTACAGCCCAAGTACATTATGATATTCTTCAGCTTGATGCCTGAAGAAGGAAAATAACATAACACTGTTGTCAGTAAATTAGATAAATAACAGGCCTTTGGCCAGCTGCAAGTTGCTGAAGTCCTCAGCAAAAACTTTGCCAGCTCAGTGGTTTGGCAGACACATACTTTCCTCCAGTATTCTGTGAGCTCACCAAATTCATTTCTCCGTTCAGCAGATGTAGACAGAAAAGCCTAGCATTTTGAAATATTTTATGGATCTGAGGTGTTTTGACAGAAGATAAGCCTTTCTGTTGAAAGACCTAGAAGGCTGGTCTGCAGTCTCTGTGACACTGGTTCATGGCTCCCCCATTGCTGTCCATAATCATGATCTAAATGAAGTATTGCAAAAGTATCTGGAGAAAAAGCATCCCTTAGTTTAGCAAATGTGCATTTGGAGAATTTACTTTCCCCATTTTCTGATCCTAAAATTACCAGTGCCAGCATGGTCTAGGCTGGAGCCATCTGCAGGATGGCCACACTTCCCACAGTCAGTGGCCAAAATTTTAGGCAAATTTGTATCCAGAATGACTGCAATATCATAACCTTTGTATGCTCCAGCATAAATTGGATTTGAAGAACAGTACAGAGAGGTACTCAAGGAGATCAGGAAGATTTCTTGCTCCACTTTTGGTCTGGCCATTTTAGATTAATCTTGGGGCAAGCTTCACTCTGTGTTTTACATATAGGACTACGGTTAGGTGAGCCTTATACATACTCCACCTTTGCAAAAGATTGAAATGTCTGCCGGGATAATAAGCTTAAGCTGTAACCTTTTGAGCATTCTGTCTTTATAGTATGATAAAAAGATTGTTTTCCATAGACTGAAGGGCTCAGAGAAGCTATGAGGATGGTGGTGGCATCCATTTAAAGACTCTTCGAATAATGTCACATTAACAAGCATCATGCAACTGAAGGGGCTCTCAGGTGGTCACCCTGCCTTGTGGTTCAGTGAATCCATTGCTGCTTGTACCACATGTTCTTTTTAACAGCATATCTCAAAAAAGGGGCAGTGAACTAAACAGAGCAGCTGAAGAAAATGACAGGAGATGTAGCTCAGTACAAGAACACCCAGGGCTCCATTCTGCTCACTCAGCCCGGGTAGCCTTATTGTTGTTATTTTCTCTCAAAAACTGTGCATTTTTGAATTTTCATGTATGTTTTTATTCCCATTGCCACCAGTGGGCAAGGAGACAATCAGAGAAACAAACTTGACCCAGACATACTTCTGGTTGGGTGCTTGCACATCTGTTGTTTTTCTGATACATTCACGGATGCTGCTGGTCTGTGCCCTGTCTAACATGAACCATGCAAAATTTTTCCGGCAACCGAATCATTAATCTGTATTTAATTTAATTTCATTTCAGATCTTGCAATTGCACTTCTCAGAAGTGCATGTCTGCGTGGGGGAAGGTGTGTAATAACCTTATTTATATACGTGCTCAATAGAAAGCAGTAGTGAAAGTTTCTGGTTTACACAGGTGAACACTTCTGTGTGGGTTTTGCAGGTGGTGCTTCATCCTTTCCAGTACAGCATGCCAGTAGTTTTAAGCCCCTCTGGAGACTCTTACATCTTTTCTATGCAAACAAAATGTTCCGTTAGCTGCAGAACTATCAGAGTTCTATAGCTGCAAAAAAGGCAGCAATCCTCTACCACAGTGGACAGAAGACAGCATCTACCACCTTATGTGGGATAAGAACCACTGGGACAAGATTAGGTGAACTAAATGAAGGAACTTTTGTGGGGGTTAGACAGGAGATGCTTAGCCTGTGGAGATTAAGAGATGTTTGAGCATGTGCAGAGCAGTTGTTTATTATCAGCTACGTGCAAATTTTTGAGGGTAGAATAATACCTTGCATAAAAACGTAACTGTGCTGCTCCATAGCGTTCAAAAATGCAAATCAAATTTTGGAGTTGACAACATAAGAGAGAACTTCGTCCTGCCTGTGTAACTCCACTCTGCTGACATCGTGATGACTGCATGGAGTTGTGTCCTGTCTATCTCAAAAAGGTACAGTAGAACTGAAAGGCATGGAAAGGGTGATACAGCAAGGGATAACTGTGTGAGGGATGATTAAAAGACTAAGATTCTTCTCCCTCAAAAGGGAACAGCAGAGGAGGAATTTTAAAGATGCCTTTTAAAACCTGAGTGGTATGGAGAAAATGAAAGAGGAGAGTTTTCTTCATGTCCTCTTTCAGTATGAGGACTAGGGGATAATACTGAAACTAGCAGAATGCAGATTGCAGGTCCAGAGCAAACAAGAGGATACAGTCCCTTGTGTAATGTATAATTAGGCTGTGAAATTTCTTCCCATGGGATGCTGTAGATGCTGAACGTTTACATGGGTTCAGGAAGCGATTAGGCAGATTAATAGAAGAAAGTATCTGTTAAGGACTATTAAACACATAGACACAATGTCTGGGTCAGAAATTCCTAGATGACAATTTACAGAAGCTGGGAAAATATCAGCACATGCTGACTCAGTTCTTTCTTTTTCTTAAGAATCCACTTCTGGCCAATGTCAGGGATGGCATAATGAGCTGAAGGAAATTTGGGTCCCACCTTGAAAAGCTGTTGCCTCATAAAAAGAGGTGGTCTTGTGCAGAGATCTAGCTGTGAGAAAGAGAAGCTGAACATGGAATGTGGGGCAGAAGAAACTAAAATAGGACAATGATGATCCACTGATGAGAAATGCAGTTCAGGAGTACCAGGTCGGGTCTCAGAGCACTGTTTACTTCTGTTTGAGTTCAAAATTATAACCCCAACTGCACTGAGAGGCCTCCAGAATTCTTTGTAACATTGTGAATACACAGTCCAATAGATTAATATTTTGCCACAATTTTTGGAGCTCAGCTAAAGGGATATTCAAAGACCCTGATGTCCAGATGGTGGGTCGTCCCATCCCTGCTCAATAATGTCATGAAGTCCAGGAATAACCAGGATCCTGCAAGGAAGTTCAATCGAAAGGAATTCACATCCAGATGTTTGTCTGATCCATATATTCAATGAAGACACTTTCTTGAGTTTCTTTTTCTTGCTTTCAGCTCTCTTTTAGATCACAGTGCATCCTGTGTGTACCAGAGTAAAACTGCATGCTTTTTGGCATGATTAAACAAGTTTTGGGGGAAGGCGGATTAAGAGCATTCATAAGATTTAAATTCCTCATGTAATCATGGCTTACATAGAACAGGTGCATTTAAAATACAAACCCAGACTTGTTTATAGTTTTGGTCTGAGCTTAGTTGTTATTTAGGCCTTAATGGCCTAATGGTGCCATTACAGGTATTTGTGCAGATTTAAGCTAAATGAAAAGAATTTAACTTTTTATTAAAAAAAAAAAAAGGGAACACGTGTCCAGCATAAAAGTGATGATAAATCAAACTTTAAATTAAACAATGCCAGTTCTATTTGCAGACGTGCCAAGAGTTACATGAGAGTGAAGTCAATGTGCATGTTCCTGAAGATTGCTTACAGTGATTTGCTTGCAGAGTTTGCAAATATAATGATTTGCTTATTTGTTGAGTGACAGTTAATACAGTAACCTGGCTAATATATTAGCCTTCCTTCCTCCAAGCTGTGAGGTAAGGTAACATTAATGGAGTATGGGGAACAGGCAGAGCTGGGAGAGTAATTTGCCATCAATAATTTCTCTGATAAATGTAACCTTTTTTTTTCCTTCTGTTCACAAACTGTCCATGAATAGACTAAGATTGGAATTATGTGCTGAACAATTTCTGCTACTGTGTCTCCATCTGTCATGAACTTTTTTCTATGAATGTATGATTGACAAAGGTCAAGCAGATTTGACTACACACATATGTTACATGGATTGTTTCTTTTCCATCATTGGATGGCAGGAAATCTCAGAGTAAAGCCTTCTGGAAAAACAGCTGTAAAAACAAATTCTGAGTCTGCCTGCTGATTGATTCAGTTATATTTTGCTGTTCTTTTAAGCTTTTCGAAGTGCATTACATGTTCCCTTCCAAAGATGTCATTCACAAAGAACCTGCTAGCTCTTCAACTCGAAAGCTGAAGAAACTCATGAGCTCAAGTGTAGAAGCCTTCAGATCCACCTTTCATGCCGTTTAAAATTAATAGTATTGCTCTTTGCCTAAGCACTCTGGACAATAAAATTTTCTTACAAATATATTTTAGAATCAGGGATTACTATAGATTGGAAAGGACCTGTGGAGGTCTCTAGTTCAACCTCCTGCTCCAAGCAAGGCTAATTTCAAAGTTGGGTCAGTTTGCTTGAGGCCCCCTCCAGCTGAGTTTAATATATCTAAGAGACACCACAGCCTCTCTGGGTAACCTGTTCCAGTACTTAGCTATCCTCATTGTGAAAAATGTTTTCTTGCAAATAGCTGAAATTTCCCTCGCTGCAACCTGTGTCCATTGCTTGTCTTTTCACTGTGCACCCCTGAGAAGAATCTGGCTCCATTGTTTCTATAAGCATCCACCAGGAGTTAATAAAGTCTTCAGCTTTAACAAGGGCAAATATGAAACACTGGAAGCAATACTTGTCTGTATAAGGTTATGTCCAAAGGTGATCTACTTGTAAAATTAATAATTGGGATATTATCCTAGCTTCTAATGGCAAAATTCATCAGCACAGATGTCATTGAGATAGGACACATGAAAACATAAGAGTAAAGAAAGTAAACAGAGATATATTTAATGAGTAGGATAGTTTCTATGTCTGTAATGTTTCTCGTTACAGCAAAGTTCTCCTTCTCCCCTCCAAAACACACAGCCCTCACTCCAACTGCCACTTTTGTGTGTGCATGCAGTGCTCACATAACCTGTCTTAAATATGCATGACTTTCTGCAATTTGCCACTACTTTCAAGGCATTAAAAGATTCCCATATAGAGCATCACAGGAAAGAAAGAAAAAACCACCATGTCCCATTGAAACTACAGTGCATTTGTTCTGTGGGAAGTGAATCTGCACCACAGGCCATACCATATGCAATGTAATAGCAGGATAAATTCAGAGTGGTTTACACTAGTCACTGTAATGATTGTAATTGCCAACGAGGATTTTTCAGATGAGATTAGCACAGAAATTGGGGATATACAGTTACAGTATTATGGCCTTTAATGGTACCAGTGGTGCAGAGCACCTGACTGTTACACACTGCATACTTGCTGATGCTGGAGCCCTGAGGGACAAGGTTTGCTAATGCGGATTTAGGGCATGTGGGTGGTCATTTTCCATCCCCCTGAAGGCACTATGAACACCAACTTTAGCTGTCCAAGGGGCTTCTCAGCTCTCTGTCCCAGCTCCCTTTCCCACACTGGGAATAGCGAGACCCCAGTATGGTCATTAATATTCAGATTCATCTGTATAAAATTAGCTTTACTCTTTATGGGGCGCACTTAGAAAAGGATACCAAATCCCTCAGAAGGCATGCCTGATTCAGTTATTGTTATCAGTACTGAGTCGTTCATTTCTGAAAAGGCAAAGAATATACCAGTATCAAGTGGTTCATTTTTGCAAAGGCAAAGAATAAAACAACTGTTAAATACCAAAGCCCTTATTCTCCTGTGTGTGCTAACCTAGCCCTTCAAGGAAATTTTCAGCACGTGTGTTACTAGTCAGACCCATTCCTATTACACTACAGCTGTTTTAGTGCCTTTCCATAACCCTCATGGATCTCTCCTAGGCACTGAGTCAATACATTAATTTTAAATGAACTGCTCTATCCAGCTCTCATATTAGGGGTCTTGTGATAGGTCTCATGGGGGAAAAAGAGGTCATGGGCAGAGCGGTGCTGCTTGCTGGCTATTCACGGATGGTGGGATGTCTATTGACAATCTTGAGTCTATTTTAACCAACACCATGAGCAGACAGACTAAGGACCACCACTAGGACCAGGAGGGTATGAAGGTAGGTTAAAGCAATCTCAATTCGTACCATGTGGCTGTTGTGCTAAATTCAGACATCTGGAACAGAAGCTAAGACAACTTGTGTGATATTGTTGAGTGCAGGCACTGGAATACTTGGTCCCAGATACTCAAACTACAGCAACTGGTGTAAAACATTCTTTTCCAGCTCAGTAGTGTCAAATGATTTCAGCTAGGTTCAGAGCTAACTGGTATCTATTCCAGCTGATGCTGGCATATGTTAAGTGCTTGGCACCTTCATTGCACTGTATGCTGATGTTAAATTACACTAAAAGAGGGGCTCTGTTAGCAGTCTGGCCATTGACTTTAATGAAACAGCTAATTTGATCATTTTAATTATGAGTTGAGGCAAAGCAAGAGCATAAATGTTAAAATATCATTTCATGCCAGTAGAGAGAAAAGTTGACATTTACCTAAACCAAGGACTAGATTGCTGAGAATGAAGGAGAGAGATAATGAGCAAGTGCAAAGGAAAATAGGAATGAAAAGGTGAGACAATCTGAAAGCTGACAAGACACTAGAAGGACATGACCTGGAGCCAGAGATGGCTGGAAAAGCCTTCAGGCGGGGAGAAGATGAGAAGTTTTGTGAAAAGGTTTCATGTGCTTCTTTAGTTAGAGAGGAAGAGTCTTGGTGCTGGAAAATGGAGCCTCTATTTCCTGCAGTTCTGAAACAAAGCATTGGATATCACACACACAACAATATCTCTGGATTCTCTTCTGAATGGAATTATTTCTGCATTTGTAAAGCTAAATTTGATCAAATTCCCACAGGAAGAGAAGCAGGCACACAGACTGCCTTTTTTTTTTTGATAAATAAAGCCATACTTTCATTGCAAGAGGCTAACAACTACAACAGGCTAACAACAATATTAACAGAAGACAGGTTTATAAGACAGAAAGAAAAATGGGATTACACAATCCCTTCGATACCAGAAGCAGAGCAAAATTACCAAAGTACTGCAATTGCAAACCATTCTGGCACCAAAGCACCTCCTCCTACACAGGTTGAGTCCTTTTGCTTTAGCCATTGATTAGGTGTGTGAACGTCACATGAATCATCTAAATTCCCTAAGTGAACTCGTGGCACTGCTGAAATCAATGAGAATTTTACCACTGGTGTCTCTGGGGGCCAAAATGCTGGTGTACAGTTTTGAAAAAGGGACGTAAGAATATTTACTGACTTTGCAGGGATGTGCAAAGGGATGTCACTCACTATTTGGTCTTCGTTTAGCGCTTGGATGGACATGGTGCTGTGGGAAGGCTGGCTACGTTTGAAGGTTGATCAGCTCCTGCTTTATATACCTCATGCTAGAGGCAGATTTTCCAAGCTTTTTTTTTTAAATCATTTTTGTCTTTATCAAGAAGAAAATCTGTGACCTGAATAATTGCAGTGAGCTGTGTCAATACCTTTGCCCAAAAGCTGAGAGGTCAACATCACCTTCAGAGCTGGGGCCCGGTACTGTTGTTCCCTAGCCAGACTTTACAAGGGTCTGGGAAAGTTGCTGTTAATCAGTATACTCACCAGGCGATCCTGAATGATATCTGATGGAAATACAGAGCCAGAGGAATGTTTCTTCATAAGTAATTTCCCATGAGAACACGTTTCCTCACAAAGGAAATTCCCCATTTCTAGTAAATGTAGTAGCAATACTGTAAAAAGAGAATCCTTGCCTCACATTAAAAATTTTTGTTCTTACCAATCCAGCAGAGAGAAATTCCCTAAGATCTTACAGTCTGGAAGACTGCTTTGATCTTATTTTAAAGATATATAATATCTGACAATTTTAGTGGTTTATCGTCTGTGTAATTGGATGCAGTGAATAGATTAGGCCAAATTCTCAGCAGGTGTAAATTGACGTCATTGGCAGCTTTGAAGCTGTGCATTTTCTCCAGTTCGTGTCAGCTAAAGATTTCAGTATGACTCTGAGATTATCGTGCAGTGGTTTGAAATCTCATTTGTGTGGGCCTGGCCAGGGAGCAGTCTCAGGGAAATCTGGTCCCTGTAGGTACTGGACAGAGGTACATGGGGAGGCAGATTTGGCTCCTGTTTACAGCCTTTGTGTCCGCATTGCTTTTGATTGAGGTTTCTGATCTGCACAGGTTTCCTGTGTGCTCCCGGTCAATGCTGTAATTTCTCGAAGATGCAGTTCTCTGTCTGTAAGACGAGGATAGTAATTCAGCACTGAATTTCTCCTCACTCAAGTGATGCAAGGAGAAAGCCATTAATGTGAGTCATTTAGGTAATAGAGTAATGGTGGCTATGAGCATCACAAATACCTGGCTCTAGTGCTACAGAGGGATGCACTCTTATATTTATATGGAGATAAGAGCCATGTTTTTCTATCTGCTACCAAACCATTTGACGTTCTGTGTTGAAAAAGCACAAGACAGGGAAATAAATATCCTAATTGCAGTTGCAGAGAAGAATCATGTGGAAATAAAGAATGGAAAATTGGAAAGTGCTGTTTTAACTTCTGTTGTCATTTGCTCTGCCAAGCTATGGGAAGGTTTTGAAAAATAAAAGTGCTGTTTTGTGGCTCCTGCTCTCCCTCTGTAATCATCCCCTCTCCTTTGCTGTAAAGCATCATGACAGTATGGCAGTTAATAGTGATCTTACATAGAATTAAATTCTCCCTCCCTCCTCAGGTTCCTCAGCCTCTGCTCCAGGTCAGGCCTGGAGCTCCCGTCCCATTCCTTAACTACACAAGTTGTGCTAGGATGGATTTAATGGCATATTCATAATAGATACTTTGGACTAAATCCAAAATGTCTTTTCATTCATTCTTTCTCAGACTCTGCTCATGCAAACTCCCAGTGAAACCAGCCGTTTCCACCAAACCCAGACTTTTGATTTACTAGACCTCTAGACACACAGAGAATCAAGCATCTGCCCTATGTGACGTTTGGGTATGGCATCAGGTTATAGGTTCTTCTTCCCATATGTGAAGAAACTGAGGCCCAGAGGAGTGCAGAGAGCTGCACCATGCCATACATTCACCCTGTGCAGAGCCAGGAACACAGACCTATGGTGGCATCCCATGAAGGGTGTCTGGAACTTTTGGCTTGTGTTGTGGCAGAAGTGATTTTTATTGATGACTTGCATGAACTGGTGGCATCGGTGGTCAGCAGGCAAACTGAACCCAGGAAAGTGAGAGGCATGGAAATAGGCATGGAGTCAGGAGAGGAAGAGCAAGATAAACAGAGCACGAGGGCCAGAGTAACTGCGAGGTGGGAGTAGAAGTTGGACGATGGCGGAGGATGTGATAACAGATGAGGCTGCTATAAGAAGCCTCAACTATTAGTAGTATATCAGTCTTCTGTTTTACTTAGCAGTGTGCTGGAAAGTGTGATGAATTCAAGCTTGTGTAGCTTGTGGAAAGGCAGCTCTACGTACATTTGAAATGCAGGAGATGCCGCGATCCGGAGTGGATCTCAGCCCCTGTTTTATCTTGCACACCTGACATTTACTGTTGAAGGAAGCCTGCAGCAGGAAATGGAGTGCAGTTTATTTCACAATGTTTATATGAAAAACATTCAATCATATGCCCTGCTGTTCATACAGTTGCTAAGAGGATGAGAGTGATAGTAAGTGGTCTTATGAAGCTATCAAGCAGATTCATATTCAGGGCTCAGATTTCTGCCTTTTCAATCTGCCTGAAACAGGCCTTTTCAGGACTTTCTAATCTGCCCAACGGGACTTTTCAATCTGCCAGAAATTATTATCCTTGCCAAGACATGATCTTAAGGTAAAACCAAAGAGTCCCAACCCCCTCCTTCCCCATCTCCATCACCTGACTCAGCAGACCAGAAATACCATTTGCCATTTTCTCGTAGACTTTTGACCTGTAACTCCTGCCTGTTATTTAATGTGGCTTTAGAGCAGGTTCCGTGAGGAAGAGCTCAGCAGTGCCCCGAGCACACATGCTGTAGAACCAGGGCCAGCTCCAGCCACACTACTTGGCCAACGCTAACCACAAGCTTTTTGCTGGCCGAGTGACATTGCTCGGGGGTGTGAGGAGGTGTGAACCGTGACTGTCTAGCTATGCTGGCACCACGTCCTAAAAGCAGTGCGTGATACGGCTAAAGCTGTGTGCTGCAATCAGACAGCTCGCTTTGCTGATGGGGAAAAGCTACTAAGCTTGTGCAAAGCTCTGCTTTGCAGGCAGGCGTCTGCAGGTACTTGCAAAGATGCTTTGCCACTGTAGTTTAGCAGTAGGGAAATGCATCTACTGTAGACATAAAATTAATCCTGGGGAAAGTCTATTTAAACAGCAATTTTCCCTCCTGAACAGTGTGTCCTGAGCAGTCTTTTCAGGAGAACGGTGGGAAGGGTTGTTTGGGAGGTGCTTTAGGGTTAATGCCCTTTAGCTATCAGCACACACAAGGATTCTCCAGTTGCACTCAGGGAGGCTGGGATCAGAAAATTGAGGAGGTGGTGGAGCCCTGGCTCTTTTTTTTCCTCACACCATCAGCTTGACACACAAGCACAAGCAAAAGTCTCTGCAGTGTTATGTCCATGCGAGAAAAAAGCCTTAGCAAGAGATGTGCTCAGAAATCTTCAAGGCATGATGTCTGTTGGAAACACAGTTTGGGTCTGAAAGCCCACTTTATTCTGCCAGGACAGTGGTGACTCCACTGAACATAATGTGCCTTTCCCAAGAATCCCCTAGATTTTGGACACTGCATGACAGACTATCTGCCCCCTTGGGGAAACCAAAATGCGGGTGCTATCTGTTCCCTCCTCTACTTTGTTGCCTTCAAGAAAAAATGCCAAGAGTATTCAGCCAGAGTCTCCAGACAGCTGGAAAAGCTGCAGACACAGCTGAAGTGGACATTGATAAACATTTTCTGCAGTTCTGACTGCAATTTTTTTCTGCCCCGTGCCAAATGGCTGATTGCACCAACCATCTCCCTCCTAGCCTCTCATCCTCAGCTCCTAATTTCTCTGTCCACTTTCTTCCTCAGTGTCCCACACCTTCTTTCCAGTCTGCTTTTTTCCCTCATCTAGATTAGATCCCCTGCATGACAACCACCACTGTCATACTCTTCACTCTGTTCATGCATTCTGGCCCTACCACTGATCTTTTCTGTCTTGCACATGCAGATTGTGAGCCATCAGTGGCAGCCATCCCTAGTCTTAGCTGGTCCTTCAAGATGGCCTTACTGAACCTGGTGAGCAGTTGAACATCTCTAAACCTACTCGTAAGCATAGTTTTTCAACTCCTACCTCAGTGACTTAAATGGAGTGTGAATTGTTGAGCAAAGCCATGGGTCTCGGAGTAATGAGATGCGACACCATGCATGTGTAAAAGCAGCAGCACCATGACAATGGTAAGTTGTCATTTTTGGTAGCCAAGAGAGACAAAACTGCAGAAATTCTCACTCTATTTAGGTATGATTAAAACCTTATTCAGTCAGTTAAGCTGGCCTGTACTGAGCAACCACAAGGAAGAAATGCTGTCCCAACACACTGCTGTATGATAGTTAGGATATGGCCACCTGCATTTGGTTCATGTTCTACCACTAATTCATTTGTTGGGCTTGTAACCATATAACAATGCCGTGCTTCAGAGCAACCATGTGCAAACTGAGTATAGTACTTACTGAATCACAGGCATGTTGTGAGGCTTCATCAATCAATTGTGGTTTTAAAAGGACTCTCAACTCCTGGCCCAAAAGCGTAAATCATCATAATTTATGTCCTTGTTAGAATTTTTTTATACAAGTCTTTGTCCTATTCTTTTCTCATTACAAACGTACACCAGGTCAGTTCTCAGTGGGTTACTCCTGATTTAAATGTGTGTAACAGAGCTGAGAATCAAATCCCTCATCTTCAACCAGAGGAAGGCTCTTAATACTGTAGCCATTTACGCACCCTCGAAAATGGAAGCTATTTAAAAGCTTTATTTGACTTCAACAGCAGGAAAATGTGCACCTCACTTTCCTCAGCATCAATCCTTTTTAAAGCATATTGTGTGTTTACAAGCTGTCTTGAGCACTGAAATTGATTTTAGAGCTGGGCAGTTATTAAAGGTTCATTTTCCCTCCCTCCTCCAGTTTCAAAATAAGTGATAATATGAGGTGGTGGGAAATTCTCTCCATGAGATGGTACTGCCTTTGCCCTGAATCTCTGAGTTTCTCAGGAAAGCTTTTCACTAGAGTATATATCCTGCTTGATCTCTACAAGTAAAACTATAATCTTCCTTTCAAAGAAACAGTTTAGCCTTGTGCGTATATACAGGTTGGAATTTATTTTGGAAAATAGCTGTAAGAGAGTCTGGCACAGCTAAATGTAATTGAATTAGCTGGGGTTTAAGCTACTGCTATGGTCTTACTTCCATTTCAACACAGTTAGATACAGTAATAACAATATTTAGCATCAATTTCTTAATTACTAGTCAGTCCAGCCACTGCCTGATTTTGGTGAGATAAAGATGACACTTCCAGCGTGTCTGTGGAGAAGAGGGAAGATGCTGTTCTTCCACTTGCTCTACGACAGATTGGCTTGCTTGGCCCTAGTCTGACCTAGGTAGATTTCAAAGCTTCTCCCACAACTGGAATATTCAGGGATTACATTGGAGTATTCAGGCCTTGGACCACTGAGACAGGTTTGCAAGAGATGCAAGTGGAGGCGGTGGGGACACCCCACAGGATGTCCATCTTTGTTTGTGAAAGATCTAGACTAAGGCTGCAGCTGGATACCCCACCTGCCACAGGCTTTCTCTATGGCTTTGGTAAATCTCTCTGTTCCCTGCCTGAAAAAAGGTATACGCAGGATGAAAATGTTGGTTGGAAAAAGTTTTTCCATTACTGGGAGGCAGTCAGGTCATAAATGATGGGAATGGAAGCCAGAAAAAGTATGTTAGAACAAAATGCACTCTGAAAACTACAGAGGTATCTGAAGGGTGAGTGTATTCATGTGTCCTCAAACAGGAAAAAAATAGGAGGGGTGGAAAAGCCCACTCGATCTCTTCCAAATAAAAAGGATGTATATAGAGGAGGGCCACAGAAATTATCAGGGGGCTGGAATACCTCTCCTATGAAGAAAGGCTGAGAGAGTTAGGGTTGTTTAGGCTGGAGAAGAGAAGGCTCCAGGGAGACCTTATTGCAGCCTTTCAATACTTAAAGGGGGCTTACAAGAAAGATGGGGACAAACTTTTTAGCAGGGCCTGTTGTGATAGGACAAGGGGTAATGGTTTTAAATGAAAAGAGGGTAGATTCAGACTAGATGTAAGGAAGAAATTTTTTATAGTGAGGGTGGTGAAACACTGGACCTGGTTGCCCAGAGAGGTGGTAGATGTCCCATCCCTGGAAACATTCAAGGTCAGGTCGGACAAGGCTCTGAGCAACCTCATCTAGTTGAAGATGTCCCTGCGCATTGCAGGGTGGTTGGACTAGATGAACCTTTAAAGGTCCCTTCCAACCCAAACTATTCTATGATTTTATGATTCTACATCAACCATTTATTTGAAGGAGATAAAAGCTAGGTCCTGCTGCTCAAGCAGTCAACAAGAGAAGTAAGGTAAATCAGCACGTTTTATTCAGCCTGATTTTAAATATTCCAAGCAATATGGAGTCTTTTCTTCTGGACAGGACAATTCCATAGCAAATATTCATGATAGCTCCTATTTTACCTTTACAGCGGCATTCCATTAGTAACAGTAGCTTATTGCACTAGCCAGGAAGCTCCCTAAGCAATTAATTTCCTTCTTCAGTGGTGATTTTAACAAAATACACACTTCCACAAATTCATTCAGAAGTTGTTGCATCCAAATATAGTACCCGTTGCTACAGGAAGATGTCTCTCCCAGCTCTCTGGATCTTTGCAGCTAAGTCACCTTTGGTGATGATGGAGAAGGTTGTACCGGTACAGGGATCTTCTTTTCCACTTTGCCAGGGTTCTCCTTGAAGACTTATTCTTATTCAGTGGCAGTGTTGGTACGCAAGGTAGTCACCTAAAGTATGCATCAAATATTACATTGAGGCATCAGCTGCAGTAAATGCAAAAGTGACAGTCACACTGTAAGCATTTGGTAGTCATATTGGCTCAGATCTGGAAGTCATGTTGGCTCAGAAAACTTAGGTGGAGTCAATTCAGTAACAAATGCATCAATAATCAACACCTTTGCTGTATTAATTTCTACAAGGCAGCCTGTTCCTCTATAGTGTGCCTACAAGACGTGCATACATTACCGTCAGTGGCTGATGCTGTCCCCTTAGCTGCTCATGTTTAATGAAAGCTTTGTGCCTATATATAAATTCCGTGTTTGAGTGAAACATCTTCCAAATCCTTCACAGCAGTTCTGGAAGAGACCTTTGGCTTGTATACTGAGAAGTGAATTCACCCTTTCCGCCATGCACAAGCTCTGCAGAATAAAAATGATACATGAATATAAAAATAGAACAGAACAGACTATTTAGGTTGGACCAGATGCTCACATTCCTGCCACCTAGGTTGATTTAATATTAGTGAATTCCCTGTAAAAAGAAATGAGTGTGGGAAAAATACGAAGCGTAGGTCTCATCCTGTTCTTTTTTCTCCCACGTGTGAACTTGCTTCACACAAGCACCCTCTCCCTAAGTCAATGAGAATCTTCGTGCATGTTTTCTGTCACTGCTGGTTACTTTCAAGACGACTGTCATGTTGCAGGCACGGGGGGATGGGGGCAAGAATTAAAGCACCAGTCCCCTGTTCTACCTTCTTCTGCATAAACACTGCTTGAGGAAGGGAATGCTGTTGAAACATTTGAGACCTGCCTGAGTGTACCCAATAGAGGTTGCACTCCTTTGAACATCAATGGGAAAAAGGTACAAAGAATAAAATGAGAGCTGCACAGGGAAGGTTCCCTCCTCCATCATTTTCCCGAGTTACTGCTCTAAGGACACAGGTGTGTTCACCTAGTAACCCAAGCTCAGCTTCCTCTCGCAGTCAGCCAAGTAAGTCCATGGTCCACGAACACTTCAGTGACTGTGCAAATGCACACAGCTGGCGGAAGCAAAGGACATGAGGAGAGCTTGTGAAGCTAAAGGGAAGTTTGGCTCCTTACAATCCAGTCTCTAATGCTTGTCATTATAATCTTTGCATTCTTGATAATAGCCTGATCCAAAGGCCACCAGAGCTGACAGATAAGGCTATGACAGGTTTTGAGTCAGGCATTGCATTTTTAAACTGAGCCACTTGCCAGTTCTTAGAATTGCAACATTTACCTCAGTGCTGCAGCTGCATTGAGGAGGACAGTCATTCACGGTCAGATCATTTAATGAATGAGTTTTGTGGACTTGAAGGGAAGAATTTTTATGGGGGACCTCTGGTGAGCTATTCTTAATCACTGAAATCGCAGTGTTTTTCTTATGCATTGCCAGTCTCGCAGGGTGTTGGAATTGCTACAGACCTGAAGCACTCCTCTCATGTAAACAGCGCGGCAACAAACCACTCTTTGTGCATGACCGCCTTCCAGGAATAATTGCCTATTGTCACTCAAAAGAGCATCCACAGCAAATTTCAACACCCATCAGGTGCTGATACATATCTTCCTTAGGGCATGCAGCCCTGGAGAGGACAATGCCTCGTATGGTACTTTTATTGTAGTAATTCAAAGAAATCCCCCAAAGGGCCAGAGACGTTTTATAGGGCAAAGTGAGCCAGGGCTACACCTCTGCCTTGCTCACCTGTACACATGGAACCTCTTGCTCTTATTGCTGTGGCAGACAGACGGGGAAGCCACACAGAGCTGTCACGTTACGCCTCTGCATGGGGGACAGTGGATAAACATGGGGCTACCTTCTTGAACTTCAAAGTCTCTACCAAACCATGAGTGGCATGGAGAAATTGCACAGTGTGCTCTCTCTTCCAGCACAGGGGCTGGGGACCATTGAAGGAAGCCTGGTCTGAACAAATTAAAGGGAGTGCTCTTCCTGCTCTGAATAACAGATCTGTTGAACTCCTCCTTAGGGGAGGATGAGAAATTTTGCTGAGGATGCAAAAATTTTAGCTGGATTCAGGAAGAGAGAGGAAAAGTGCTTGGGAGAAAGATCCATCATGGGTTACTAAATAGAGCAACTAACTGAGGCTCAGAAAATCCCCTGAATTAAAATAGTCTGAGGCTGGGAGAGTATTTAAGGAGCTGAAAAAGAATCACACATACTTGTTCTGCTCTCATTTCTCCCTCATGTCTGCTCCTGCAAAAGAGAGACTTCTGGGCTAAATGAACCTTGCCCTGAACCAGAACTGCTGTTCTTACCATCTTCGTGCCGCTGTTTCAAGAGAAAGAAAATCGTTTCTTGATAACCTGTATAGAAAAATAAATAGGTTAGCTCTTTTTCCTTCTAGTTTTGATCATGGTTTTTGGTTATTTTTGTGGTTTGGGCGCTTTTTTTCCTTATCTGGTTTGTTGTGAGTCCTGTGGATCATCTGGAAGACAGCTCATGGATTGGCAGCTCTCAGCCCCTTCTTGCAGAGAGACATGAGATCTCTCTCAAGGAGCATCTCTGGCAGGTCAACAGGAGTGACTGGAGAGGTCCACAAAAGTAACTCAGAAGCCAGCTGCCCTTGGAGCTAGCTCTTGCCTTCATTACAGAGTAAACTCAAGGTAAAACAGGAGAGCTGCTATAATACAACAGCACCCACACACTCTTACCTTGAACGTGGGAGTCTTCTAACTCTCATTGGCTTCTTGTAGAGGGAGTAGGCAAAACGTTGGGTTAGCACAGCTGTCAGCAGCCAGGGCAACCACTACACAGCTCAGGGCTATCTTCCAGCCTGCTTGCTCTCCTTCAAGTTAGACTAAACCGAGAGGAACTAAGGTATGTGTTGGCACTTTGAGTTAACCTTCCTTTTGGTGACTAATCAGGGTTTGCTCCTTCAGTAGCTCCATTTAGAACTGTCCAGGTCCCCAGTCAGTCACTTTTCCACAGAATGAAAGACTTTTTTTTTTACCTTATGGAGAAAACTTTTGGCCAGGAAAGATCTTTTTAGCCACTTCCATCTATATTAAAGAGAGAAAAGCTCTTCACTCATCCCTTACCCCTCTAATCCTTTCCATGCCAGCTTTACAAAGAGATTATTTTCTAGATTCTTCATCTTTAAAGTTTCCTTTCCTTTCAGCCATGCCATGCACCCCTGGGTCCCTATCCTGCACTCAGGCTGACAATGAACTTTCTGTTCCTGGGTGTATGTGTCTCTGCCTCTCACTCGGGTGATGCCAGCTCAGCCTGGCACTCTGGCAGAGCCCACGAGCTGAGCTATTGATCATCCTGTCCAACGTCAATCCTTTTCCCTGAAGTTTGCCTGACTGTTCTGCTGTAGATGGAACGATTGAAGGACACTTCTCTTCGGATGTTTTTTGCTCTGTGGTTCAAATACAGACTTCTGCTGGTGAGTCTGGATGAGCAAAGACTGGTCCTCAGAGAGGTGGATACTTTCTTGGCAACAAGGTCAGCAAAAAAGAAGAAAATCCCAAATTCCTGTAGACTTAAATAGATGTTTAAAAAGTGACTGTGGCTTTTCTCTAAGCAAAGTTGAAACCTTTGCAAGTACACAGAACTACAAATATTTCCCATTTCACAACCCCAGCAAAATGCTAATACTCAGATATTTCTCCAGAAAGCACTACACCAATCCACAGCTTGACACTGCAGCCTGTTCAGAGGAAGGCTGCGAGCTCACGGCCGTGCTTGTACCCTCCATGACTGTCACGCTGCTCTGTGCCCTGAAGTCCCATGGAGACCTTGTCCCTTCCCAGCTGCCCACAGGCTTCACTTCAACCTCACGCTAACCACCGCTTTCCAGCTAAAGGTTAATTACTCCAGGGGACATTTCCATCCAAGCTGTTGCCTGCAGGTTGCAATCCCTGCCTGAGCGCTATTTTTAGACCAGCTCCTTCGTTGCTATTGATCCCAGTCGCCCTCTGTTAATTAGATACACACAACACCCACAGCATTTGCAACTCATTTATCAATTCTGTTCAGCACCTCCCTCCCCTGAGATGTAATTTGGAGCCCTCCTTGAATGATGCTATTGATCTTTCCCAGCAACTTTGCTATAGGATTCTCTGCGTTGCAAACTATTTATAGATTCTTCTTCTTCTCCTGCTCTCCCTTGGGGAATCAGAAATGGGCAACAGTAATCAGACTTCTATTTTTAAGGAGTTGATCGAAACCAGACATTTCCTCTTTTCTCCTTCTTTCCCCTCCTTCCCCCTGTTGCTGTTATGTACAGGCTTCCTTCGGCAGGCGAGACCTTCCTGCTCCATGTGGTGCTGTCATGATTCTGGTAATGCTCAGGTGATGTGATGCAGAATTTGCCCTGGGCGAAATCTTGTTTGCTGAATTAATGAAATGAATTCCTCCCCCCCCCCCCGTCCAAGAGTTTCACAAAGGGCTTTGTGACCAGTTTTATCTGCTCAGCCCGAGGTGCACCTTTCAGAGCGCTTCAGTCTCAGAGACTGCCTTCTCAGCCCACAGATTTGATCCATTTGCAAGGCACTGGGTTCCCATTGCCCCCTTGTATCTCAGGAAGGGCATCGAAAGGCCTTAGTGTATTCAGGAGTGAGATAGATGGAGTTGCTTTTAGGGATGGAGGATGACAGTAACGAGCCCTGGGGTCCTAGGATTTGAGAAAGACCTAAACGAGGGAACATCATCTGAGGCTCAGAGAAATCAGAAGCAGCTCAGTCTTGAGTAAGGTTGAAAATCCCAGCTCTAATGCAGGAGGGGGCCTACAATTACCACGGGCAAGGTGACACCAGAAGGGACAGCCTTGTCTCAGGGAAAACACAGAAGCAGCCCCAAGCTTCCATGGTGGAAGCTGAAAATCTGCTGACAATCTGACGGTGAAGCGGGAGAGAGGTGTGCCCAGAGGAGCTGGGCAGGATGTGGGGAGGGGCCCTGGACTGAAGCCCTGGGTTCACAGTGGGCCTGGGGCAACCATGGGGATTGCAGCACCCCGAGCAACGTGATGGCGCAGCAGTCGTGGGGCTGGGGCTGGGCCGTGTGGAACAGGGCTGGCTCCTCTGAGCCCGTGGGAACGTGGCACTGTGTGTGCGTGTGTTGTGTGTGAGGATCTATGTGCGTGCCTGTGCTCGGGGAGGTCGTGCTGTGGTGGGGAAGGGGCTGTGTGGCGTGCGTGGGATGGGGGCGGTGTGTGGAGGGCTTGGCGTGGGGAGGGCTGCGGTGTGGTCGTGCAATATGTGTGGGGATGTGTTTTGTGTGGGGGGCTTTTGTGTGTGTGATGCTGTGGTGTGGTTGGCTGGGGACTGAGGGGGTGTGGGGGGCTGTGTTTGGGGGGCTATGTGTGTGGAGCTGGGGGGGGTTGTGGGGTGTGGAGATATGTGGTGTGTGGGGGGCTATGGTGTGGAACTGTGGTATGTGGGGCAGCGTGTGTGGGGGCTGTGTGAATGGAGCTGTGGGGTGTGTGTGGGGGCCATGGTGTGGAGCTGTGGTGTGTGGGGCTGTGGTGTGTGGGGCTGTGGTGCGTGGGACTGTGTGTGTGTGTGGGGGGGCATGATGTGAAGCTGTGGTGTGCGGGGCTGTGTGTGTGCATGGAGCTGTGCTGTGCGGGGCTGTGTAACTGTGGTGTTTGGAGCTTGGTGTGTGTGTAGCTGCGGTGTGCGTGGAACTGTGGTGTGTGGAGCGATGGTGTGTGGGGCTGCGCGTCCATGTGTGGCTGTGGTGCGTGGAGCAGTGCTCTGTATGCGCTGTGGTGTGTGGCCCTGTGTGTCCGTGTGCATGGGGGGGCGGTGGTGTGTGAGGCAGACCTCAGCGTGGGGCCGCGGAGCCGCTGTCCCCCGGGCGGGCGCAGCGCTACCTGACCCGCAGCCCGCCCCGGCCGTGGGCGCTGCCCGCCCGCCCCCTCCGTCCCGCCGCTCCCTCTCTCGCTCCCGCCCCCAGCACGGGGTGTGGCGGCTGACCCCGCGGCGCGGCCGGGGAGGGGCAGCGCACCTGGCCCGGCCGTTACCCGCGGCTCGGCTCGGGGGCGGGAACGGCCGGTGCGCGCTGCGCCGGCCCCGCTCCGGGCTTGTCCCTGAGGGAGCGCCGCGAGCCCGCCCCGCCCCGCCGCCACCGCTCGGCCCCGCTTGGCGGCCGGGGCGTGGCCAAGCCCGGGGGAGGCGGGAAAGAGCCGCGCCGGGGGAGCCCCGCGGTTCTGCCTGACAGGGCGGCGCCGACGGGGTTAACCCGCTCCCCGCGGCGGGCCGGGGCGAGCTCCCGCCTCCCGTGCCAGCGCCGGAGCAGACACACACACACACACACACACACACACACACACACAACACACGCGCGCACGCACGCACACGCGCAGGCGATGGCTGAGGGGCGCGGACTCGCTTTTCCCCGAGATGATGTCAAGAGCTTGGGAGAAGGAGGAGGAGGAGGAGGAGGACGGTTGCTCTTTTTCTTAACGGCTTTGTTCTAAAATCATCCTAAATAAAGCAGCCCCAGCCCCGAGCGCCGGGGGAGCAGCCGTGAAAGTAGCTTTTTTTTTTTTCTTCTTTTTTCCTTTTTTTTTTTAAATTTTTCTCCTCATCTCTGGCTTTGTGTCCGCCTGGGGCCGAGCCCCCTCCCCGCGCTCCCGGGCCGCTCTCTCTCCGGGGAAGCCGCCGGCTTTTTTCCGCTCCTCCCGGCAGCCCGAGGCCGGAGGCAGCGCTCGCCGCCGCCGCCGTCCCGCCCCGCCGCTGCCCCGGGCAGGTGCTCCGCCGCTGCCGGCGCGCCCGGCGGGCGCCTCCTCGCTGCCCTCCCGCCTCCCCCGCCCGCCGGCCGGGGCGGCTCCGCGCCGCTCCTCCCGCTCGGCGCGGTTCCTGCGGGGCGCTGGCTCCCCGTCGCCAGGGCCACGCCGGCGGCCCGGCGCCCCCGCCTCCCGCCGGAGCGGCGGCGCGGCCCGCCGCGCCCGGGGATGCTGCCCCCAACTCCCCGCCCGCCGCCTGACACCGCCGCCGCCGCCCTCGCCGCGCCGGACGCCGCTCCGCTGCCCGCGCCGCGGCCACCTGCAGCAGCCCGGCTCCCCGCCGCCCGCCTCGCACCGCGGCGGAAGGAATAAAGCGCCCAGCCCGTCCCGACCCGCCCGGCCGGCGCTCCCCCAGGCAGCCGGGGCCGGGGCGGGGCGGGCCCCGCGGGCCGCCCCCGACGGCCGGAGCCCGGGCGCCCGCCGCCCCTCGCCCCCCACCCCCGCGGCCCCCGCGGATGGGCGCGCTGCCGTCGCCCGGCCCCCGGCCCCGCCGCGCCGCCTGAAGAAACTTGGGACGGCGGCGGCCTCCGCCTCCCCGCCGCGCCCCGCCCGGGCTGCGGGGGACCCTTCCCCGCGCCGCCGCGCCAACTTCGCGGGGGGACCCGCCCGCCCCCGGGCTCCGGCCCGGGGCCGCCGGCCCCTCGGCGGGGCGCCGCCCAGCGCCCTCTTCCCGCGGCGGGGACCCCCTGCCCCTGGCCTCGGTGCTGGGGAGGAGCGGGGGTGCCCTGGATGGCCCTGCGCACTGGAACGGCTTGGTTTGGGCAGGTCCTGCGCAGAGTTTCCCGGCTCCAGGGCACCTGGTCCCGGCGCTCCAGCAGCCTCCTGTGCCTCTCCTCCTCCCAGGAGCCCGAGCAGGCGGGCGGAGAGCGGCCGCCGCCGCAGCACAAGCTGCCCCGGAGCAGCGGCAGCTGCAGCGGCGGCGGCGGGCGCCGCCAGCCCCCCCGGCCCCTGCCCCCCTGCTGCGGCTGCTGCGGCCTGTCGGATCCCCGGGCGGCCAGGGGGGGACATGGTCCCCTCACTCGCCCCTTGCTGGCGGCCATGAAGAGGCAGAACGTGCGGACCCTGTCCCTCATCATCTGCACGTTCACCTACCTGCTGGTCGGGGCTGCCGTCTTTGATGCCCTGGAGTCCGACAACGAGATGCGGGAGGAGGAGAAACTCAAAGCCGAGGAGATTCGGCTCAAAGGAAAGTACAACATCACCAGCGAGGACTACCGGCAGCTGGAGTTGGTGATCATGCAGTCCGAGCCGCACCGGGCCGGCGTCCAGTGGAAATTCGCCGGCTCCTTCTACTTTGCCATCACGGTCATCACGACCATCGGTGAGTGTCTCACCTCGGGGAGGCCCTCTGGGGCCAGGGCCGGGGCTGGGGCAAAAGCCGCCCTGCCTGGGAGAAGGGGAGAGGGGCAGGGGGGCCGTGGCATGCAAAGGGTTAAGTGCGGGATGAGTTTTTTGGCTTCCCTCCCGTGTTATGTAATTCATTGCTCTTCACGGGCACTTGTTGGACTTGGCGGTGTCCCACACCTCTTCCCCTGGAGATGGAGCCTGCGTCCCCTGGGTGGGACTGGAGAGGAGTGGGGCTGGCCTCGTGGGGGGATTGGTGTTGGCCAGGTGGCTACCATCCAGCTGTGGCTTGGGTGGCAAGGAGGACGGGGGAAGAGGCAGGGTGACACTCTTCTGGGGTTCCCCTCAGGAAGAAGGAGGCCCTGTTGCCGCGCTCTTCCTTGCACCTTTGCTTAAGAGGCACGGGGAGAACTTAGGCAGAAGGCAGTTGCATGAGGATGAAAACGATGAGGGCATGGGAACTGGATCAGCTGGGGAAAGCCCTTGATGTAGCCAAGTGTAGCCCTGCTTTCGCAAACTTTGTTTTGGCATTGGCAAGGGCTGTGGTGGAGGTTCCCACAGCTGTGGTCCCATCGCTGGGCCTCTCCTGGGCATTCCCAACGTGTTCCTGAAGTTTTTATTGCAGCTGGAGCGTCTGATGTGCCAACAGGTCACAGTCTGCGTCTCCTCTTTGTGGGCATACAGTCCGTCAGGCAAAACGGTGCCCGCTGTCACATCCGTGCTGCCCAGCTTCCCAGACATGCCATTTCCCAGGACGGTCGAGGGACGGTCGAGGGACAGTCAGTGGACACAGCCACAGGCTGTCATTTTGTACTTCTCTGCTTCCCGCAGCTAAAGCGGAGCGTTTCGCATAAAGTTTGCTTCCCTGCCGTAAAAATAAATACCACGATAACTAGAGGCTGCAGAGCGCACACAGAACTGTGCTGCAACTCTGGCTTTGGCTTGATGAGCAGGTTTGTTCTTCCTGGTTTTGTGTTCAATAGGGTGGATTTACTGAGGCAGTTGATAACGTTCTCCCAGCACTTCTAGATGTTCCCCCCTAACATCTGGGGAGATCTGAAAAGACCTCTCCAGCTCAGTGGCTGTTTGATAGTGCATTATATTGAAGAGGACACAAAAGACTAGCTCTCTTATTAATACAGAAGGACTCAATCTTTTTACCATTTAGGGCTTGTTACAAGAAATTTGCACATTGCCACCTGAAGATACTGACAGTTCTCAGCAGAACGTGCTGTCCACTGCCCTTTGAGCAGTGTTTACTTGCGTTTGTATTTGACTGTATTATACCTGGGGCAGTAAAAAAATTCCTTTGAAAGACCATCTGACACTACAAAGCCTATTTGCCCTTACAAAGATAAGATTTTAAGGGATATTCTCCTCTTCTGTTATTAGATATATTTATATAAAATTTATATATGAATAGGCTATAGAATAGAAAGTAGAATGTAACTTTGGCTGATGACTTAGATTTCCTACTGTTCGTTACGATGTCAGAACTCTCATTCCTCCTTTGGTCACTGATTCTCTCTTCCTCGATCTGTCTCTTGTCATTTATTTGTGCTAAGTGAATACGGGACTGTCATGCTCCTCTGGATTACAACAAGGCTTCCACGCACACGCCTGGGTACTCATGGTGCCCTACGCTCCTGCCTGAGAGGTGGCTGCAATACTTTCTGTTTTCTTAAGCTCGGTTGGTGACAGGTAGAAAGAGCTGTTTTTCCAGTAGTTTGGTGTTTTGATCGTATTTTACCCAGAAACAAGTACAAGTTGCTTGGGAAGCTTAGCATTTTCTCATGCAAAGAGCTGGGATGTGTTTAGGAAGCTCGGAGCACCTCAGCGTGCAGAGGATAGCGTGCATTTCTGTAGGCAGAGGCGCTTTGGGATGTCAGAATTGTTTAAATTTAAAGTGTGTATAGCAACTGGGAACCACTGGGAGGAAGAGTGATAATAAAGAATGGTGCAGAAGAACAGACATCCTTTAACGATTGTTCATTTGGGAAGCTCTGCTCCAGGAGGATATGTGATCCGTCTTTCAAAAGTTTATTAATAGCTACTATCTACATCTTGCCAAATGCACTTGTATTTTGTGTATCATCTCTTCAGTACTAAAGTAGCTTCGTGATGTTATCTGATCTACTGGTAGTCTGTAAAAGTGAACATGGAAGGTTTTTCTTTAATTTGTTATTTATCCTAAAAGAATTTGGTTCAAAGGGGGAAAAAATGACTTTCTATATTTAAGTTCTCAGGAGAATAAGAGAAGACTTCTTCTCTATGTTTCTTGCATGGGGCAGTGATCTTAAGTGTTCGTATTAATCTTTTGTGATGGTTCTTCTTTTTAATCTGACTGTGTGTATGCTCTCACATACATTTCCTTCGCCCTCTGAAACCTTCCAGACAGACTTCAAGGAGCACATGCAGCGGCGTACGTGTTAGTGAACGTGCTGTAGTCAGTAGGTGCTCTTGCAAAAGTGCATCTGACTAACCGTCGCAGGCTGTTTTAAAACAGAGTGAATGAAAACCTCCGTTGCCAGATCTAGAGTGGTACATCTATCTCCACAAAACTTCTCCTCGGAGAAGTGCAATGGGAGTCAGCGGACCACAAAGTCTAGCAATATGCATATGAGAGCAGGCTAATTTATGTCTCACTTAATTGTTCTCCTCGATACTGCCGTGCTCGCAACATCTCTGAAGCGCTTACCTCTTTACTGTGTTGATTTAAACTACTGTGGCTTTAATTTAATCACAGGCGCCTATCGCTGGCCATGGACCATGAGCCAGCCGCGATCGGTGGCCTGGCAGGGACTGGTTCTTTACCGCCGGAGCCGGGGAGCGCGGCCCCGGGCGGCCCCGGGCGGGGCGGGCGGGGCGGGCCGTGGTGCTGAAGGGACAGCTCCGGCAGCGCCGTCCGCCGCCTCCGCGCCGCCGGCTCCGGCCTCCCCCCGTCGAGCAACCTCCGCGGCTTGTTGCTTCCTGTGGAAAGAGAGCATTAAAGACCTGTTGGGACGGGAGCATGAAAAACTGAAAGCCTGCCGTGCGAGGCGAAGCGCTGAGATTTGGTCAACTCTCACATTTCCTCTCATCTATGGCATTTGGCTTTTATTAGAGGGTGGTAGGGGGTTGTTGCTCACTTGTCAAGCGGAGTACTAAACAGAGAAGCGAGGGTTGATCAAGTAAATGGAAACTGTTTTTTTCACCTGTGACACAACATTTTTTTCTACTCCCCAGGTGCAATGTTGTTTTTTTCTATTTTTTTTTAACTGACCCAAAAACAACAACAAAAAACCCACAAACCCAAACAACCGCAGGTGCTACAACATTTGATGACTCTGCTCTTAAAACCCATTCGCAGAAGAAAAATACCCTGCTTTCACAAAGTTTGGTCATGTTTGAATTCCGTGAAAGTTTTTAGGTGATCCAAAAGAACTAATAAGCTGTTCTTGGCTCTCACCAGTTGCTGAGTTTATTTCGGCATTGTTCTCACTTCAGGGTTAGCTAGTGTAATTTCCTATCCATTTACAGTTACACAGCCATTTCCAGTTACACAGCCAAAATGATGACAGAGAGAAATTTAATCAAGTTCTCCATCCAGCTATTTGTCTTTTATGAGACACACTGTAGAATACGCCACAGAGTTCATCAAAAGACTGGATACAATGAATGAAAACACCAACTTTTGAAAATAAAAGGTAATTCCTAGGATTCCTACTAAGTTTTAATGCCCTTTTCTACAAGTTTATAAGAGTGAGTGAACTGCTTCTATGTAAGCAGGTGTCAACACTGTCAAAATGTGTTATTGGTATGGATATCGCTCCATCATTTAGGCCTTAAAGGGTGATAGTCATACTTGATTTAACACCACTGAGCTCTAGTAAACACTGAATATTTCTGGAGGCTTGCGCAGAATGTAAAGAACTGAAAGCTGTTTATGTCACCCTAAAATGAACTGAAACAACAAACAGATTGAGGATTTTTATTTATTTATTTTTTCCCGAGAAGTGACTGTAAGGAGAGCAAAATTCAGACAGTGTGTGCTGTGAATTGCTAGTCTCTTTTTCTAGCTTTTAGGCCTTTGTATTCAGTCTCAAACCTACTACAAGCAGTGACTGAACTGTTCTGGTGAACAGAGACAAAATATTTTTTAAGAATGCAGTACAATACCTGTAATGGTGAATGGAATATCCAGCTATTGACAGCTGTTTGGGTACTGAGTAGCTAAACACTCAGGAACTGTCTACATCCAGATGGGGAGATTGCATACTTCTTGCAGACGGTGGCCTGACGGAGTTTGAACCTGCATTAATGAACTAAGCAAACACATGCTTAAATACATTTCAGGATAGTAGTTAAGTCTCCATATCCTTTCTCTGCATCACTTCACCCTTCTCTACAATGGGTATAAAAATACCAAGCTGGTAGTGTTGCGATGTCTCTAATTTGGGTTAGAAAAAGACATAAGTGTTTTTACGTGTGAATTATTTTGTTAGTATTGCTCCTCCTTTAAGATCAGCCTCTAGTGTTTTGAGTCCGCTCTTGGTTTTTGATGGATGTTAATTAAAGGCAGTCCATTGAAAAGCTTTGAGTAGGGTATCATGGCAGATGGACAATTTGCAATGGAAAGAAAGAAAAGAAAGGAAGAAAAAAAGACATGGAAAGGGAAAGATAGAGTATAAAGACACCAATGCTTTGGTCAGTTAACTGCTACATTCATGACTTGCCAGGACCACGAGGGTCATATCTCATAAACAAACAAGCACAGAGTAGATTAAACCCCTCTATTATTAATAAACTCAGGTAAAAGTAGAGAGCAAGATTTTCTGGTGATATGAATGCTTGTAGATGCACTGAAGTAATGACTCTATTCAGTCACACCATCCGAAGCTTCAGTGGAGAATACTGGATGATCAGGACTTGTAATACCTGTTGGTGGTATTTCCCAGGCAAGGAGGAGGTCAGCTTTAGCGAGCCGCATGAAGATGAACTGTGTGTAGGATTTTGCTCCCCTGCATAACTAAAATACTCTGCAAGATCTTTTCACACTATATTCTTTGTCTCATGGAGATTGGAAAAAAAAAAAAAAGAATATCCAGAATAGTGTTCTGCTAACACAGAGGGGACTTTGTGGCTACTCTGCTCACATGTTCATAGAAACAGTTCTTGAGTTCTTGAAAACTGATTTTGCAATGATACTTCACATTTGTGCCAGAAGCACATTAGCAAAAGCTTTTTAAAAATCACTGATAAGCAAGGCAAAAATACAGCTCAGACTGATGCTGAACTGCAACTTCCCGCTGTATGGCTTACTGGCAGTGCAAATGCATTATCCAGTAAGAGTCTGAAAACAGTTTTGGGGAAGCATCGAGAAGCCTCTAGCCACTCAGCTGGGTGATGGTGTCAGCAGATTTCCTTAGCGTAACCAAGCTTGAGAAATTAGTGTCTTGTAGTTTTTTTAGGATTTGGTGCCCTTTGATTTCCTCCTAACTATTCATAACTTCTTTCTTTAACTGAAGCAAGTGAGATTTAGATTAGGCACGAGGAAACTCTTTCCAGCTGTCAGGGTGGTTGCGTGCTGCAAGAGGTTGCCTAAGGAGACTGTGGAATCTCCATCGTTGGAGCATTTTAGAGAGTTTAGACAAAAATCTGTCAGGAATGGTTAAGTTATAGCTGCTTTTGCCTTTGGGGAAGAAGATGGACTGGCTGACCTCTTGAAGTTTTTATCAGCCGTATGTTCTGTGATTTTCTGAGTCTTCCTCTTTCCAGATCTTGAGCTCTAATAGTTCCTGGGCTAGCTTATTTTTCTTGAGAAAGAAAAGCAAAGTTCTTTGAAATTCCATTTTCTCCACTGTATGGTCTTTGCTTATTGATTATTTTTCTATGCAGTAAAACCATTTACGTGCCTTTGCAAGTGTCAGCACAGAAATATCTGTGTTTGTCCACTGACAAGGCTACAAGTTAGAAGTGTCGGTGAGTCTTTTGGGGAAGAAGTTAGCTGAAGAAGAAAATGATCCCACTGATACAGAGATGGCAAGCAGAAATTTACAGGGCAGAATTGGGAGGGAGAGGAGGTGTTCTAGACTAAGAATAAGGGAAGAAGTTTAGCTGTTAGCTATGGTCTTATGCCTGTTTCAACTAAAAAGAATAAAAATCCCTTTGCTTTCTCTGAGAACAGCATCAGAACTATGAGGCTTGATCTAAAGGAAAACTGGTTAACGGAGAGCTTCCCTTTTGGGCACCATGAGTTTTGGGACAGACGCTGCTGGTCTGGCACACAGCAAGGACCAGAATGCTGTTGTTTTCCCTTGAAGGTAATCTGAGCTGGGGTGCATGGTTCCTTCAATGCTGGAGCATATTCCTTGATAAATGCTGAAAGCCATGCTCATGGCTTCGAGCTGGAGTTACACAGCACTTTATATTCAGAATGCTGTACTGACATTAGGTGATTCATCTTCACAACACCTCTGTGTAAAAATTATCCTCAATTTAGAGACAAGAAGATAAAATGACTTTCTGAAGATTCAGGTTGGGAACTATTTCTAATTGCCAAACAGCTCACTTCTCTCTCTTTCAGACCACATGGCGTTAGTTTATAGCCAGATTAAACAGTGAAGATGAACCAAAGGCAGAGATCCATAATGAATTCAAGGTGATATTAGTAAACTCCTGCAGCTTAGGTCTTCTGACATGTGATAATAGCAGAACCTGGAGCTTTATTACATGAAGGAGCATATACCATTCTGGGTAATTATCTCTGTTATTACTATGCATCTTCTGTCAAAGGCCCTTTAGGTTTTTAGGTACCCAGTTTCTATGAATTTTACTGAAGATCCTTGACTGGATTTGGATAAAGGCTGCAAGAAATATCCCCTTCCCCTGTAACAGATGCTAGCAAGGATGCTTGCTGGTGATGCAGAACTAATCAGTAAGAGTCCTTGCTGCTTCTAAGTTGAACTAAGAGGTTACTGTGGGCTTGCAACAGATGTTTGCAGTGTGTACCAAGCCTATTCATCTCTTTTTGGCTTGTGGATATTTTTGAGTGAAGCCATGGACTGCTTCCGAAATTTCACATACGTAGATTGCTGTGATGCAAATTAATTTGAATTCATTACCTTCTCTGGATTATAGTCCATGGAATCTACTGACTTCAAGTTAAAATGTATGGATAGAGTCCTTCCCCCAGGTTACCTATACCCTACCAGGTGTCTGTGACTTGATTAGCTACAACTAACATTGATATTGTTGGTGGTGTAGCTACAGCAGTTTCTGTGATTAAAGTGAGAGGGTCTATGGATTGGGGAATGTTAGGCAAAAAACCCCCCAGAAATTAAAGCCTGATCCAAAGCCTGTTGTAAATAATGGAGAGAATATTTTGAGTGACAGTAGTTTTGGATCAGGCCATTATGTGACATGAGTTCTACAATGCAAGGAGCCATATTCCATAGCAAACCAACTCCTGGAAAATATCTGTAATAGCAGTATTCAGATTTATTTTTTTTAAATAATGAAGCAAACAGAGTTTGTGGAGTTAAAGCGTATGTTGGCTTTGGCATTTATACTGATTTTTTTTTTTTTATTGAAAGTGAAAGGCTAAACTACATGCCTACTGCATACCTTAAACTTAGAGCAAAGAGAAATCTTGAGGAAGAATGTTCATGCTTTTTATTCCATTTATTTGGTTTGGTGGTTTTTTTTTAATTTTTATTTTGCTTTCTTTCCTTGCTGCCAGACAGTTAACAACCTCTTCTGATCCATTGAGACACCTTTTTTTTTTTTTTTTAAAAGTGAATTGCGCAGTTACGTCTTTTCTGTTTCCGGGGAAGAACCTCCTAAATTTCTTAGCAGTTTTTTTCTTTTTAAGGAGTTAAGTGACCATGTTTTTAAATACCTGGCCAATTACCACAAGGCGCTTATGCAGTCATCAGTTGGTTAAAGGGTTCAGTATCCTTTTTAACTGCTTTCATTATGGAGATGATTAGGGCATGTCAGTGAAAGACATATCTCTATTAAGGACTCGTGTATTTGTTACTTGTTAGGATTATTAGGAGGGAATAGGCTATATTGTCCTTTCAAGTCGCTGCACCAGCAAGAAAGAAGAGCTTCAGAGAAAAGCAGGCAAGTAGTGGGGTTAAAAGGTATATGATGGGAAGTTGATTGTCTTCTTGCTCTCCCGTCACAGAAGAGGATCGCTCCCTTCCTGTGTGAGCCTTCTCCGGAAAATTTCACAGAGAGCTTTAGGGCACAGACTGATGAATGAAACCTGCAGCAGCTCTCTCTAATTGTATAGTGAAGGAGATTAGCCACGAGGAAATGTTCGTAGACTCCCAATTTAGGGATATTCTTGACATATTGAAGGGAAGGTAGAAACAAAAGAGATCTGCTCCCAAGGCATTTGGCACTGTCAGCAATTTCCGATGTATGTTACCATTAACTCATTAAAGAGGTGTTTTAGGTGCAGATGGAATATTTTATTTCTTCCCCCCTCTTTTCTTTTGATGTCCTCTAGAGAGGATGTCCTCCTCCTATGTTTAAACCATCACAGGCCATTTCTATGGGAACTGTATCAGAAATTAACTGTTGTAACAAACCCGTGACCACCTGGAGTTTTGAGTTGTCACTTTGCAGCTTTTCACACCAATCTGGAACTTTTCAGGACCAGACACAGTAGGAAAAGGTGTTGAATACCAGACACAGTAGGAAAAGGTGTTGAATACTCTTGTTTCAAAGGTCTAGGCCTCCATTACTTGAACTAATGAACAGCTGCTGTTAGAATCATAGAATCACAGAATCATTTAGGTTGGAAAAGACCTTTAGGATCATTGAGTCCAGCTGTTAGCTGTTAATAGTTTGGATGGTATGGTGAAACAGATCTGACTTCACTCAGTGAAAATAGTGTTATTGGCAGTCGTAATTTTTAAAAATCTGCAGTTTGATACTTAGGTTAACTTTGCTCTGGAAACTAGGGGACCTGAAATAAAATTAACTCCAGCAGCAGGAAGGATGTGGAGCCCTGACCATAAGGCTCTGTATGCAGGCTGTGTCGTATAAGATACTGCATCAGAAATGTTTTAAAACTCTTCATGAAATAAAGATGATTGAACTCACTATTACAATCTTACATCAGAGAAACACCTCATACCTGCAGAGGTGACTTGAAGTCCCAGTGCTCCCCCACCATTTTTCTGGCCTTTGGGAAGTTCTTGGGCTTCCAGAGGTAGACCAGGAGTTTTAGAGGAGTTCCTTACAGGATAAGGCATATGGTATTTTCTGCTGAGGACTAGAAACAGTAGAAAGATGCCCTTTCGGCATTATTCAGGATTGTTACATATACTAGGCTGTCAAAAAATTGGATGCCCTAGACTTCCAAAGAGGAAAAAAGCATATTTTGGGATGTGGAAGTCTGGGGACCAACGTTTGGGGGCTGAGAGTCTCTCCCAACATTTGAAGAGATCTACCTGCCATCACTCCCCCACATCCTCCATAAAAGTCCCTGATCTACTGTTTGCTTGCTCCTGGGCACCAAATATGAGTTATCATTGCAGTCTTTTTTTCAGTGTTACTTAGGTGTGTTAGAAATGAGATAAAGCTAGTTCTACGGATTTATTTCAGTTTAACTGATAGTTAAAACAGCGACACTGGATCTGTGCCATTGGAGTCACCTGGAAATCCCAGAGATTTGACCTGAATTCTTCAGTTGACCTTTCAACTGATATATTAAGAATCCAGTGATCTTCTCAAACTCTCTCCTTCAGAGTTTTTCCCCTCCTTTGCTGTTTCATGGGGGAATGAACATCCCAAGAAGAGGAAGGAGGTGGTGGCTGTCCAGTCTGTACTGATGCTCTATCAGCTTTTGCATTCTTTTCTGGTATTTTTTGTCTGACAAACAAATAAACGATCAGTCTTTTGGCAGCAAAGGCTTAAGATCATCATTTGCTCTTAAAACACATCCTGCCTAGTAGTAAAAGGCCTGTTATTTAAAGGGCACTTTTCAAAACAATTAGGACTTTAGCAGCAATGTATTTGCCTTAATGAGTGCACTCTGCCAGTCAGAGGAAACAACATAAGCTGATACCTACTGATGTAGGCCAACAGAGGCGAATTAGCAGTGTTACAAGTCAGTTCATTAATGTACTGCACATCCAAGAATTTTATTTTAATGCTTGAGAAGCACTAGATATGATTCAGAATGGCTTCAATTTTGTTTTCTTCCCACATATCCACCCCCAATTATATTTTCATTTAGAAGCCTTTGTACCACTCCTATGCTTGTGATAGCTTAATCTGTATGGGTTGCATTCAGCTCTGATTTGACTTGTTGGACTGGCACCAGAGATATTTTTTCATAAAGCCTCAGTCTTATTACGTTGCTGTTGTATGACGTTTGAAGTCAGTGTCCTTACGATGTAGGTAGGTCAGCTCCTGGCATTTTGGTGTGACATAGATTTCTTTTTTAAAGGTTTCAAAAGGTTTTTCTTTTCTCAGGATGGGCCACAGTAAAGGCTGGTGGTACTGAATAAGGAGACGCATGGGATACAAGCTTGGCTCTGAGTATCTAGTGATAGGTATCACAATGGAAGTTGCTAGCTCTTGAGCATATGGGGTCCTCATTTGGATAACTAGCTGATACCTGACTGCAGGTTGGGTGGTGAGCAGTTAAAAAATATTTCCATCATCTCTTTGAAAATAATCCAGCCTGGGGAGCTTTTCAAATCTGATCAAAACCACGATCTGTTCCTGAAGAACTTGGGTGCGGTACAGTGAATAAGAAAAGCTGTTAAACAACAGCAAGGAAGAGTTAGAGTGGCCACAGAGAAAAAAAATCTTTCTAGCAAGGATACTAGTGAAACACTGAAATACATTGCCTGGGGAGGGTGTGGGCTCTTCTTTGCTAGGTCTTGAAGAACAGGATAGACAAGCATCTGTCAAAAATGACCTATGCATACTGTTCTGCCTTGCGGCAAGGTATGGACTAGCCTCCTCCCACCTCATTTTTAATGGATCTGTACACACACAGGCTGTTTGAAGTTTGTCTTCGATCTTGCTTGGGATCTATGTAAGTTTATCTTGTTCTTTTTTGCTGAAGGTTCCTGCTTCCCTGAGGGATTATCAGTGCATCCTACAATTTTGTCTCCAGCTGAATATCTGGATAAGAATCAAACCTCTTCTCTGAGCAGCAACTGTTCACTGTCAGCAGTGTCACCAGTTTTTTATGGCTGCTGTTTGAACAGCTCTACCAGTGGCTGTTGCAGGGAAAAACAAACATGCTGCCTATCTTTAAAAAAGGGACAGGAGAGAACATGGAGAGTTAATGCTCAGTCAACCTAAATTTGATACTCAGAAAGATATTTGACCAAGCTGTTAAACAATCAGCGTGAAAGTACCTAGGGGATAACAAGGGACAAGCTGGAACAAATGCAAAATTTTGTTGAGTAACTCACGTCAAACTTCTGTGGGTTGTTTTTTTTTTCAATCTAGTAGCTGGTCTAGCTGATAATGGGGGAGCAGTAGATCTTGATGTTTATTACATATGTGGCATTATAATAGCATTGAGTTCTCATAATTGCGGTAGAAAAACATGGACTGGATTGAATTACAATGTGCAAGGTCTGGATGCACACACACTGTGGACTAGAGGTTGCAGTGTGGCTGGATTTACGCATGTGTGAAAAGCACATACGCTGTGCAGGTGGTTGTAAATGGGGCAGAAAATACAAACCTGATCAGCCCCTCCTAAATCTGCCACCAGATAATTTCACAACAGGATAAAAAAAATTTGAAAATATTTATCAGTAGTTTTCTGTCAAATTGGATGGACGTAACGTGTACAGTCTTACAAGGGTCTGTCTTGTGGTTGGTACTATTCAATCTTCCCATTAATGGCTTGGCTGATAGAACAGCGAGTACACATATTAATTGTGAGAGGGGTGGCTAGCACTTTGGAGGGCAGGAGCAGAATACCAAATGATTTTGATAAATTGGAGAAACGGTCTGAAATCAATACGATGAAATTCAATAAAGACAAGTGCAAAGTATTACACTGCAGAAGGAAACATCAAATGCACACATAGAAAAATGATATGAACTGACTGGATGCAAGTACTGTAACATCATGCTGATAAAGTGGGTTGCAGTCTAAATATGAATCTATGGTGTGAGATGTTCAAAACAGTCAAGTGTTGGATATAAGTCACAGAAAGTAGCTATTCTGTTTTGTTGGTATTGGTAAGGCTTGAGCTTGAAAACTGGGTCCAGTTTTGGGCACACAGTGTTTTGAGAAAGGAACAGAAAAATAAAAATGCTAAGAGAAAACTTGACCTGTATCCAGTGTGAAATGGACAGAGATTGTTTAGTCTGGAAAAGAAATATATGAAAGGAGGAATAATAACAGTCTTCAAATATGTGAAAGGTTGTTGTAAAGAGGACAGTGATAACTTTTTCTACATATCTACCCAAGGTTTACTCTTCATCACGGCAGATGTCGGTTTGTCAGCTGTGAAAACAGCTGTAACATAATCTGCAGGGAACCTCCAGAGTGCCAGTAGTAGGATATTTATCTGAACGAGTTAAACAGTTGTCCAACACACATGGGCTTGGTATACTTCAGCCTGCCTCAGATCTGAATGGGCTAGGTCACCTGTTGAGGTCCCTCCAAGCCACGTGTTCCTAGGAGTGGGTGGTTGATAGCTGCTATACAGGAGCTGACTGATGAGTTGAGTAACCCCTAAGTGATGGAGTGAGGATCTAAGCATCCTGAAACAGGTCAAATAGTTTATTGAGGTTTCTCCCAGCCCTCAGCTTCTGGGATTATACACTCTATGGATGTTTCTGAGTACCATGCTAAATGTACAGCAACATTTGCTGTCTGGCAGTGGACTTCATTATGGTCAAGGCTGAACTTGCCTTTAAGAGAGCTGTTCGCTAGAACAGGCATCAATATGCATCTTACAACCCCTGCTCATTTTGCATTTTGGGTTACAAATTCTGTCATGCTGAAACAAAGAGGTTTCTCCTCTTTCCCTAAATCCCATGCATACAAACCAGCAATTTCCATAACACAGACAATCATCCAATCTGTTATCTTGGCAGACACCAATGCCTTTCTACTTTGGAGGATGGAAATCTATCCCATAATACACCTGTGCAATATATGGCGATGGTGATTTCGTTGCTAACCCCCGCAGCAATCAGTTTATGCCCTCAAGCATGGGATTTGATTATCCTTGTCATTATCTTAGCTACAAATGTTATTAGCAGCCATAAAATTGTCCATTAAAGTGAGAGGAATTACTTGCCTGCACCAAGGGGAGAACAGATAATTTACTACACAGATTTTAAGCCCAAATGCACTTTTTTCCAGAAGAACCCTCTAAGCCTTTGTACAGCCTCCATTTTTGTATTTCACAACCTGCTTCCCCCTCCACGGGCTTCAAGTCTGGATCTTTATACCATAACAGTGAGATAGATACATGCTGTTCTTGAAATAACCCCAGAGATGATGACCATATAGTTCCTCATGTTCTGGAAATGCAGATGCCCAAACTTTGGTTGGGTTCCATAATTTCTAGACTTCAGTGTTGGTCCAGGCTTCATTTACACACAAACAACTCTGGATGCCTTGGGCTGACTTGGCACCCATGGGCTGACTGTACATCACTGGTTGAATGTAGGATCTGTTGATCTGCTCCTGGCAGGGTCATTTTTATAGGTTTTCTTGATACTGCAATACTAGGTTTTTATGAGAGGAAGCGATGATGTATCACAGGGGCCAAGAAAAGATGCTGTGTCTGAGTGGGTGAGAGCCAGGGTAGTGTCTGAAGAATTTCTTTGTCTTCACTGGGACTGGCTGATTCATTCCCTTCCCACCACCCTGTTAATTCCTGTTCATATATCAGTTCACCGTAAAGCTGCTTTTTTATTCCCATGTGGTATTGTGTTCCCTCCCCCTTCCATCAACAGGGAGTGGGAGAGACCACCTACGTCTTTCCCAACAGACAAAAATGGTGGATCCTGACAGACTGGGACAGATTCTGATCACAGTTGCTCTCTGTAAATCCTGTGGAACTTGGTTGTTTCGGCGTATTTGTTGGCTTTAAACTGAAATGAATGTGTGCAGAATCTGGTCTGGAGAGCCTGTATTTTGAAGGAAGCATCCCCTCCTACTCACCCAACAAATTCACACACACACGGTGTAGCATCAATATTAGCTCCTGTAGCAAATGGAAAATGTGGCAGTAGCCCGAAAGGAACAGAAAATGTTCTCAAACAGGGCTTAAAAAAGTAAATAAACATCATATAACCAACAAAATCAATACAGTTCCATATTAGCCATTACAGATATCTCTGTCTTTGTCTCCATCATACTGCACACATTTCAGTGCTGTGGAAAATGTAGAACCCAGGGGACCTCATTTCAGAACTTGGAGATGGTATATTAAATACAGGGTCTGGGATAGAAGGCCTGACAGAGATTGATGTTAAATAACAGAAGAGGTTTTCCCCTTCTACCCCCCAAAAGAGCATTACCTGAACCAAACAAGTGTAAATATATATCCAAAATGGATATATATTCAGGGGTGTTACAACATTATTAGAAACAACTCCTCAAAAGCTCTTTTTTCCCCGAGTCATCTCCACTGACTTAAAAAATGACTTTGCAAGAACAAATGTTAGGTTCAGGACGTCCAAGAGGGGACAGCCTTTTAGCTTTCTGCATTCTAAAAGCTTTATATTCCTCAGCTGCTCTTTTGCTTGGAGGGAATCCTAGACAGAGGAATGTCCTTACGCTTTCCAGTGTACGGCTCGTGGCCTTCTTCCTTTACTCTTCATGTCTTCCAACACAATCAGTAATATTCCAGCTATTCTTGCGGGCTTCTCTATTGAATTTGTTCAAGCCAAGCTGCTCTTGGCTGCTGAAGGCATTCCCTCTTCTCCTCTTCTTTTGAGAACTTGATGTCTCTATTGATCCAGGAAGCAAGAGACAGGACTGCGGACTAAGCAGGTAGTTGATGATCTTCCCAACCAGAAGACCATGTCATCAACTGTCTCAGTGGAATTTGTGCTAGATTTAAAAGGAGGAAATGCTCCTGTGACCTAGGGCCATTCTTTGGTTGCTTGCCTAATACACATAATATTGGGGGAACATCCTGTGTCTTTTGAATGGTGACTTTTGCTTCCATTCACAGTGCAGAGCTCTTTGCCAAGGAGAGGCTGGCAAGTTTTCCTGCACAGCACATTGGTAGAGACTTTGAAGAAGAGGAAGAAGCTGGAAACGTCTGTTAGGACAAAATGGACCATTGCTTGGAATCCTTCATTCAGGTGATTTCCTGAAACAGAAATGTCTGGTTTTGGTGGTCTTCAGTCTCCTAGTGTTTCAGTTCTGTATATCAGAAGAGGTGTGCACGCTCACTGAGGCTGCTGGAGAGTGACAGGAGCTGTGCTTCACTGTGTTTGCTTTACTATTAGAATGATAGTATTACCTGAAATGTAGATAGATAGATAGATTGATAGATAGACAATTTATTTTCTTTTGTTTGTAACCTTTTAATGTGACATGCTCCAACTCTTTTACAAGTGTCCATAGGCCCTCTGGGAGGTCCACAGCCTTTCATCTTGAAGGGGAGACAGAAGGCTTCTGTCTCTCCTCTGGCTTCTCCTTCACCTGCCTACTGCAGTGCTTGATGTCGATCTCACTTCTCAGAGTGCCTGCAGCATGCGTGAGACCTGGGGGCCTGGGTTTCTTGTCCCTTTAATGGCATTCTGTGAGCTTGTGTTCAGAGAGAGACAGAAAGATCAAAGGCTGTGCAAGTGCACTGTGCTTGATTTTGCTTACACCAATATGAATCGATTGAGTTCACTGAGTTATGAGGGATTTACAGCTGGGGGGGAATGGATTCTGACCTAATGGCTCCAAAAGAGGCTTTTCTTGGATGAGCAATGTAATTAGAGCACTGGAACAGACAGATTTCGTGACTCATCTGTGGGTCTGCAGTCTTTTCTTTGCTTCTAGTAGGGTGTTCACTAATGTCACCACACTTTCATTTCACCCGTGGGCTGATCTAATGTTGGACCAACCTTTGCTTGAACAGAGATCCCTATCCAGCTGCAAAGCATCCTCCAATCTTCATGCCACTGTACAAACTTTATTTACTGCAGAGCACCCTAGGAAGGGACCAGCAAGCTCAGGGCCAGACACTGGGGTAGTGGAAAATGTCCACTTTCTTCCTTTGTTAGAGTAAAGCAGAGGCTTAAAAGAAATAGAGGATGCGAGGCAGGGAGCAGGGAGAACGGATTGATGACTGGGTCCACTTACTAATCCCAAATATGTGTCTTAGCAAGGGGCAAAATGGTGGAACACATGTGCCAACATCAACCTGCTCGGTATATCCAGCTGGAAAGCAATACATGCATTTTGAGATCGGTAAAGCTCCTTTTCAGAGCTGGTTGGAGGTCTGGGGATGAAATATTTTTGTCAAAAGATACCAATTCATTGGCACTGCAAGGCATCACTTTGGGAAACTTTGTTGAGAACGTTCCCCAGGTTTGGGGAAGAGGAGGTAATGGTCAGTGTAAGAGGGACTAAGCATGTGTTTGGAATGAGTGGGAGTGATCATAATCACAAGGCTTGGGCTTGTCTCCTCCAGGTGTCTGGAGGCTATGCTGGGCACAAGGGCCTGATGGAGAGGTGGCAGCACTGAGGAGGTGGAGGTGGTGCAGCTTTGGCTGCCGGTTCTCCTTCGGTCCCATTGCAACAGAATTGGAGTCAAGGGCCAGCTGTTGCAGTTTGGCTGGTGGCCATGACCATGACAACAGTAGCAGGGTTGTGTCAGGGCTGAGTAGGCAGAAGCCCCTACCCTGCTGCATACATAGTCCCACCTCTTTCTCACCCATCTCTCATTTCAGCTGAGCTTGAGCTGTGAGACCGCTTCAACACCAGGGCTGTTGCAGCAGCAAGCAGCAGTGGCCTTGCTTTGGTCCACCAAAGTAACAAGGAGACAGTAGTTTCAGGAAGGTGTAGGGAGGCGGTGATACAGTGGACTAGAGTCTAGCATGGGATGGGAGAGGTGAGGCAGAGAAACCATATCTGGCATCACTGAGGATTCCTCCAAAAAGATCGGGGGCCATTGATAGAGGGAACCCAATGGAGGTGCCTGCCTTACGTGTAGCCCTATCCTTTGTGCCTGTGTGCTATCTTCTGAAACCTTCAAGATGCCAGGGCGCATCTGCTCCAAAATCACAACCTACTGCAGCTATAGCTGTGCTAGATTTAGCCTTCCTAAGTGGGTTGCTGCTGGTGTGGTACTCAGCACAGATTGTAAGACCCACCTGGAAAGAAGGTGCATTGCTATGTGCTGAATTGTATGCCTCACCACTTGGCAGTGACAATAGCACAGATATATCTGCAGTTGGATTTGATGTTGGTTTTCTTCTGATTTGCCACTCACTGAAACTTAGAGCCAGTCATGATGATTGGTCCTGTCCTTGGATTTGAGCCATGATGCATTGGGCTCTGTACCAGCATGAAATTTAGGGTAATTTCAAAAAAGTGTCTAGAAGACCACAGAACTAAAGCTCCATTTTCAAAAGTAGCTTTTGCACTTAGGAGGCTAGTTTCCAAGCCAAGTAAGCTCATACCTGCCAAATACGGGTTTAGAAAACAGGTTGGTTGGGGTGTGAAGTCATTGAAGAACATGTGAAAAATATGCCTTTCAGGACAGTTTAAAACAAAGGGGTACAGATGCCTGGTAACTCCAAGTCCCCTGGTAATCCACCTCTTCAACTGTCACACAAACTTCCCTTGGAAGATTTTCCTCTCCTGTTACTCCTGAGGGAGTAAGTCACCATGTGAAGTATTAATGAAAGCTGCAGCCAGTGCTGGTCTGCTTGTATATAGAAGTTAAAACTGCTCTTTCTGCATGCTGACTCATGAGGTACCAGCTCCTGTTGATATTCACAGGAGCTTGGTGAATACCTGTAAAACATGAGAGTAAGTCACTGCCTTGGAGAAATTTCTGTTGCTTTGAAACAAGACACAAATGAGTGCAACAAGTAATAGGATGGAAGGAGAAGAAATAATGAAAATAATAACAGTTATGTTCTGCTAATTGCTCTCAGTTGCCACCATCACTTACTAGATGAGGAATTTATCCCAATAAAGATACTGGCCTCATGGGTTAGTTCAGGGACATCTTTTGTGTCCAAGATGCTGTGAGAAACAATGCCTGGAGACATTTTTTGGAGAAGCCAAAAAATGCTAGTCGCAGCTGGCACAAATGGCATTGCAGATGGGGAAGTGGGTGATAAGAAACTGGAGCTGGGAAAGATGGAGCAGGGCTGTGTGGTCGTGAAAAGCTTGAAGATGTTGTAGGAAAAGGAGAAGTCAATAGAGAGGGAAGGGTGGAGTTCTTGGGGTATTGTGCCGCTCAGAATGGAAGTGTTGACATTGATTTCCTTTGCTGTTTTTTTCAAGATGGGGGAGGATATCCCACCTGAATGGGGTAGCCTGCAGGTACAGAATATCACAGCTTGTGCGAGTGCAGTTTAGAACAGTTACATCTTGATTGACCTACCCTGGGATGCAAGTGGGAATTGGACTTGGCTGAGGGCTTTCTTTATGCCTTGCGTGGTTGTGTGGATCTGGATGCAGGATGCACTGTCCTTTCTGAAAGAGTCTGAAGCTACAGATTTTATTTTTTAAGCCTCCAGAGATAAGCACTACCGTACGTTCCTAGGCTATTTGCACTGCACAGCTATCTGTAATATGGTCTAATACAACACAAGAGGTTCACACAGCTCATTCACAAAGCTGCAATGTAGGCACAGTGTTGCCTGACTTTACAGGTTCAGTGTGCTCTCTGCACTAGGTTTAGCATCCCAGCACCAGCCTCATTAGTAGCACAGCTCTTTTTAATGGTCACCAACACTTTTCAGCAAACTTTGGGATTAAAACGCTGGTGGGAGAGCTGTAAAACTCTTCCCACTCTTCTGACCTGTGGAGGTATTTGGCTGTGGAAACACTCGTACTTCAGTAGGATTAGACAATGTCCAAGTCGAAAAGCTAGACCTATGGCATTGAAGCCAGGTCGTCGATTGATAATCTGCAATCCTAATTTTCCAAGCCCAGATACTTCTTAATGACTTCAACTGGATTTATGGATACTTTCTAGCTTTTGGTCTTGAAAACAGACCTCCAAGGAGGGAAGCCGATATCGCAAATGTGTGGCAGATACACTGATGCTTCTGTTTTCAGTCTGAAAAGTGGGGGCAGGGCCATGTAAACCTTCCCGGAGCTGTTCTCCAGCTTAAACCACGCTTGGGGGGTACTAAATATTGTTGTTATTACTTGAGTGACTGAAGAGAGCAAAATTACCTCGGGGAAGAAGGAACCGGCCAAATCCACTCTCCTGGCCACGTCGCCCTGAAGAAGAATTTTGATTGTGAGCAGCGCAACTCCAAGATGCCGTGATGTTCATCTGCCGTCATTGTAATGCTGAGGCAGACGTGCCGCTTCCTCTCCGGATTGTGTATTTTGAGCACGTTTCAGTAGTGCTCTGAGTTAACATTTTTTTCCTCTTCCTCTACAGTGCCAGTCATTGCCTTTTCTTCATTTTAGTGATTAATTGCTCTAAATACTCCTGCTCCCGGACTGCGGGAGTACAGTTTCTGAGCTGTATTTCATTTGAACTTGCTATGCAAGTACAAGCGAACTTGGGGGAGTGCACACACCCACGTATTGCTAGGTAGAGATGGTTGCCAAAAGGACACCAAGTAAAAGAACAGTTAGTTCTTAAACAAGGGTATAATCTAATAAGCCAAAAAAGAGAAAATTATATACTGGAATCTTCAGTGCGTTCCCCCTACCCCCAGTTTCAAAATTTACAGCTAGTACAACCCCTGACTAGAGCAGTGATTTAAATATATATAGGCATCTGTGCTTCTAAGAAAAGGAAGTGTGTCTGTTTGGGGAGCTGTGTGGAATGAGTTGGTGGATCTCAGTCCAACTTCTGGCAGCCAGGTTTTCACATCACTCAAAGCCACCCCCTCGCCCAGCCCCCCTCCAGGGCTCGAGCCAAGCTCTTCATCTCTTCCTCGTATGATCCCACCTGCCTTAGCACCTTCTGCAGAGATGGAGTGTTTCTCATTTTCAATTGTGGTCCTTCTGGGCTGGTGCTGAGAGATGCTGCTGGCCTGTCAGCCCCGCACGTGGAGGGTAGGGTTGGCTGTCTTGCTCTCTCCCTCAATGTGGATGATCCTTTGCACATCGCTCCCCGCGATCCCCATGTGTTAGACACTTTTAGCCATCCCCATGACTGGTTTTGCCTGGCATGTGGCATCATCTTTTCAGCATGCTGAAAAGAGGCCAACTAGAAGGCACAGTGCTGTCTTGTGTTAGGACCATGGCATGTCTCCTGTCACAGGGTGGACATGCTGACATGCACCTCTCCTGGGTCTGGTGTGCAGACCCTGGGTCTGGGTCTGTATCAGGAGCATGGACGTTGTCTGGGATGTGGTAGGACAGCACTTCTTCACCTTTTCTATACCGTGGCTCTGTTTTGTTACAATCAAAAAGCTTCAGGACTTGCAACGAATTTAGCAGCTCAGAAATAGAAGGTTATTTCGTGCTGCCTGAGGTTACAATTTCCTCCTCAGCTCCTAGGTGGAAAATCCATGGCTTGCTGCTTGCCCTCCTTTATCTGTTCTTAGGATGTCCATTGCCAGGACCCTCAATCTGGTCTTGTTTATGTGCTGCCTTCCAAACCTCACTGTGCGAGTTATTTCTTACAAAGCTGTCGCTCAGCCTGGGTGTATTTAGCTGTTTAACGATCCTCTTGTGCCCCTTCAAAAGCACAACAGCCCTTTCTGATGAAAGCAGCACTCTGCAGGCTGAGTGCTTTTACCTTGACTCAAAAACTTAAAAGGAAATGTTAATTGCTTTAGTGGTGTTATTGTTGAAAAAGGCACACCGGGCAGACTAGCTCAGAAAGATGAGTCCTGGTGCTGATAAGGGAGAGAGCAATCTATGCGAGTCTGTGAAAAGTCAGTAGTGCCCAGGGCAAACTCAAACGTGGAATGGAAATATCTCAGTGATTTGCTTCCTTGTTGCTTTTGTCTGGAGATGGCAGAACTGACTGGCATCTCAGGGCTGTGTTAACTTCTGCAGTGCTTTATCACAGGCTCCGGGCTTCTTCATGTGCTGCCTGTGCTGCTTTTCTCTGTTATGGCAAGTGGCCAGCTGCAATGGAAATGCAAAGGGGAGAGGGAGAAGAGACTCTTAGGGAATGCGTTAGTTACAGGGGTCACGAAGGACATGGGCAAGGTGCGTGCTTGCTCTTCTCCTAGACTCGGAGATGCTGTGGATGGAACAGCACAATCAAATTCAATACTCATTCAAGCCTGGGGGATTGAATAGGCCAGGAAAAGGTGACACAACTCTCTGGCACCCTGGGTTCAGAACCAGGGCACATGACTCCAGAAACATGAGGATGTCCCAGCAAGTTCGCTTTCCCAGCTCCCATCTGCCATAAAGCCAAATCAGCATGGCCTTGTAGTTGCTGGTGGTTTGAGATTTAGACGATGCGTCTTCGTGTCTGAGGCTTGCTCTCTTTGGTACTCAGGTGACCTAACCTATACTCTTCTGATGCCTCCGCTGTTTTTGTTTTGTGGGGGGTTTTTTTCCCCTTTAATTTTTGAGCTCTTCCAGTTACCACAGTTGCAGTTTTGCATGTGTGCAGAACCATCCCTCTCTTATAATCTCAACACCTAACACACATTTAGGCATCGTGGGGATCATAAATGGAGGTTACCTGGAGCAAGAGGAGGTAAGGAATGAGCGCTTTCTATCTGTGTGGTTAAAAATGAGCCATTCTATAGAAAAGGATCCAGGAAGAGAGAGTACAAGGGAGGCGGCATGTGATGCTGTAGCAGGGTGATCAGATGAGGAGGAAGTCTTTGATTCTGTTTTTTGTCTGCACTAATTCTGGATTTTTTATTCCATTAAATACTTTAACAGTCGTGACAACCACATCTCCCAAGCCCCTGAGACAAGGTTTTGAATTTTACTCTGTGAACTTGACACATAAAGCACAGGCATTGCTACACCTCTGTTCTGAGTGCTCAAGGATCTTACTGCTTCTAGCCCTTAATCTGACTGTGTCTCAGCTTCCTACAAGTGAAATGGGTATAACAGTGCCTCCATCTTCCCCTACATGTGCCGTCTACACTGAGAAAGAATCCTTCCCTTGTCTCTTACTACATCTGTACAGTACATAATACATAGGTGCTTGGCTGGGGTTTTAAAAGCCCAGCTCAAATCCAACAAGCTAATGTGCTATTTCAATTTCTGTATGCACCTGTTCTAATTCTCCAAATTCATGGATTTTATTTTTTTTTTTTGAGAATTCATGCTCATTCTCCCCAAAGAGGTTTTAATGGGCAGAGAGAATTAAGGTAGACAGCCTGTAAAAATCCAGACACTTAAGAAAGAGCAGCAACCTAAATTATGATCTCAAGTTATCGCTGTACTGTGTTACTGCTTACCCTACAAAGTGCTGTGAGCTGTGAGGAATCAGCTGGTTTGTAATAGTGGAGCTGGTTGGTATCAGGTAGACTCAGAAATGCCCCATTGCGTGCTATGTTGTAGGGGTGGTCTTCTGCATGAGAGCAGGGTGGAAACTCTCCTGTATTAGAGAAATGCCTACTGTCTTATGTGGCCACAAACTGGCTATAAATGGCATTTATTTAACAGTATATCTCCAACTCATACTACAGAATGCTCACAAAGATAGCTTATAATCAGTTAAACTTAGTACTAGCTGGTGGATCAGGAATAAAACAGCAGAAAAAATGTCCTAATGGACAAATGGGAAAGGAAAGAATCTGTAGTTTCTAGAGTGGGAAATAAATTGGCCTGAGCCAGTCTTGGAAAAAAGATAGCCTTATGCTCTGCAGACTTCCAGGCAGCCAGATCATCCCCTACTTGTTTTTTCTTGCTTTATCATTCACTGATAGACTCACTCCCTTTGCATTACTCTGGTTTTTTTTTTACTGTATCTCAAGCCATCCCCCCCATTTACTCTATTTTTGATCCTTAGCCCGTGTTTTGTCTAGTTCATGGAATTTCTACCAAGGATCTGATGCTGAAGGGTTATACAGCAGGCAGCTGTTATGTATCAGAACTGTTGCTGGTAGGTGAACAGTGATGGCTATTAAAAAAGTGCCAATTAATTCTTGTTTGAACTATTCAATAGCCTACAAAACTGGGCACTAGCCTGAGACATTCATAACATTCCCAGAAAGACCTGGGCTTCAAGTTTCACAGGCAACTGAGAGTATTTCATCCTAACAAAAGATAATGTTTTTCCTGCCCTGTGACTTTTTATTTGAGTAATGAAGACCATGGTAGCATGGAAACAGTGCTGTGGCAGAATGTGGCTGCTTGGATTGAACACCACAGTTGTGATGGTGTTTGTGTGGGTTTCCCCTGGTTTTCAAATCGGTCTCTTTTTCTGGGATGGTCCTTATTTGTACTTGTCATTGCTCCAAAGAGAGCAAGCATTCAAGAGGTGGATGGACTAGTCTGGTAATAAAGATAGTGACTTGGGTGAGAATCATGTTATCACTCTGCTAATGGCTCAGTAAGATGCATAGAGAAGAATAGGCCCAAGGGAGAGAGAAGGAAATAGTGTTATTGGAAGCTTGATGGTGGGACACTAGGATTCAGGTCCTTCATGAATGGAGCTGTGTCACTCACTCTGATGACGGTGCTTTTCAGCCTGAAATTTCATCCTGCTCCTAAGAAATGCTGTATGCTAAAAGTGGTGTATTCCCAAGCAGGGGGGCAAGGGCTGAATTGATACTTTTAATTAAAAATACAGGAAAATTACTGTATATTCAGTATCTGTCCTCACTGCTGCAAGGGAATCCAGCTGGGTGTCCCGTGTATCTCCCAGGAGAAGCAGTAACCCTCTTGCTAGCGCTGAAGTTGAGCACAGTCCCAGTGCAATCAGTTCTGTTCCTAAAGTGAGTGAGGGCTCCTTAATATGTCCCTGCAAATGCAATGGGAACTTCAGAAGTGCACCCTGAGATCTGTATTCCTTGGTAAAATCTAAGCAGGCAGAGAGGAAGAGAGAACAGTGAACATCTTGTTCAGCTCAAGTGATGGGGACAGGTCTGTCCTCACAAATTCGCTTCAGATATGTGTTGTAGGCAGGAGAGTGACTGCTCCCCGCACTCTGGAAGAGTTGTTACTGCTGGGCAGCCCCAGAAGGTAATCTAAATATCTGTCACAGCATTATGGCTACTCAAGGAAGTTAGCTTTTTTGGGCTCTTGTAAGCCAGGCAACTGTGAAAGGAGCCCAAGAAAACTGTATGATATTTTAAAAGCAGTGGATGCAGTCACAGGGATCCTGGACACTGGGGAAGGCAGCTGGCAGGTGGGACCTGATGGGTAGACGAGGGGTCCCCCAGAACATACCCTGGGCTGTTGAAGTAGGAACTTCGTTACGAAAAACTTCAGGGAGCCCAGTTATTGTGCTTCAGCCAGTTCAAAGTCATCTAATGCACTTTCCAATATCCTGTGAGCAGGAATAATGTAACTGTAGTGCTTTTTCTTTTATCCCTGACATTCATCACAAAAACGAAAGCAATGATGTTGTGACTCAGCCAACCTGAACGAGCCTGACAGTTCGTCTCTCTGATGGGTTGGGACTGGGTTATGATATGGAGTCATTTACTCTTAGTTGGCTTTCAAGCAGTAAGGACTTCAGAAGTGTCCCTGGTGAGGTAGGGATGAGGGCACTTAGCAAACGCCGGTTCTTATCTAAGTGACAAAAAAAAGCTGTAAGAAGCTCCTTATTCCTGGTAGAAACGTAACATCGACACAAAGAAGACGGACTTGGAAAAATGCCTCATTCCAAAATGTGTTTATCCATGGTAAAGTGCTTCTATAAAAGGCATCTTGGGACTCCATGTTTATTCCCCCTCAATGACTTCTAGACTCAGTTTGCTTGATTTTCAAGTCAACAGTTTTTGGTTTTTTTTCCTACTGCCAACCGTATAAACTCAGCTGGTTTCTGGAAATCAAACAGTGCTTTCTGCCTCACGACTATCGCCTCCAGTAATATCCTGCAATCAGCCCATGGGAAACAGCTTTATTGGCGATACGTGAGCCAGTTTAGATACCAGTTCATTCCCCGCCACAGTGACCGTATCATGCTAAGAATAGTAAAAACCGGTCCCTCTAAACAAAGACCTAATTTGGAGATGTGCCACCTTGAGAAAGAAGGGGCTGCTTTTTACTTTGATATGGTGGTAACTGTGGACTTCTACCTTTTTTTTCCTGGTTCCCACACTCATATTTAAAGTTCACTCTGGTGAAAAACTGATGCATCTGTGCCTGTTTTGTGGTGGAGAAGAAAGCCCATGTATGTACGCATTTTCCCTCTTTTTGGAGCATCAAGTAAATTGCCCACTTGTTCATTACAGAATCTATAGGTTGGGATGTACTGTGTCCTGAAGGTAGCAGCTCAGAGAGTGATTCCCAAAAGGGAGCGTGCAAAGGTGGCATTAGATTTCCATTTGTGTCTCTGGGATTTTGGGTGGATGTCTGGGCCAGTTTGAGTCTTCAACAGTGTTATGGGGAGGAGAAGGAGGAGAATGATTTCTGTGAGTTGTTGCAGCTCTAAATCCATTTTGTGCTTCTGAGGGCTCTTGCTCCTGATTTTACTCCCAATTTTGGTTCAAGTGAGCTCCTTACGTGGAACCACAGAAGGGCTTAGGTTGGAAGGGACCTCTGATGGTCATCAGTTCAAGCCTCTCCTCAAAGCAGACCCAGTCCTGAGTTAGGTCAGACCCTTGTCCAGTTGTGTTTTGACCATCTCCAAGGCAGATTTTTAACCAGCTGGAGGCTGCACAGCTTCTCTGCCCCTGTTCAGTGTTTGTTGTAAAGATTTTTATCCTAATACTGAGCTTGAGTTTCTCTCTCTGCAATTTGTGACCATTGCCTCTCATTTTGTAGTCCATCTCTGGGTATATAGCCCTCTCCTCTCTTGACCTGCCACTTATGCTCTTACTAATGCAACCCGGTGTGGTTGGCACTCATTGCTGCAAGGGCACACCGCTGACTCCTCTTCAACTTGTTGTCCACCGGGACCCCCAGATCTTCTTCTGCAAAGCTGCTCCCTCACCAGTCCTGATGATTTTCAGGCCCCTCATGACTGTTTCCAGCACTTGCACTTCCAGAGGATCATAGGGGCAAGAGCAAGGGACCAGGAATCCATCTAGATGAATATTAGAAAAAAGGAATGGAAAACCTTCAGCGAGTGATCTGTCACCGAGGAGCAGAGCAGAGCTGCCTCCTTTTGTAGCTGGAGCGATGTTTTTTCCCTCCCTTAGTGTAGAGCTGCTAAAAAATTGCACAGTATCAGTTGTAACAGCAGCGTTACAATTTGCAAACATGCTATGTTAAGCAGTTAGTGTGAGGCTGCGTGCCGGAGCCTGCAGGTTCCTCGACTGATTTCGGCTGAATCCTCGTAGCTGTCAGATGGTTCTGGGAGACTACGTCTGCATTAAATAAAATCTTTACTTTTTCTGGGAACGATCACTTTCCTTGATGGACTGTTCCCCGATGTATAGGCCCAGCATTTGGAATAAGGTTGTAATTTTTAGCCTGCATTTTGTGTTTGATAAATTCCTTCAATTCTTGCTAGTTTTTCTGCCTCAAGTAAAGTGTTCGCATCCTTCCAGTATTTACAGACTATTATAAAGTCCTCACCATAGGTTATACGTAGTCAAAGTATATATTTATTTGACTGTTTTAATCTCCCCTAGTTAGTCAGTTCTTTCCAACATTGAAATAATTTCTCATGCCTTTCTTTGGATTTCCTTGTCTTGTACAATTAATTATCCTCCCTTTCTGTGCCAGAGAGCAGTATGGAGAAGCAATCATAGGCGAGCTTTTCTCCTCTTTTTTTTTCACCAAAACATTCACGTCAATTATATTTCATCAGTGATTTTAGTTTTTAATTTTGCCTTCCCTGATGAAGGTGTGAGTGCAAGAGAGGTGCAACTACATCAGCAAATACCGCATTGAACTGGGGACTTCTGGAACTGAGGGCAATGTATATAGGCTGAAATGGAGGAGCAACACGCTGACTGGCTGCCTTCATATTTCCCTCTTCTCCTCAGAAACGTGACTTTTCCCAAGCTCAGCTTAGCTAACATCAAGGACCATCACAGCGAAAAGCCCAAAGTCAGATCAGCAAGGTGGATGGGGACAGGAGGGTCACAGATTCACCTCCTCCGTGGAGTGAGGGGATGCTTAATGTATATTAAGCCTATCCCCAGGTAGGCTGTTCTGAGCAAGAGGTGTTCAAGGAGCTGTGTTTCACTGAGGCATACAAACAGACTGCTCTACTCCTCAGTGATAATACTGATGGAGATAGCTGGGACAGGCGCTGAGTAACCAAGGTAGAAGGTTTTGAGATTAATTAATTCAGAAACCTTTCAAAGTGCCTGAGGCTCCGAGAGGTCGCACAGGAGCTGGTGGAAAACGTGCCACCAGTTTCAGCATCGCTGCTGGTGCTCACGGAGGTGCCTGGAATGCCTTGGCCGGGGATCAGGCCCTCGTCTGCGTGATGCCGTGTACGCAGGTACAACTGGTAGCACCCCAAAGAGACGCTGTTGTTGAGAGCAACGTTGCAGGGCCTGATACGGGTTTGCTCAGCCCTCGTCTTTCTATTTATTTTCAAGCTCTCTGACAAAATGCTGTGAAAGAGATACCTGCGTTTCCCAACTGAATTTGCAGGGGAAGAGGATGCTTATTTCTCAACGAGAGACAAAGGGGAGAGAAGGCTGTTTCCCCCCTCCCCAATTTCACAGCAGAGACAGGGAGATGGAGACAGCCCTTGGGGGGGCGAACTGCGGTTCCCGAGCTCCCCCCAGAGGCACGCCGGCGCCCCGCCAGCCTCGGCAGGGTTTCAAAGCCTCTTTTTCTTATTTTTCCACCTCTTTTCCTTTTATTTCTTCCCCAAAGAAAGCTGTAGGTAAGTAAAGCATTTCTGATCTCCAGCACAAATGTGCCTCCCCCCCCCCCCCTCGCCCCCCACTTCTATTTCCCTTCCCTGCAGGTGGATGTTGTTTGTAGAATACGGCATCCAGCACTGCAATGCAAAAAAAAAACCCCGCAACCTCAGGTACCTTCTGATCAGTCAGTCATTAAGCCTGTTGCAGACACTAGGATAACAGAAAAAAAAAAAAAAAAAAAAGAAAAGAAAAGGAAAGGAAAGAAAACCCTCCAAATTTTATTTTCATAGAATCATAGAATGCTTTAGATTGGAAGGGACCTTTACAGGTCATCTGGTCCAACCCCCCTGCAAGAGCAGGGACATCTTTAACTAGACCAAGTTGCTCAGAGCCCCGTCCAACCTGACCTTGAATGTTTCCAGGGATGGGGCCTCCACTACCTCTCTGGGCAACCTAACCTATTTTAAACAATTTTAACTGCTTTATTTTTAGTGTTAGCTTTTTAGGAGAGACTTCAGGTTAAAAGAGATTTGCAGGTGGCTGAGCGTGTACAAAGACTTCTCATTTAGGCTGTCTGTTTTAGCACAAGCCGTCATTGGAGAGATGGTATAGAAGGCAGAAGGGACACTTGTGCATAGTCCTTCGAGGGATGTAGCTGTATTTGGGTTTTGCCTTGTGTGGCATTTAGGCATCCTCATATTGGATGTTCTGGATATTGACTCTGGATTCCTGGCCAAACCAAACTCCCACTTTTTGGGAGTGCAGTCTCATGTCTCTAGGTAACGCTTGTTGCTGGCTGAGTTGTTAGGACTTCTGCAGGTTTGAGGGATGTGCTTGATTAAGATTGTGTTTTTCTTCTAGTTTTGCTGGGGAGTTTTGGATTGATTCCTCCTCCCATCCCACTCCTCTTCCTTTCCTCCCCAAAAGGGTACATTATTGCCATAAAGAAAAATGAGCCGCAGACATTAGCAACATCAGTTAGACTGCAACGTGGGGACTGTTTGGTCAACCTTGTGAGTGGGTACTGGGGAGGAGAGGGATGGTACAGGCATTAAACTGATGTTTTGTAGGGGATCTTCAAATTACACGGGTTTCATGCAAGGAATTATAGAGGGAGGAGATTATAGAAGGAGGAGAATTATAGAAGGAGGAGATATAGAAGGAGGAGCCAGCTGAGCTAGAGCTCAATCTGGCTGCTGCTGTAAAAGACAACAAAAAATATTTCTTCAAATCCATTAGCAGCAAAAGGAGAGCTAAGGAGAATCTCCAGCCCCTAGTAGATGGGGGAGGGAACACAGTGACCAAGGATGAGGAAAAGGCTGAGGTGCTTAATGCCTTCTTTGCCTCAGTCTTTAATAGCAGGGCCAATTGTTCTCTGGGTACCCAGCCCCCGGAGTTGGAAGATAGGGACGGGGACCAGAATGGAGCCCCCATAATCCAGGGGGAAATGGTTAGTGACCTGCTACACCACTTAGACACTCACAAGTCTATGGGGCCTGATGAGATCCACCCGAGAGTACTGAAGGAACTGGCAGATGTGCTCACCAAGCCCCTTTCCATCATTTACCAGCAGTCCTGGCTAACTGGGAAGATTCCTGCTGACTGGAAATTAGCTAATGTGACGCCCATCTTCAAGAAGGGCTGGAAGGAGGACCCGGGGAACTACAGGCCTGTCAGCCTGACCTCGGTACCAGGGAAGCTGATGGAGCAGATCATCCTGAGTGCCATCACATGGCATGTAGAGAATAACCAAGGGATCAAGCCCAGCCAGCATGGGTTCAGGAAAGGCAGGTCTTGCTTGACCAACCTGATCTCCTTCTATGACAAGGTGACCCACCTAGTAGATGAGGGAAAGGCTGTGGATGTTGTCTACCTAGACTTCAGTAAAGCCTTTGACATGGTTTCCCACAGCATTCTTCTGGAGAAACTGGCTGCTCATGGCTTGGATGGGTGTACTCTTCTCTGGGTAAAAAAACTGGCTGGATGGCCGGGCCCAAAGAGTGGTGGTGAATGGAGTCTACTCCAGTTGGTGGCCGGTCACAAGCGGTGTTCCCCAGGGCTCTGTGTTGGGGCCAGTTCTGTTTAATATCTTTATCAATGATCTGGATGAAGGGATCGAGTGCACCCTCAGTAAGTCTGCAGATGACACCAAGTTGTGCAGGAGTGTTGATCTGCTTGAGGGGAGGAAGGCTCTGCAGAGGGACCTGGACAGGCTGGATCGATGGGCCGAGGTCAATTGTATGAGGTTTAACAAGGCCAAGTGCAAGGTCCTGCACTTGGGCCACAGCAACCCCATGCAACGCTACAGGCTTGGGGAAGAGTGGCTGGAAAGCTGCCTGGCAGAAAAGGACCTGGGGGTGTTGGTTGACAGCCACCTGAATATGAGCCAGCAGTGTGCTCAGGTGGCCAAGAAAGCCAACGGCATCCTGGCTTGTATCAAAAATAGTGTGGCCAGCAGGACTAGGGAAGTGATCGTGCCCCTGTACTCGGCACTAGTGAGGCCGCACCTCAAATACTGTGTTCAGTTTTGGGGCCCTCACTACAAGAGAGACATTGAGGTGCTGGAGTGTGTCCAGAGAAGGGCAACGAAGCTGGTGAAGGGTCTAGAGCAGAAGTCTTCTGAGGAGCGGCTGAGGGAACTGGGGTTGTTTAGCCTGGAGAAAAGGAGGCTGAGGGGAGACCTTATCGCTCTCTACAACTACCTGCAAGGAGGTTGTAGAGAGGTGGGGGTCGGTCTCTTCTCCCAGGTGATAACAAGTGATAGGACAAGAGGAAATGGCCTCAAGTTGCACCAGGGGAGGTTTAGACTGGATATTAGGAAATTTTACTTCACTGAAAGGGTTATCAAGCATTGGAACAGGCTGCCCAGGGAAGTGGTTGAGTCGCCATCCCTGGGGGTATTTAAAAGACATTTGGATGAGGTGCTTAGGGGCATGGTTTAGTGGTGGAGTCGGCAGCGTTAGGTTTACAGTTGGACTTGATGATCTTAAAGGTCTTTTTCAACCTGTACGATTCTGTGATTCTGTGATTCTGTGAGATGCTAATGCTTTGTCAGTACTGATCTCCCAAGCCTGTGTTACAGTGTTTGGTTAACATTATGGTGACATTTGGATGGTCTCATTAGCCTCTCCAAGATGAAGGAGGAGAAGACAGAAATCTTTGCATTGTCAGCAAGGCCTTGGCCAAGTTCTGGTGAGTCAGTGAACTGAAAGCAAAGTGCAGTTGGGGAGCTATGGGGATGCCAATTTATGTGTAGAGAGTTCCCATTTCAGGATGGTGGCTTTTTGACTATCATTGCTCAGCTTCTATTTGTTTTGCTTGACACTCCGTAGACACAGGCTTTTCCCCTTTTAAATTTATTATGTATTCAGCTGGGACATGCACAGACTGATGGATTCTCTATTGGATTTCTTTTTGGCACCTGGGCTAGATTTTTACAGTGGGCTATGTACTTACTAAGGATTATTTTCTGGTATTTCCCTCTTCATTTTATGCAGTCTGACTATCTGTCCTGCTTGAGCACAAGCTTGAAATCACTCACCCAATGTGTTTCAAGTCACTTAAATGCTTGTAATGGGCAGGGAGTAGCATTTGAGGTGTTTTCTTCATGTCTGGTGAGGAGTTTCTTCACTTGTTAGCAAAGTTTTTTATTCCAGACTTGAGGCAGAGTGGGAACCAATGTGAGGCCACTTGGGAAATCTGAGCTCAAGCCCTGAGTAACCCTGTCAGTGAAAATGTTCTCAGGATACTTCCATGTTTCATGTGGCAAGATGTTTTGTGGTGCAGACTGCTCCATGCTGTGCGTGTCACCCAAAGTAAATCTCTAAGGTGCTGTCAGGAGGTTCTCCGTCAGCATGAGAGGCAAGAATAGGTACATTTTTAGGCATTATGTTTTTCTAATCAATGGGATTTATGTAGGAATTTTTTTGTCCCTTTATGGCTTGAATGCTAAAGGCTGGAGCATATTCTTCAGCAACTACATTTGATGTCAGTTCAGCTCCTCTGAAGAGCTGTGCCCTGGGGTCACTGCAGCTACCGGTCAGCGGAATAATACCGGTGGACATCAGAGAGGCTTTGGCACTCGTTACAATAAAACATCTACCGGAGCAGACCTAAAATTGACTGGTCTGACATTTCTTACCAACAAACCTACCTCCTTCTCTGTAACCATGAAGCTCAGTGGGGATGGAATTGGAGTGCCCACCTTTTTCTTCTTTAAAGAATAATTTCAACTTTTTGGTAAATGATAAAAAATTAACAGGCTTTCAGGCCTGATGTGTAAACAAGAAATAAATAGCTGGTGGCTAAGTCCTCCAAATGCCATGAGTAGTAATGCTGTGTTAGATTAAAAGGACAGTAACGCCATGTAAAATCTTCTCATTCATAATGAAAAATTACATTCAAAATGTGCTGTTTGCTAGCCAGTATCTAGTTAAATTTCACCTGTTTAGTGACTATGAAACACCTAGAAAATAAAAAACCCTGTACCTCATTGAATGTGTCAGTAAGTAAATATAAATCATATTATGTTCTGGTTAATAGATGTTTAATAAAACAGGATAAGCAAATGCTGCTTTTATACTTTTCATTTAGAAGACTATAAACAAGCATAAAACATTGTGGAAAATCCACATGTGTTTTGGATAGAGGCACTGCTGCTAACTTAAGGAGGTTTTAGTACTAGAAGTCATGAGAAAATTTACACCGAAGTATTTCTTTTAAATATATCGTCAAATATATGTTCAAGATGACCAAAGAATTCCACAGGAATGATGCAGAATTAGGTCTCTGCTGATATTTTATTAAGGTAATGAATTTTTTTTACTTTCTAGACCATAAGGTTTCAATAAAAGAAAGTGAAATTGAAGAACAAAAGTGACATTCACATTCTGATGGAATTGACTCAAATAATCAATTCCCTTGTCTGAATCATTCAACTTTTCATCAACAGATTCATTTCTCATCTTTTTTCTCTTGATTTGACTATTCAGAAGTGCCACTACTTTATCATAATCGTAAGAGACCATTTTTAGTATATTCAGCAAAACGATGTTTGGTGGGAAGAGGAAATGAAATAGTGAATCCTAGTGAAGACAAACAAAGGGGTTGTTTTTTTTTTTTTTTTTTTTTTTTTTTCCCCTAGCGAAGGTGCTTCTAAAATGTAAAGTGAAAATTATGAGATATTTAAAATTGAAACAATACTTGCTGTTTGCTCTTTCAATTAGGAGTATCAGTCAGTCATGATTTAATGTCCACACCAAACCCTCAGTGTTTTGCATCTCTAGGGCCTTGTGGTTCTCCACAACCACAACCACCTCCAAACTCTCACAACTTTACAACAGGAGGAAGCCCGCCAGCTAAAATCCACATAACTCTCATTTAGTCCTCATTTGTTGTTCTTTCAGACTTCCCTCTGTTGTAGTATCTATTGAACATTGTCTGTTGACAATTTTCCAGCAGGAAGGAGGGTGAACTTGTATTTATGGTGTTGTTAGAAGGGGTTTAGGGTTCCTGCTACACCTGAGATTGTGGGACTCAGTTCTGGACATGAGGAAGGAAGGATATACCCACCCCTAAGTGTGCTATGAACCGGTCACAAACGTGGGATGAGTAGTCCTAGAAGTACCTGCACTGACATGACTGCTTGTAATGCAAATGTGTCACTGAGTCATTGCTACCTTGTAGCATTCATTTGTTGGCATCATCTGCCTAGCTCAGGAGGTGTCCCAGGCCTTACAACTGCATCCCGTTGAGTCCATTCTCAGGCCTGTAGGACCAGTGAAGGGACCTGGGAGCCGCTAGAGATGCTCTGTGCTCCAGGAAATCTGCCCCTGCCTATAACAAGAGCCTCCTCTACCTGCAGGAAAATTAAACTAGTGCTCAAAAACTGGAAGGAGAAGGTTTCTCCTGGAAGCTATGTGAGAAGTCAGAACTGCCAGAGTAGCCACACTGGTGGTATCCTGGCTTTATCTTGCTGTCTACAAGAGGGAGACATTTAGAGGGACAGACAAACCTCCCTGAAAGGCTCAGTCCCTGACCTGACAGTCTGGTTCAGTGGGTAGATTTGGGGTAGAGATCCTCTTAGTTTTGCTTCTTCTCTCCTTTGTTTTGTTGGCTCATTCTGAGCAAGTGGCTTCAATTTGCTGCCTCAGTTTCCTCCTCTAGCTACAATGGTATGCACTGCCTGCCTTCCTGAATCCTTCTTGAGGATTATGTAGTTAATGTTGGTACAGTTCTGTGGGAGTAAAGCACTCCAAAAGTGCTAATTGTTAACCCAAATGATGAAATGCTGTTGTGCACAATAATTCTTTTTTTTTTTTCTGGATGAATTGCCTAGTGGCAAATTAGCTAATGTTCAGCAATTCACTCCAAGGTCCTGCTTAGCTGGGTTTATCAGCCATTGAATTATTAGCCCAGCATATTGTTACGTATTACACAGTGAAGCCATCGAATATGCATCAGCAAAGCCTCTATTAGCAAGACAGGATGGGTGTAATGCTGTAAGTTGCAGCCAAGCCCAATTACCACGCGAGAATGCCTCTCCTGTTTGGTGGCTGCCAACCATTTCGTTGCGTATTAATGGTGTTTACTCCATTTAAGTGGCTTTGCCATCCTGTCCCCAGCTCCTGTTGCTCTAGCGGTGCTGCACAGCTGTAAGCAGTGACAGGCATGTTCAGAGGTTGTTTCAGCTTCAAGGTGGGATTAATTGTCCTTTGAAGACAGGGCTGAGGTTGGGGGTTGGCCATGCTCAGCAGCAACTGGTTGCTGTCCTGACCACCTCCATCATTTGGGTGGAGTAGCAGCAGCAAGCCTGCTCTGTAGCCATCTCCCCCCAAACCTTCCTTCCTCTCCCCATCTTTCCCTGGCTTTCAGTTCGGTGTTCACTTCTGAAGAGCTCCAGCTTGGCTTCTGAATAGAGAAACCCGTGCAGTCGGGCTTGTCCGTATCAGCTTTTTCAAGCCAATGTGAGATGACCCATATGATGGGGCTTCCTCTGCTTCAGCCCTCTGGCTGCTGGTACAAAAGAGGGATTAGGCCCACGTCTGATCCTTGCCAGTAATCTGAGGCCAGACATGGTCTTTTCTTTCAAGAACAGTTGCTGAAAAGATTTTAAGGATGTTGTCACAGCTACACTCATGGGCAAATGGAGCAGTTCGGCTGCTTCAGGCTGTGAAGGTTTAATTGAGCTCTGAGGGAAGGCTCGAAGCTAAATTCAATCTTTTTCTGATGGAGAGCAAGGTCTGCTGTAAAGAAATTCTCCTGATGCTTGCCTTCCTCACGTGCTGGGTGTACCGACTGCACCGACCCAGGACCAGCTCTGACCCAGTCCAGGGCAGAGTTTGTGCTGAGAAAGGGGCTGTTTGCCCTGCTGGAGTTACTTCCCACAAGCAAATGAACTATTTTATTCTCTGTTCAGCATGTGAAAAAGACATTCAGAGCAACTGAACTGCCATTTTTTAATTGCTGTTACTCTGTAGCTAGACATCGTGAGATTTGCAGGCTCTCAGTTGAAATGTCATAGCAAGATTGTTCCTTAAAATCGTGTATGAAGAAACAGCGTATGTGGGAGGAATGGGCCAAGAGAGAATAGTTTATCTGTTTTCTTTAGTAATATAAGGATGACATGTGTATTAATTTCGGAGCAGACTGTGGAGATTTGTTGTAGGACCTCATGGGTTTACTCCTGAATTTTACTCCTGAATATATAAATACTCAAACTCTAGTATGTTTTGAGTCTCAGGCCAATTTTTAAGCCTCCTTACGACGAAAGGTACCTGGCTGGTCCATCCCCATAAGGATTACATTTGGAGACCCTAAGGGACTAATCTTATGCTAGTTACTTGTAATCAATTCCCCTGGGTTTCTGCACAGTAAACACCTCTTAAAATGGCTTTAAAAAAAATGCCTTCAGCCCTGTGTTGCTGTTGGTAGGTTTGGCAAAGACATCCTCAGCAGCCAGCAGTCCGCTGCTGGAACATGGGGTTGTGGGATCCTCTGGAGATGGACAAAAGGCTTTACTCCTGAGCCTCAGAGACCCCGTGACATCTTTAGGGTTATGTCAAAAAGTGCTTCCATGGAAGGGGATCTTTATGCAGAATGTCATCAGCTGACTTGGGTTTGTTTATGCTTTGTGAACAGGAGAATTTGAGTTGTTCTGCAAAATAGTATGTTTTTGTTTAGGATCTGTTTTTTTTTTTTTTTAATGAGGAAAGAAATACTGAAAATCTCATTAAAAACCCACTACCAACCTCTCTCTTTTGAGCACTTTCGCAAAACCAAGAGGGTCAGATGGCTGGGTAAAGATCAGAACTGCAGGATATTGGTGTGAATGAAACTTTTGGGAATTTGTAAGGTACTGCTTTTTGTTACTTACTATAGAGAGATGCTTGCTGAGAAGGTATTTTTGCAATCATACAATCTTTCCATGGATTTAACAGGAATTCAGAGAGGTCTCCTGCTATCAGATCAGTTTATTAACATACCCCCAAACGTCAAGTCTCCTAAAGATTTCATCTTTCTTTTTTTTTCCAGAGATCCTCCCTTCTTGTAACATGTCTGAAAACATTTTCCTTCAGATGTAACTAACCTGAGACCAACGCTAAGGTGTCAGAATTATTTAAACTAGAAAAGAGTTATTACAAAATTCAACCTTGAACTACCTGGGGTTACAGGAAAGCACAGAACTAGGCATGAATTACGGGGAAATAGATGTGAGGTGAGTGATAGGTAATATTCTTGGAGGCTTTATGATTCCAGGAAAGAGGGAAATGTGAAATGGAAGGTGAGCCAAAATTGGAGACCCTTCAGAGACACTAATAAATCTGAGGGGTGCTGATTAGTGCAAGGTTTGTGAGCAGCTTCCCATCTTTTGTGCAACTAAGGGAGAATTATTTCTAAATGGGTGCATGCTAACCTGGTTCTCACCTTGTACCATCATTTACACAGGCACAAAAGGTGACATAAATCATAGAGGTGATCTGTTTTGGTAGCGTTTTACCAACCCTCTGGACAGATAAAAATGAAAGCAAACGTCACAGTGGCTATACTGAATTTTGCCCTGTGGCTGTGGGATTTCGTTGCACAGTTCTGGGTCTTAATTATTTTCCATTTCTCTGACATGATAAAATGAAAGGAGTCTAAACCAGACATAGCCTCATCCACACCAAAACTTAAACCAAATCTAGTGTAAAAATGAACAGGCCAGTGCCTGTGACTGAAGCTTGCGGACGCCTCACCCTTTTTTTGCTACAAGGGCACTGGGAAGGGATTACCTCTCCCGTAGGAGATCCGGGATCCCATTGTGCTGTAATTCTTCCTAGTGGTTTAGGTACTGCATCAAATAAGGCTGCGTGTAGCTTATTGCTGAAGCTAAGGCTCTCTGTGACCTTGGTGAGGTTAATTCTCATGTGTGCTAGCGTGAAAACAGAATCCAGTCCATATGTTCAGCCTTGCATGTGGCTCCGGGAAGCGCCATGGATGGGTTAGAGTCATATCGCTGTCTCCTTGGGTAGATGGAAGCTTGCCAGGACTGGAGGGGAAAATGTTAGCTGATACTCATGAAAGCAAGGATATTCATGATTTTTCCTTCTCCCACTTAGGTTAGACACCTGGAGAACCTGAGGACTTTTCTCTTCTATTTTGTTTTGTTTAATGAGTGAAGAGATGGAAAGATTGATTTTGATTTAAATGTCGGATGACAGAATTATAGCGTTGCCAGTGCCTTGGGTGCCCTTTTATTTAAAAGAAGCATCTGTGCAAGAATCGGTACCTGCAACAAAGCCAAGGTCTCAGACAGCAAAATTAAAGTGACTCTATCTAACTGGTAAATGCAAAGCACAAGTATGCCTGAATCTGCCTCAGAAGCTTCAACTTCTCTTCAAGCTGCAGGATAGGGGCGACAGATTTTCCTAATCCTCTGACTCACCTACCAAATTGTTCTGCAAAACCTGTGAGCCACGGGATGTGTCATTGTCCTAGGAGATGAAGGGATGGCAAGATTCAGGAATAGTTTACAATGGGAGGTGATGGTGGTTTCTCAATGGTGGTTTCTCATGGGTCGGTCACTCATTTGGCTTTGCTGGGTAATCTGATGAAGCTGGGTTCAAGAGTCCTGGCTAGTCTCAGGGGTCCTGTGTGCAGTTCGGGCTCCGCTCTACAAGAGAGACATGGGCATACCGGAGAGACTCCAGTGAAGGACCACAAGGGTGATTAAGGTACTGGAGCATCTCTCCTATGAGGAAAGGCTGAGAAAGCTGGGACTGTTTAGCCTGAAGAAGAGAAGGGTCAGGGGGAATCTCATCAATGTATATAAATACCTGAAGGGAGGGTGCGAAGAGGACAGAGCCAGGCTCTTTTCAGTGGTGCCCAGTGATAGGACCACAGGAGGGTCTATCTGAACATCAGGAAACACTTTTTTTTACTGTGAGGGTGACTGAGCACTGGCACAGGTTGCCCAGGGAGGTTGTGGAGTCTCCATCCTTGGAGATATTCAAAAGCCATCTGGACACTGTCCTGGGCAACTGGCTCTAGGTGGCCCTGCAGAGGGGTGGGGCAAGATGACCTCCAGAGGTCCCTTCCCACCTCAACCATTCTGTGACTCTGTGATTCTTTGTAAAACTAAGGGTTCAGTTTACTGAAAGCTGTGGCTCACCTGTCCTTGTTCCTGAAATGTGAGTGGCTCTTGAACTATTCAGCCTGCATGCTACTCAAAAGCCAAAGCCTGACCTTGCCTTTCTTGGGTTAGAAGTAGACTTCACCAAAACCCAGATCTTAGCTATTCCAAATGGGAAGGAGAGCACGTTTCACACCTGGTAGCCCTTGCAAGGATAGACCTCGCCCACATCCGAGAAGGAATTACAGCTATCTAACCACAGCTGTATGACCACACCAATATCTTTGTTCAAGAAATCTCTAGTAGAGAGTATCTCAGTTTCTAGAGCTCCACTTGGAAACATGAAGCTAGCCCAGATTATGGGACAAGGATTTGTGGGCTGGTGTTGAGGTACAGGCTCTGTGAAGTGACGTTTCACTGTGCTTTGCTCCCATAAACAGGCTTTGACAGAGGGAGTTCCCTGTGGTGGGGGAACCCGGCAGCACTTTGGGTCTGGGTAGCGGCAGTGTCCTCATCCGAGGGGTGAAGCTGCAAACTCTCAACCTCCGTCCCAAGTGGGTTTGTTAGGAGTTTTGCAGCATACCCGAAATAGCAGCACAACATGACTGACTCACCTTATGCGCCACTGAAATGCCATGCAATGTTGCAGGTGACCCAGCAGGGGTTAAATAATATCGGCAAGCCCACTGATGTCTCCTGGAGAGGTCTGAACTACTGGCACCACGTAGCGCAGTGGAATAATAGGAAATGAGTTTTGATGGGAGGGAGGGTAACAGTAAAGACAAAAATCCCTTCTAGATCAAGAGGTTAATACAGGCCAGGCCAGTGAAGCGTTGCTGATAGAGGTGCAGATAGGCCATGAAAAATTCACAAGCTAACATCTCGAGCCCCTGTCAGACTGCAAAATGTGACCTTAATCCCCCGAGACCATGATGCCATTGCCAGGCAGTAGATGCCGAGCCTTTGCAGAAGAGTGAGATCAGGCGCCGATGGTCAGTCTGCTTTCCTTGCAGCATTCTTCTAGGATCTGCTGATCTCTGTGTCTCACTCAGTGTCATTCCAAATATGGCTGGATGTCTGATCTGTTTGCTCTGAAAACACAGAGCCAAGGCCTCACTGGAGGGTTGGCAGGAAGGTGGGGGCTAACTGGTCTCTGTGCTGGACCTCCTGAACTGTGGGCTTCACTGGAAACACAATAAATACGTCTCATCTTAAAAGGTCCTAAATATCTCCCATTACACATCACGCAGAGGTCTCTTTGGCATAGCAGTGGCATTGTAACTGCTTAATATTTCTTTGTCTTCATTGATACTTTTTCTTCTTTACAGAATTGCCAAGCATGCTTCTTTTTATCTGAAGGAAGGGAAGACTCACCAGCTCTGCTTGATTAGATGAATACTAACCTAAAGTGTTTAAAAGTCGTTGTTCTAAGGATACGTATTTAAGACCTTGTACTTTGTCTAAGCCCTGGGTGACATGACCAATGGAAAACTGAGGAATCTCCCAACATCTCAGTCCCAAAGAGGAGAGACTAGTTGGAGGACCAGGCTAAAAATTAACTCAGCTGTGTCTCCCTCCCCATTCTGATCCTGATGTGCTGTGACGATTGTGTAAGCATTATCCTCCCCCTCCGACGCAGATAGCTCACTGTCTCACCGGTGTCAGAAGGTCTGATTGCCTGGTGTTTATAAGATGTTGGAAATCCTCCAGTGAAAGGCTGAGTGCTATTTCACTCCTTTAACAACCCACCATCTCACGTGAGCTATAACCCCACTGACAACAGTATGTCACTCTTATTTTAAGCCTAATCTGATTTAAACTTGCTTATAGAAAAGTAGAGAGAGAGACGAGGAGAGTTGACCCCATACATACCTACTTAGATTTCCAGTTTAAAGGCAGTGTAAGTAAAGAGTAAAATTTGAGCAGGGTCTTCAGAGCTTGGCCTCTAGGGAGCCCTTTTCCCCCCATAGGTGGAGGGGAAGAGGGTGCAAAGGATACAACTGAAGCCAACTGGGGTCTTAGTAGCGATCTCCAGCCCTGGTAGTGGTCAGGCAGCTTGTGAAAGATGGAGTATCTACTTGCAGGGTAAATCAAACAGATGGATGTGAGACATCCAGCTGAAAAGTCTCCTAACAAATGCTGATTGAGTATCGGCTAATAAAAGCATAGATTGCATGGCTTCCATTGAACTATGTGACCGCAGACATCAAAAATTTTACTGCTGGAAGTCAAGGGAAAACTTGGGTGCATAAAATGGTAATAAATCAGAATCTGAAAGGTTTTTTGATTTAGTGGGGCAGTGAACAGCATGGAAACAAGCCCAAGCATTTCCCCTTCTTCCTTATCCCTTTCTCTCCCCCTCTCCTTTCAGCTTTTGTGCTTTGCCATAAGGAAGTACTGAGGGAGGCTGCACAACATCCCTTTTCCGAAGATGAAGTCCCCAACTATTGTTTTTTTTTTCCATTCTGCAGACACAAAATTTACTATGACAATAAATCGATGGTGGTAATATGCTCCCCAATTTATTGGTGAATTAATGTATAAAAATAAATGTGAAATACAGCATTCCTACTGCTGACTTGTAGTTTTGCAGCAAGGCAGCCAGAAACTATAGCTCCCCTTTCCATAGAGGTGGGGACCGCTCCTGGCTTCATTCATGCAGAGGTGATCAGGCTTCTCATAAAGCTTTGCGGACTTCCAAGTGATGCATCATTTTCAATTTCATTTCCTGCTTGGGTTAATAAACAGTTGATTCATCTCCTTCTTCCTAGTTACAAGCTAGTTGCAATGACTCTAAATACTAGACTGTCAAGGTGAAAGGGAGGCGATCATGGGCAATAAACAGACTGCAGAGGAGTTCAATTACTTGTTTGCATCAATCTTCACTCCAAAGCTGTGTTCATATTGAATTGGAAAGGGTTTAGGCGGCATCGTGAGAAGAGATGTCTGGGAGGGAATTCCTTTCCTCTTCTGAGTTTTAATTTCTGAGTACCATTGAACTATTCCCACAAGCAAAGCTCTGTGAGCCAGAGTATTTCTGACATAACATCTCCCCTGTGAGTGCATCACATCAAAGCAACTAAAAGACTATGCTGACACTGGGGTTGCAGGTAATCCAGGATCCCATTTCGGAGCGTTTTTCCTTCTTTGCTCATGCTTTGCCAATAGAATAATTGCGGGGGGGGAGGGCAACGCAGAGACTGAGAGAGGGAGCCAAAATCAACATGGCATTGGAACAAATGGGGATTGTAAGGCTGCAGCGCGGTAAGGAGCATGTCATGGGCACATCTCTGTTGTACCGCTCTGAGGGTGGCTGGGCACAGGATTTTGTTCCTAGGGACCAGTCCCACAAGAGAGGCCCAGATCAGGGCAGTGGGAAAAATCTAGGTGTCTTTAAAGAGCTAAGCAATTCAGTATTACATGGGAGATGCATAGCCATGCTGTTTAGCATCAAAACCAGCTGGAGGACAGGAATAGTAATGCAATTAAACTAGAGTTTTTGGGTTTTGTGTCTGAGCTCTTGACTTCACTATGCTTTGCTTAGTTCACTTCATGCTGTTTGCAAGCATACTGAGAGCCCAAAGGACTGGGGAAAGCATCTTCCAGTCGCCAAAGTCCAATGATGATAAATCAATTTATCATTGATCAATGATTTTCCAGTGTAGTGTGTGGCTTCTCTAATAAAGCAGTTACAAAAGATCATGGACATGGGGAAACAACTAGGAACCAGCCATTAAAAGTGAAAAGTCAAAGAAAATGGTTTGCAAATAACTTAAGGTCTATTTGCCAAGTGTTTATAAACAATCAATACATTTAAAGAAAATCAGGATGGTTCCCAAACATTCTACCAACCAAAATGGGGCTTTATTCATCATAAATACTATTTATGATGAATAATTTGACTAGGGAGGACTGGAGAGAGGCCAATGTATCCATCTATTTAATAGGAACTATGGGTGATCCAAAGAATTATAGACTGCTCAGTCTTATTTCAGTTGCTGAAAGAATAACTGAGAAATTAATTAAAGAACAGGCAATAAAACACCAGGATAAGTATAAGTTGAAAGCAGCAAACCTCCATGGATTTTAAGGGTAAAATTCTGCATGCTTTCATTCATAGTTTCTGGAGTCAAGGTAGGAATTGTTCCTTTCACCAGCATTTCTGTTCTGCTATGATCATGGACAAACAGGGATGGGGACTTTCACTCAATGTAGACAGAGCTTAGCACATTGCCACCTAATCTTTGCTGACGTCTTTGAACACTGCAGCACCTGAATACAAATAATAAGTTATGTCTCTAATGTTAATAACCCCTCCATTTCTTTGGAAAGATTAAGAGCAGAGCAGATAAAGGACGACTGGTAAATACAGTTAATTTAGATTTTCAAGATGTTTTTGAAAAAGCGCTTTACAAGAAGCTATTAATGGGATTTGGTGACTATAGAGGGAGAAGGAAGGCAGAGGCATAGCTTCAGTGGTGGTGTAGAGGAGCGACAGAAAGAGGAGGGCTAAGAGTTCACTTCTCAGCATGGGAAGAGGTTAATAACAAGGTCCGCCCAGAATCAGGTTCGTGAAGACTAGTGAGGAATAAAAGCAACGGCATAAAGGCCTAATAAACCTCAAAAATTGTCAACATGAATTTCAATATAGCCAAGCACAAGGCAGCGCTGCTTGAAAGGACTGATTTAAATGCGTCGTACATGCTGATGATTTCTACGTTTGTTTTAACCCTCCAGACCTCGGGACATCATTGCCAACAGCTGAAAGAAGGGATTCGTGCAGTACGCAGCGGGGGCTTGCAGTGGTGAAAGGACCGCTTAGCTGAGTTAAGGAATGGGTGGAGGAAGCTGTGTCTATTAATAATGATGTGGCTAATAATAATCCGATGAACTAATGCTTCATCTGTACCACCTGCTGTATTCAGTCCTGATCGCCCTTTTGTTGAGAAGAGGAATGGTAGTGCACATAGGAAAAAAATGAGAGTGATCAGCAGCATGTGGTTCTTCTGTATGGTGAGAAGGGAAAATGATGGGATTTAATCCATAGGGAAAGAAGTGAGAACTGACGTATTTTACAGGGTCAATTCTCACAGGGAAGAGCTCGTCTGCCACTCTCCTGTTTTGCTTTTTGTCTTTCATTCCTTTTCATGAAGTAATGAGTACAGAGGAATACAAAGAAAGCTAAAGGCAGTTTCTTTCAGAGGGGAGAAGTGTTCAGAGGCTGCATGACAACTGTTTCAGTTTGTGGACCTCAGCGGGTGAAGTATTTCTTGGAGGTAGCTGTATGTTTTTGTAATGTATGCTTTTATATATATGGAGATATATATATATTATAGGTAAGGATCTAGTGCTTTAAGGACCTAGTACTTTAGTACTCTAAAGGAAAGAAAATGTCCTGGGCTGTGAACATTCAAGGTGCATACTGATGGCAAACTGGGAACGGAAAGGGATGACACACCGTGGAAATATCACCCTGTTCACAAGCGCTGCTATACACAAAATCCCTTGCACACAGCAGCAATTGCAACGTGGGTTTACCTCCTTCCAAACTGCACATGGTCCAGATTTGATGGCAGATTTGGGCTCTATGTCAGGCTATCTAGAAATTGCCTGTGCCCAGTGTGTGGTGTCCCAGACCAATCTGAAATGACTTGGGCAGGGGTGGGAGGCTCTGCCTGTGTATGACCGCAGCTGGAAGAGACCCAGCAGTTTTGATTCAGTCTCAGCCTCAGTTTTTGAGCTCATTTGAACCTCAGGGATGAAACATGGGCAGGCCTGTTCATCCCAGCTCTCGGGCAGCAAAGCTCCAGATCAATTTTCTTGAAGAGGTGCAAAGTGAAATCTCTCCAAAGCTGAAGAGTGCCTTGAGAAATTGCCTGTGACCTGACACTCCTGTGTGTGCTGACACAGGCTGGGACACCGCTGCTGTGCCCGCACGTGCTGGCCTGGGAGGGACACCATGCTCCAGGCAGCTGTGAGATGCTTGCTGATGGGTAGGACTGCTGCTGTGAGTGAGATGTCAGTCCCCCGTGCCATCGATGGGGACGGGTTGCTGGAGAACTGAACATGTGCTGTCTATTCTTCTCCTTTTTCCTGAAGCCACTTGATGTGCATGTTAAGATGTGACCACCCGAGGCACCTGATAGGTCTGTTTTGTCCATAATGGTGTTTGCTGCCCCAGCCTTATGCTAACTGGAGTCCTCCAGCTGGTGCTGAGAAGTCACCTGCTGTCCTCCTGCCTCACCTCCTTTCTCTGCAGCACTGTTGCTATTGCTGTTAACCGCAAAGGTAGCAAATAGGACAAAAAAGGTCTAGCTGGATGCTAAATAAATACTTAAGACACTCATCACTTGTGACACAGGGATCATGTCTCCCGGTTTCTTGAGGAGGCAGGGAAGCGCTCCATCCTTCAATTATGACCAGAGAGCTGAGGCACAGAAAATATCCTGGCCACACCATGAAGAAATTCAATGCCAGCAACTGACTCTGGCTTTCCTGGATCCCAGCACTGGGTGTAACCAGAAGCTTGACCCTTCATCAAGTCTGTCTTCTTCCCTCCTGCCTATTTGTCACCGTGCCTCATTGCATCATGCTTAGCGTTAGCATCCACATGTGCTATGGACAGATCAGGTCTTTTTGGGGTGCTCTGTGGGGAATGAGCCTTGCTTCAGGGCTGTTATGCAAATTCATAACAACAATGATCCAGAAATAGTAATCCTTAATCATGAGTAATTTCTAAAATGAATCAAACACATTCTTTTCTTTCCAATGAATAATTCTCTTAGTGCTGAGCATTAGTAACGATAAGGACTTTCTAATGTCCCTACAATATGTTTTTAAAAGGCATCGGTCTCTCCTTTTAATAAATCGCCTTTGGAAATGTTCTGTTTCATTTGAAAACCTTAGAAAAAAAGAAGGGTCTGGTCGAAAGCATCACTGCTGTTCAGCCTTGATCACATCAAGATGGTTTTCATCTGCAGATTTAACTTTTGTGTGTTTATGTGTGGCTCAGACCCTTCCTTAGGCATGCACTGACTTGGTAAGCCTTAATGGCCACGTCAGTGATCCACAGGTGACAGGTCACCGGGAGATGGGGCATTTTGAAACTGCACCTCTCAATCCATGCTGCTGCGCCTTCGGGGAGTTTCTGAGGCAGCCACAGGAACCAGCCAAGAAGCAGTGATCTTGTACCTGTCACAGAGCACCCTAGAAACACCTTGGGCAGTGACTTTCATCATACCCCTGGCCTTTGAACAGCTCTGAAGAATGACTCGAAACTGCAGGAAGTTGAGCAAAATCAGAAAGCCAGGGGAGGTAGTATTGAACCACATTGCCCTGCACTGGTATTTCTTTGCTAATTGGGGATAAAGCCACTGTGGGCCTGCTGAATAAGCCTGGAAGTAAATGCATGAGTATAGTCTGTCCTGGAGGCACTGTGTGGCGTTGGTGGAGGGATGCCAGGAGGCATCTGGCTGGAGATGTCCGCCTTGAAGTGCTTGGACTCTGAGAGGGGACATAACTGAGCCAGGCTGGAGAGACACGGGTGGTCACACACGTGCAACATGTGCACATGCCCTCACTGTCAGGAACGTAATGCTTTCAACTAATATTGATCTTTCCTCCTGCCAGTCTAGACGAAAAAAGCACAGATTGTTTCCTTAGAGCTGCAACAAGGAAAGACCAAGGGAGGAAAGTTTAATGAATATCGTCAGGGCTTGAAATGTAGAAGGGCTGTCAAGGAAAAACACAGATGCTTGTGGCTCTGCAGATGATATGGTAACTGCATGTTCAAAATGCCTGCACCCATCAAGGTGCCAGCTGCCCTACTGTATGAGGAGACACAATTTCATGTGGTGCCCCACTGATGTGCCCACAGGACAAGTTTGTGAGTGCTGTGGTTGTGAACACTCAGTCCCATCTTCAGGAAGACAGAGTTATACTCAGGAGTTCCTGGCACTTCTGCTCATATTCTCCCATAGGATGCCCTGACCACCTGGCACAGTAGTTATTTTACAACTTATTTTTGGTAAGTCAGAAGTAAGAAGGCATGGAATTAACAACAGATTCCCTTTCAGGAATGTGTTTCCCCAGGAACTGAGAGCTTATCCCAATGTGCAGTGCCCGGGTGCCAGAAGTCCATTGCCAAGGATGCCAAGCTTCCTGCTCCTGCAGCGTGGTGGCACCAAACACCCAGAGTGAGCATCTGATCTTGGTTTTTCCCTCTATTTTCAAGGTTGTCCCAGAGACAGCACTGAAATCTCTACATGGGGATGCAGCATTAGATTTGAACTCTTGCTCTGTGTCACTATATAATTCAGTCTTGCATGAAGAGTATGTAGATAGGGGGGATATGGCCTTATGTTACAGACCCAGAAATAGGAGTGAGCGTCCCTTTATGCCTCTACTGAAGGTTAAGTATGTTTCAGGGTGGTGTGAAGAAAAAGACCCTCATCTGAAGAGGTGATGATCCAGATGGACAGCATTCAAAGGCAAGGGGAGCGAGGGAAGTGAACATCCAAACGAAGAGCTGAATAGGAAAACTTACTGCCTTTCTAGCTTGTCCACTGTTGGTTGGATGTTGGTCTCAGTGCTTGGGTCACTGGAACTGGTAGCCTTTGATAAATAAGATGTGGGAAATTGGTAGCTATCATTGTTTAAAGTTGAGGACAAGGTAAGTAGCTTACGGTGAAGTCTTTTGATGTGCTTGACTTGTTTTTTTTAACATACTCCTTTAGTTATTCTTCTAAAAGCGTGGGTGCTGGGCAGATGAACTGTGGTGTATGAGACAGCAGTAAAAGGGATGGACAAAGGCAGGCAGGTAGGAGCGTATGGTTGGGGGCATGGCTATCTTTTAAACTGGATTTGTCTCTGGAGATATTGTAATATGAAACTGCGCTGTTCCCCATCCAGTGTATCAGGACGGTTATCCTCCTTCCCTTTGGGATAACCCAGCTGATTTTGCAGTAGTTTGCTGCAGTTAAACAGCAGCTGCTCCTTGGTTTTCCATTTGCTGCTCTGTGCTGCACAGAGCGTGTGGATCATGGGACAGGCCATTCCTGGGCAGTGCTCTGATCTTCTCTCAGTCCTCTTGCAGCTCTGTTCCACTTGCCTGGGGTTGCAGTCCCTGGGATTCATGTGGGTTCTCTGCCTGGGTCTGGCCTTCCCCTGCCTATGATGAAGAGAACCTCTAACTATGCAGAGTTAGTGGGATAATTTGACTGAAAATTATCCTCTACCTGATTTGGATGTAATGCAAGACCCAAAGTGGCCCTATAGGATGCAAGAGACAATTACACTCTTTGTGGGAGTTGTGGGTTAAGTAACGCATGGGGGCTTAGAATTGCAGAAGGCAAACCTCTACTGACAAGTTCTTCCTATCCTGTCCTCTAACATTCATTCTGTACATGCTCTTTTACAGAGAAACTGTTCTGCAAACATTATAGAGAGCTGTAATGTATTAAAATTAGGTTTAGATTAGCATCCTCCCACCTGGAAATCCAGGTGCTTTACTTATCATGAGTTGAGCTCTCCAGAGCTTGGAGACAACCATAAAGCATCTGTGAACATCCTTAAATAGCTGTTCTGCACATATAAATGCTGCTCCTTTGAAATCAACTACCTAATTTCCAGAGCAAGTGATATGTATTGCTGTGAGTAGCTCTCTCCTTCCCTGGGTATGAATTACCCTGTTCTTCTGCTGAAGAGCATGGACCAGGGCCCAGAGTGGCAGTTTTTGTATTACATACTTCTGTCTGGTCGAATTTTCCTTCTCCATTTAGTGGAAGGTGCAAGTGGGCAAGGAAGCAGAAATGCTGTGTTGGAGAAAAAAAAGAAGGAAACAGTGTGTGGAAGATTTAACAAATAATAAACAGTGGTAGTCATTTGGAAATGTCCAGATAAGATGGTGGAGGGGTAACATCAAAATCTATGGGTGTTCTTGTTATCAGTGTTATCCTAATGACTCTCCAGCTTATCACAGGGGTATAATTTCCCCAGGTGTGGAGTATATCAATTATTTTTAAGGGCACCTTGAAATCTAAGCTGTGTCTTCAGCTGGTGTGGGGTGGCATAACTACATGACCTCAGCAGAGCTCTGTGGATTTATTCCAGCTGAAGTTCTTGTTTATTTTCTGATTGCCTTAAAACGCCCCACGTGTCAGTTCGAAGTGGCGAGTACAGACCACCGCATTCAAGGGAAATTTTAGGGGAAGCAGAAATAACACAAAACTGGCTCGCCACAGCTGGCATCCTGCCAGGATGCTGGGATTAAGCCGGTGAATGCTTATAAACAGCACAGCTGGCCCTGGTTGTAGCTTTCCCCCTAATCCACATAGCGTGGTTCCTCCCGAGCAGCCTCCTGAGCCTTGGGGTCAATACTGCTTCTGAGGAAGGAAAGCTGCTGATGAAGGGGCTGGTGTCTCGTGTCCCCTTCTTCTGGCTTATGTGTTGGGAGGCTAATTGCGAAAGTTCCCAGCTTGGGGGGAAAAAAAGTGGAAAAGACAAATGGGGAAAGGATGATTGGATTTTGCTGTCAGCCTGAGAAGGTGAATAGCTGGAGTGTGGAGTTTATTGTGAAATGGAGGGCTAACCCAGTGGCCTTTGAAATAAATAGAAAACCTCCAACTGGCTTCAGTGTCTCTTTGTTGTAAGCAAGGGGACGATCATGGAAATAGGAAAGCAAAATGGTAACAGGCTTTAGACCTGCAGAATGCACACTTATCCTGGGCTCTACAGAGATGCAATTACCTGTCTAGGCTCATGGAGGGACAAAATAGTGATGTTTGCCTTAAGGGAAATTATTTTAAAAAAACAAAAAAGACAAAACAAAAACAAATAATGCATTCAGGGGAATTGGATGGAGGTGTCTGCAAAGGATGAGGATTAAAGGCCTGCTGCACTCCTGCCCAAACCTGAGTTTAGAAGCAATGTAAAATAGTGTAAGGAGCAGAGGAGCCAGTTGCAGTTCTACAAGGAGATGGTGGGTATCATTAGCCAAAAGCTAAAGGAGACTGAACAAAAAACAACCAATAACTTCCTACTGTAGAGTGAAAGAACTGAAAAGATCTGTTAGAGAGTATACAGGAGGGAGCAAACCCAAGCTGGCAATAAATTGAAGACAGACAGGTTGTCTTGGGAGTCTTCAATCTACCTGGTTGTCTGTGCACATATCAGCCATCTCCTACATGGAGCGTCCTATGACTACGGTAGAAAACCAGAATAGTCCATAGCATACACTGAGGGTGTTGTTTTGTATATGTACACCTGAACAATGCCTGGTTACTATGGCAATGGGCACTATAGAAAGCGTTCATATGGATTCCTTGACAATTTGTAATCCAGTGGGGGGAGAGAGCAGTCTGAGAGGGACCCCCTCTTTGCTGGACAGATAGCCTCTAGAGAACACCCCTACAGGGACTAATGGGTCTTCACTGGAGACCTTTGATTCATATGTTGAATTTATATTCTTTAAGAGAAATAAAATGAGCTCTGAACACCCAGCCGCTGCAGCTAGGGTCTTTGGTGGCACATGGCTGGACATTGGCTCAGAAGCTTATGGACACTTGAGTAAATAGCCTGGATTTTAAGTTTGGTGAGGCCTATCAGGTATTTAAACATGTATCTGCTTTTAAACAGTTAAATCCATTCTGTAGGTGATACTAATATCCTTGAACAGCCAATGAACTGGGGTGGGACTCACAGAATCACAGAGTTGTGGAGGTTTGAAGGGACCTCTGGAGATCATCTAGTCCCCAGCTCAAGCAGGGTCAGCTAGAGCGCGGTTGCTGAGGGCCACATCCAGCTGGGGGTTGAATATCTCCAAGGAAGGAGACTCCACAACCTCTCTGAGCAACCTGTTCCGGTGTTTGACCACTCTCACTGTGAATAAGTTCCTGATGTTTAAATGTCATTTCCTGTATGCCACTTTGTGCACATTGTCCTGTCAGTGGGCACCACTGAGGAGAGTCTGGCTCATGTTCTTTACGTTCTCCTGTCAGATATTTATACACACGGATAAGATCCCCCTGAGTCTTCTCTTCTCCAGGCTGAACAGTCCCAGCTCGCTCAGCCTCTTCTTGTGTGACAGATACTCCCATCCCTTAATCATCTTCATGGCCCTTTGCTGGACTCGCTCCAGTATGTCCATGTCTCTCTTGTATTGGGGAGGCCAGCACTGAATGCCTTGGCTACAAGCACTGTCCTTTGGAGAGCATCCACATTGTCCATCAGAAAATGATCAAGGGAGGCAGGATCTGGACCCGTGTGTCCCAACTCCCCACTCTGACAGCGAGGCCATGTTTTCTAGCCAGGCTCGGAGATGGTTCCCTTCTCTGGCTTCTCTTCCTTGCTGTAATGAAAACCTGGTTGGACTGATTATCAGAAGTGGAGAAGTTGATGAGTCACTGTCTTGTAGAGCAGTGCAATTTTGTGTGGAGCGCTGCACCGATCTGCCTACCTATCTCAGGCGAAGATTTATTTATGGCACTCTCCAAAGTGATACTGTAATATCCTTTTCTAGCCCACATTCCCTCTGCTGCCTGCTCACTACGAGATTTCTTTTTTTTTTTCCCAATGTGTTAAATAAGATTATAGTGTATTGAGGTTGAAGGGAGCAGGATATTGTTAGGATTTTTATCATCAAATTACTACTTTAAGCAAACTGGAAGTCTGATCAATCATGCAGAGCACAGTGTACTGGTCGTGGCCTTGACGTCCTCTCTCCTCTCAAAGCCCCAGCAAGATTCAGCGAGGATCCAGAGGTTACCCGAGGTAAAGGTGGAAAACATTGGTGTGAACAGCTGCTCCTGGTGCTGGCTCCTTCACTCTCAGGGAGAGTTCAGGGGCAATAGATTTGTCTCAGTGAAACATTTCTCCTGCTTGGTAAGTCGTGCTTCACTAATGTACTCATCTGCCAGGAGGCTATTTTCAGTTTATGCCCATTCCAACATGGAAAGCACATCTCCCCACTCCTCCCCAGCCTCCTTGGTCTGCCCTGGGAGGGCTCGAGGGGCTGGAGGCATCTGATCCCTGCAGGGAAATGTGGGTGTTTTGCCATCTTCTTCTTCTTCAATGCGGTGTGAGAAAAGTGATCTGCTGAAGGTGTCTATGGCAGCCAGAGCTGGCCAGCTACTAGTTTCTCCTCATCTGTCGCATGCACAAAGGTGGTCAAGTCACATTTAATTTTGATATAAAATTAGGATGTGGTTAGAGGCAAATTCAATGTGTTTCCTGGCAAGGGACCCACGTTGCTCTCAGCACTGCTAAGTTTAGATTGACAAATGCAAGTGATAAAGTGGTCCCTTCCCTGCTTCAGAAGAAGTCCAGCATCTCCCTTTCTACAGTGGGCTAGTGGATGCATGGTGGTGATGTTCCTTTCATCTCCTGAAATACTAAATTTGCCCTATTTTGACTCATGCTGTCCTTCAGTCAATATACAGAGGCTACTCAGTCTAAGACCCAAAAAGTTAACTCAGAGGGGCAGCAGTGAAATGGTTAACAAGAAGGGCAGGGGAGCGCAGAGAGGTGGAGATGAAACAGAGATGAAACGGGATTATCCAGGACAAGTTGTTTCGGTTTGCTGCAGAGGGATGAGTCACTGGTGATGGTGGCTAATGTAGATAGCAAGAGATGTGCGTCTTTTTTTCTGAGTGAGATTTTCAATGGTAAATATGGTTTAATGTGGACTAATGTCAAACGATGCAATGGAGACAGTAAAGTGCATATGTTAAACTGAACAGCTCTGCAGCTGGCCACCTGGTGAAAGGATTGATCAGTTATTTATTGCAGATTATATGACAAGGGAAGAAATCTGGCTCATCAGGGGCTAGGGAAATTAAATGTTATTCTCCTGTCACGGTAGGTGCTGAAATCAGTCTGTTACCTCCTGTTACCTCTTTTGATGAGCATGCAAAGCAGCCTGTTGCTTGGTGGACGAGGCCAGCTTTTTAGAGTTGTAGCTGACTAATTTTGAGGGCAGCAATAACATTTCTGGTTATGAATTCCAGAGCATAAAATGCTTTCTGCATAGATCAAGAAAGATGACATCCCTGCCAGGTAAAATATTGATTACCCATTACGGAAGTGTTTTTACATAAAGAGAGCTTCTTTGAACCAACAGATAATGGTGCCACTAGAAGCATGATACTGAAGCAGACCTGCTTTTTTTTTCTTGTTTTGTGCAAAATTTTGACTTCCATAGATTTCAGAAGAGATCACCCATTTTACACCCCTATAGGGCTTGACCCTGTTTCCGTGTCATGTAATTCTGTGCCATTATGTGAATACTGTGTCTCTAGTTCTCCGTGGACATGTGACAACATTTATCAAAGCCCAAAACCACGTGTTGGAATGTGTTAGCCAGGGCAAATTTAGACCTGTGCTTAGCATCCAGTCAGTGATACTGCTCCCCAAACCCTTCTTAGATCTTTAAGCCTGGTTGTGGAAAGGGTTCTGCACACACAGTCAGTGCCCTTGGTGACTGATTTAGTTGGCCCAACTTTTCTTAAAGCAGAAAAAGATATTTCCTGCTTTGAAAACAGTAGTCATGTCTTTGCTTATTTGCCAACATCTGTTGGTGTGCCAGTCACAATTTATGTGTCTTAATCCAAAGTATACCATGCTCTAACACCTACCAAAACCCAGGTCTAAAGGGACTTGGCTCATGCCTATGGCCTTTGGGGACCATTGCTATACAAATGATTAATAGTGATAGCGTATATGCTATGGCCCTCCATGGTTGTTAATACCAACATCTGGCAGATTTTGGCAAGAGTGCTGAGTGTTGAGGGTTGCCTTATGGCCATCCTTGATGCGTTATGTGGTGCAGATAAGTGCTAACAAGTACCTAAGCAGGTAAAGCTGAAGAGATGTGACTGATGCTTTTCCAGTGGAGGCACAGACTAGAAATCCAGATCTATCCTATGGTAACATACAGCTACGTTTTTGGGGGACTTTATGTGCAAACTGATTGCTTTTTACTGGAGGGACATTTCTTCTACTATAAAGAACCTGGTGGCTAGTATCTGACAATGGGGTTCATTGCATTTGGCTCATAAAAATATTATTTATATATCAGCAAAGATTGAGGACCTGAGTCTGTTCCTACTGAGACAGCTGCGAGGTTACCAATCACTCAGCATTACGAAGCGATTTGGTAAATCTGAATGAGATCAGCAGTCGTTGTTGAGAGCAGCCTAAAAAACACCACAGATGAGGCAATCTGAATGCAAGCCAAATAGATGGGACATACTGCTTTATGCAAGAGACAGTCATATGGAGTCAGGACATAGGCAAAAAGCAAGGCTAAGCAGCTTAGGAGACAATTAGGCTGTGGCTGAGTGGAAGGATGGCTTTGTGATTTAAATGCCGGCAGAGCTGTCGGATTGGGGTTCTGCTCCTAACTCTGCCGCAGGCTTGCAGGCTCCTTCGTTTGCTATTGATGCTCTCCCCTGCTGTCGTGTTTTAACCCGGCAGGCAGCTGAACACCACACAGCCGTTCGCTCAGTCCTGCCAGTGGGGTGGGGGAGAGAACCAGAAAAAAGGTAAAAGTTGTGGGCTGAGATAAAGACAATTTAATAGGACAGAAAAGGAAGGGAAAATAATAATAGTGATAAAAGACTATACAAAACAAGTGACGCACAATGCAATTGCTCATGATCTGCTGACCGATGCCCAGCCAGTTCCCAAGCAGCGGCCGTGCCTCCCTGGCCAACCCCCCCAGTTTTTGTTCAGCATGACGTCATATGGTATGGAATATGCCTTTGGCCAGTTTGAGTCAGCTCTCCTGGCTGTGTCCCCTCCCAGCTTCTTGTGCACCTCCAGCCTCCTCGCTGGCAGGGCAGTATGAGAAGCTGAAAAGTCCTTGGCTTAGTGTAAGCACTGCTCAGCAACAACTAAAACATCAGTGTGTTATCGACATTATTCTCATCCTAAATCCAAAACACAGCACTATACCAGCTACTAGGAAGAAAATTGACTCTATCCCAGCCAAAACCAGGACACCTGTACAGCCTTGTTTCTGCTTCAGAGATGCTGAAGTACAGGGGTGGCCATATGGGGAACAAAATGTTTTGCTAAAGACTTTGAGCTTGTTGCAAAAACAGTCAGGTCTTGGTTGAGAGAGGGATGCTGGCAGCAAGGCTGGTTCCTACCGTATCTGTAGCTGTATATGCGTATATTGTGTATATATGTATTTATATAGCTATGTATGTATGCGTAGCTGTAAGGCTGTCATTCTTGCCTTTGCCTATTACGGACTTGGAAGTGCTTTTTAGGAGGTGATAGGGGAGGTAGGAGTGTAGTTGTACCCTTGCCTTCTCCACCCTGATCTCTCCTGATGTCTCTCGCTGGTACACGGAGAGATGAGGGGAGCTGCACCAGGGTCTCCAGCAGGCTAAAGCAAAAGCTGAGACTGTGCTTTATAGGGAAAAGTATTGTAAAACAAGGAGTTGGTGGCCTCTTGGGTAGAGGAAACTGCTCACTGTGATCATCTAGCAGAATGGTGGCCCTTTGGAAATACCTCTGGTATGTGGCAGAGCTGTTTTGGGAAAATAGATCAATCACCTGCTCAAAAGGCAGTATTTGCCAGCAGGTTTTAAGCCAAAGTGTCTGAGTCAGTGTTCTGCACGTAGGGAGCTTCAGGGTTTCCTGACACAGCTCCCGTGGCCGGTAAAGCCCAGCAGCGCAGGAGCCGGCACTGGTCTTTGGAGGTGGCCAGTCTTCCTGCCACTGCATCCTGCCACCAGCACCGTGGAGGGGCTGAAACCTTTCGCACAATGACCTCAGGAAGCTCAAAGTCACTCGTGCTCGTCTCGTGCACATGGAAAGCTCTCTAGGAGCACAGAGTTTGCTGTGGAAAGGGGAAGGGAAAGGGAAGGACAGATGGGAAAGAAAGAGGCAGGCGGGAGAAGATAAATAGGACAAATGCAGGACAGACTTGGAAACAGTGGAGGCCAAACCTGCTATCCAGAACATGCCAAGAGGAAGCAGAGGTCATGATCAGCCATCAAAACATCCCTGGTATCCCTTGCCAGTCATTTCTCCCTGGAAAGGCAAAGAAAATAGGAGGCTAACTGACTTCATGTCATCCCAGGAGCCTCCAGCACAGCATCATCAGCCGTAGCATGCCATAGGCTGACCTTCTCTACCTGGAGTCAGACTTTGTCCTCACTTGGTTTAGAACCCTTCTCTCAGATGGGCCAGAGAAGATCAGACTGCCAGGAGCCAGAGAGTGAAGGGCTCGACAGGCCGTGACAGCCATGTCCTGCATGGCCAGGAGCAAAAATGAATGTGACATGGCTCTCCAGCCGAAACACGAGAAAATGCGAGGAGCACTGTTCCTAATTCGTCAGTCAGGCAGAGCTCTGGTGACGTGAGGAATGGGAAGTGACACCCCGTGGCACAGCCACCGTTAGGGAAGAGGACAGCGTGTGCGTGTGCTCAGCCCTGCTCCACATCAGTGGGGCAGTTATTTCCTACCGGTCCCCCTTCCCACAGACGTACCAGAAGAGATCTGCCAAATAAGCTGAATTAGCTGACTACAAAAGCCAGTGAAATAGTAATTTTGGCAAAAAGCAAGCTTTCTGGAAATCAATTACCTAAAATTCAACCTCCGGCTGGGTAAGGTCCTGCAGATTCCAGTATAGCGTTTGTGTTGGCATGATGGATTTCTTGTTTTGGGGATTGCTCTCTCCTCATTTTAATTACGGCCACTTTCAACAAATGCAGCGAGGAGCACCCTTTGAAACCAAGTCAGGCAGCTCTTCCCCATGCACCTTTCAAATATGGGCAATGAGGCTGTTGATCTTACCACCTTGTTACATCCAGAGATCATAAAATGGGAATCATGCTTAAGTGGATTATGTAGTTTTGCTCAGTGGCTTCACGTGGAGAGCAGAGACTGTGAGCCAAGATTTCTGGTTCCCTGCATTGCCTGTTGGCAACGGCTGGGCTCTTCCGCAGTGTGTGACATGGCCACCTGTTTCATTATTTGGTGGAAAGCTGGGGCTTCCTTTGAAGGTACCTTCCTAGGGGCCTGTCCTGGATCCCTCCCACAGAGCTGGATTTCTTCCCTGTTTATTTCTTTCCTGTTTTCTTTATATGCTTCAGTCTTTAACTCTGCAGAATGCAACTAGAAAGATGCTACATACCCGAACTTAGAGATTGCAGCTTGTGTGTGAATCACCCTGGACTCTTGGCATGACCTCCAGCTATGCTGTAGGTGCTAGGAGATGAGTAGATGGCTTCATGCCACGATATAAAATGTGCAACACTTCCTGCAAGCACAAGCATAGTGGGGAGAAGCAATCACCAGTACAGCCACTGGGAAGAAAAAGGAAGAGGCTGAAGGTGTTGTAGCCTATTAAGAAAGGGGAGTCCCCCACTCATAGCTTCAGTAAGGGCAGATATTCAGGCCTTGTTAAGCTGTTACCAAAAAAAAAGTGGATTACCAGGAAATGCACAAAAAGCAGTAGGAAGGCAATGCAAAATACTAGTGGAGGATTAAATCTGGAGAGCTTGTCCAAGGGATGAGTAAAAGGGTTTGTGCTACCTAGCTACAAAAATTTAATGGATGTAAAAGATGAAGAAAGAGAGGAATGATTTGGCTTAGTCAAAGGGCGTAGCACTTAGCAGTAATGGGGGGAAATTATGGAATAAAATCCAGGCTGAGTACAGTACAAATTTGTAGTCAGATGTGTTAATTTAGAGAATAACCTCCCATGGAGTTGTGTGGCACTTAGTTGGCATTTTGTAACTAGGTAAGTGCACAAAAGGATAAGGGCGAATGGGCATCTGGAGAAAGGAATGGCATGTGAGCAAGTCTGTTGAGATATGAATACATGTGAAACTGTGTTGTGAGGACCCATGGGTATTTTGCCCATAAAGAATATGAACAGAAGAGCTGGGAGAATCCAGTGGGATGGCTTCCCAAGCAGCTATCCCAAGGAAGACTCTTATGCAAGAAATCACAAATCAGCAGGGTTTATTGGACCATTTTTATATCCAGTGCTCGCTGTTCAGAGATCCCACAACCATTTTCATTTATTGATGGACAGGCACCACTATTCCCAATGTATGGAGGCAGTGAAGAGACGACTTGGAAGTCCAACACTCTCTATAGTCACCTGGTTAGCAGCTGACCTGAAAAAAAAATATTTCTTATCATTATCTCTGAAGCATACCATCTCTGAAGCTCATATCTTTTTTTTTCCTTTTCCAATTGGTACTGGAACCTGCTGTGCCAAAGTGCTGCTGGGAAGCTGTCTCTTGGAGGTGGGGGTAATCTCCAGCTGAATCACAAGAAAGATTGCACCTGTCAGATTTACAGCACAACTTTTGAGATTTTTTTAAATGCTTTTTAAAAATATTTGAAGCTGTAGATGGTTCTGCAGACCCAAAAGGAGAAATGTCTGAGGTCTTCTCAGCAATCACACTGGCAACTTCATCCAGGAAACAGCAGCTTTCTTGGCTTCTTATGGTACCTGTTGTAATACCCAGTATGAAGGAGCTGCCGTATCCTAAATTTACAGGAAGCCACAAAGTTCATGTGTCCATGCATTTATTTTTCATCCATGCACTGAGCAGGAGGCAGCCAACAGCTGTTGCACCAGGATCCAGGGAGGGAGGGAATGGCAGCAAATCAGGGATTACAAATAAGTCCCTCATCCGATTGGAAGTGTAGCAGAATACCAGGTGAACAAGTCAGAGATAGAGACATCTGTAATTGTTAAGGAGCCAGTCCCTAGCTAAGCGGTTGGTCTAGTGAAGAGTCAGTCTGGAGCTCCAAAGAAATGTTCAGAGAACTACAACCCTTTTAAGTCTGCAAATCTTGGAGCAGTTGTGAATTTGTCCTGAGATAGAGAAGTCCAGTGGTGATAAGAGACATTACATTTTCTTTTCTTTCCTTGCTCATTTGATTTTCTTGTTTATTCTTAGCATCACATACAAGACAGTAATTTTCCCAATCTCTTTGAAGCCCCAGGATCCAGTTCTGCTCATTCTTCATTCTGTATTTATTTAATATGTGCAAGCAGAAGTTGGTTGATGAAACATGCTACTGAACTGAATGAGGCCATCACAGGAGAAAATGGGTTTATTTTTCTCCTTAATGATGATTCAGATAAGCAGGCAATGACTCCTGGAGGATTTTGCATTGAGATCATGGAATTACAGGCAGCTCTCCTTCCATAGTTCCCCTCAAAGCCTCAGCCTTGGTCCTAATGTGTCACGTTCATATACTTTGACCTCTTGGTACCGATAGTGTTATGCAGTGAGATGCACTTGAGTCTTCGAACAAAGCAGCCAGCATGGACTTGATGTTCAAAGATCCCATGTTGATTACCAGCCCCACAAATGTGAGTAAAGAAGTGCTACCCAAGCACCACACCTGAACAAAACTATGGAGCCATGCCCTTCCTCTCAATCTGTGTGTAATGTTGATTGATGACAACAAAGGAGGAGGAATCTCTCTTACCTAAGGCCCATGTTTGAGCACAGTGGTCTCCACATTAGCACCTGCAGATACAGTGCCTCCAAGTCCATGAGCGTACAAAGGTGCTAGCACGATGTTGGTGTGAAGACAGGCTTTGAAGTAGGTACAGTTGGCAGCCCAGATACCTGCTGCAGTGTGATGGTTGGTGTCATGGCTAACAGACCAGGGGTTTAACCAGCTACACAAGATTAGGTTAAAGAAAAGCTATGTAGTGTTAGGACTTCCAGGACTGACCATTAAAGAAGATATATAACACACAGTGGTATGTCCTCAGATCTGTATATGACTATATCTGACACCCTTTACTGCTTAACTTAACTTACAGTCTTTGCAGGAGCAAATATCTTAGGCATGCAAACAGCAAGATCTCCTTCCTGTCTGAGATGGGATTTTTTTTCTAAATTGGTTAACGCCAATTGCCTGTGCGTCCTGATAAGCTAAATAACTGCAGTTGGGATCGTCTTCATGGAAATTTCCATATGCCCCTTGCAGAGAAGCCAATAACCAGCTGTCAAGCAATGAACCTCAGCCCAAACACCCGACCAGGATGGCTGCTAAATGGGTGTGGAGGGAGTGATGACTCCACATCCACATCCAACTCATGCCTCTGTGTGACGGCAGAGTTGCAGGGTTGCATGACTGCTTGCACAGTGGGCTTTGGCTGCTGCAGACTGGCTGTCCCAGGTATGCAGGAAGCTCCCAGGTGGAGATGTGAGAACTGCTACTGCTGGACTGCCCATAAATTCAGCCCAATTAGGGATGGAGAGAATGTCTTCTTCATTTGGTTCCCATCCCTCTTTCAGTGCAGAGGTGGAATGAAATGCTGTGATCTTCAGTGCTGGGTTATTGTAGCTCTTCCTTGGTGGCCAGCAGTCTCTAAAGGTGGTCTTGCCTCCTCCAGCCCTGACAGTGCTCCCACAATTGATAGCAGGGTGAGCTTTGCTTTTGTCACTTATCAGCTCTGCAGCAATACAATTTTTATGGCAGCTTTGTTTTTTCTTTCCTTGAAACGTAGGCTAGTGTCTCCTATTTCCCTTATGCCACTCAAGGAGTAGTAAAGATGGTGTATTTGGAGTATTCAGAGTAGACGTTTACAGTTATCTAATCTGCAGCTTGAGAGAAGTAATATATGTCATTCAGGAGTATAAAGAGTTGTTTTGTTATTATTTTATTAAAAGTGCATTTTTTGGTAAAGGGGATCCTTAGCCAATAATCAAATAAGAGAAGCTGCAGATCATTAGGAAAACAATAAAGGATCAGACTAATGACTCTTAGGGCCTCATTTGCTCTCCAGTTAATTAAACAGACAACACAGATGCTGCTGCTGTTAATAATATCATTCAATTACTGTGCTGCTAAGTATTATGGTCCCTAGGAAACCATTACCCAGTGCTGATTGAGAAGGGGAACTGTGAAGGGCTACTTAGGGGACAATAAACCATGTCTCTGTTGAAAAGGGGGCTGAAAGCAGTGCTTACTGGAGACACTAGGTGCTCTAGTACAAGTAGGTGCAAGGTTGTTTGAGGTGATGGAGGAGCTGAAGGGCTAATCTGAAAAGCTACGCTCCTACCCCAAGTGTGCTAATGAAGCTCAGAGCAGCTGGTCAGCAATCAACGGGAGGCATTTTTGTGAAGAAGGGGCTGGGGAGGAAGGCTCTTTGCTTGCGGAAAGAAGAGAGTGTGTGCGTATAGCAGCCAGGAGATGGATGGTGAATAAAAAGGAATTGGAAATGGAAATTAATGTATCTATCTCAACACCCTGCAGTATACTAAGCATCTCTCCGAGGGGGACAGGGGATATCATAAAAGCCTCATTGAGCAGTGCAGGTAATAGATTCACTTGTCTGATATTTCCACTCTCCTAGTTTGAGGGCAAGTGTAAAATCCAAGGCTGCCAGTAGAAGACCTCATCTCAGCCCTTGGGACTTTATCAAACTCAGCTTTCTTATCCAGGCATTGCAGCGACAGGGACTATCAGGCTGAAGGAGCACAGCTCAGCATGGTCCCAGGTGGCACAAACCCGCTTCCCCCAGCATCCCGGGAGTGCAATGCACGAGGGTGTGAGAGGGCAGAGGATAGGTGTTGAAAGGAAACCTGGACCTTCCCCAGAGTCCTGATGTCTCCTTGCACCCTTTCCTCTGTCCCAATCCGTTGGGTATCTCTCATTTCCCCCACAAGGGCCAGAGAGTGCTCATTTTTTGTCTTTTTTTTTTTCTCTCTCCTTTTCTCTGTGTTTTCTTGTGCAAAAGGAGCTTTTGTAGTATTTATCTGTACTGTGGTAGCAGCCAGAGTCCCTGATGTAGGGGAACTTGTGTGCCATGATGCTCAAGCTGGCAGGTAACAACAGTCTGGGGTTAATGGTCTGTGTGCCTGGTACTTTCAGCTGTTCTCTGGTCCCCAGGAAATGCCTTGGGTCATGGTCATAATAGCTTAAGTAATATGAAGAAATGTGTTGGAAAATGCTTGGCAGTAGCTCTGTGTATGAAAACCGCTCCTGCATGGCTGCACTGACATTTTGAGCACAATGACGAGGAGTTTGCTTCTGTATCAGGCTACCTCTTTGCAGGTTCTCAGTGTAAGCGAGTGAATATGAGGGTTTGGGGGGCTAATACTCCATCCGTAAGGAGGTATGGCAGTGTCGGGGGCTGCACTGCTGTGTGGTGACACCAAACTGCATTGTAGCTGGCTTTGCTAGTTGCAGAGGGATCCTTTACTGGTCTCTCCTGGAACACTGTGCCAAGATCAGGGTTTCAGTTTGTACGTTAAGGGCTAAAAAGATGTATATTTGTGTGTGGATTTGCCCCTGATGCAAAATACAACCCCAAGCCAGTAAGAAGGGAATTATATTTACTTCTGAAAGATACTCTGGGGAAAGTGGTCCATTTTCTTTAAAGCTCAATTTAAAAAATATACCTGTATGTTTTTTTTACCCAAACTTGCATTTATTCATTCAAGTTCTCCTTTGTCACTAGCTTAATATACTATGCCAAGATAATTTCAAATGGCTTTAAAACCACAGACACCTGTGCCCCCACTGAATTATTATCTGAGCACCTCAAATCCAGAATGCAGAGACTGTTCTGGCCCCTGGGACTTGTAGCGTGACCTGGCAATTAGCACCTCTTTGCTCTTTGGCCATGAGCAAGGTATGGAGTTGGGAACGTGCTGGGATCTGGAGACCTGGGCATGCACCAGTGTCTTGTTGGCCCTTGGGCTGGAAGGAGGCCATGAAAGACCAAGGCCAACCCAGAACTGGTGGTGTTGCCAGGGGGTGGACTTGCTACTTCGTCCTCAGACTGGGACCATCCAGATGTTTTCAGCAGCTCCAGCTCACCAGGGCTGTGTGGCACCTCTTTCTGGAGAGTGGGGAAGTGTCTTGGTCAAGACACTACACGTTTCTTGGCCCAAGGCAGCGGCCAAGGACAGTGCAGTGTAAGACTGAATCTCTCAGGATCTGTCCTAGCACTGTGGTAAACTCAGGCAGAGAAAAGTTTAAACAGGAGGATACAGTGAAGCAGTAGCAAAGGAAATTTGGACTCAGTTCTGTGCTTAAAACATGGTAAATTGGGACTAAAGTCAATCAGGGGAATTAAATGCAAGAACAGCCCAGCCCCTCGCGATCGCCGCTGCTGAGAAAGGAGATTTATTGTGAATGAAATCATTCTCTGGGGTGCTTCAATGTAAGCAAAGCGTCTCCTCATTTCCGTACAGTTTGTCTCTGCTGGCACTGACCTGTCGAAAGGCAGCTCCGGATCTCCTTCATATCAGCAAGATGGGGATCGGCCTCGCAAGGCAGGGACATGCCGCTACGCTTGCCCAGTCTCTCAGGTTGCGTGAGAGGCGGGAAGGGGCTGGGGTGGTGTGGGTGAATGGGGCCAGGTCCCTGTTCCATGTCTGGGGCAATGGAAACCTTTCCAGGATACCATTTTCCTTGCGTTTCAGCTCTTTCCCAGCCCCCTGGAAAGAGCCTGGCAGCCTGTGCTGCCGAAGACACTCGCCTCCTATATTGTCAGGCGTGCTCGGTGACTGCGCAAACCTTCCCAACGCTCCCACTTTACTTTTTGGTGGTATTGGTTACAGACCTCCCCTTTATTACAGATGCATTTGTGACTTGCTAGCTGGCTTATCTTGTCGCTCGCATCCCTCTTCTGTCCCAGGGATGGAAATGTTAATTAAGGTCAGCCGCACTGTGAGGAGCTCCACGTGTGCTTGCAGGGATGGGACCTCTCTCCAGCAAGGCTTTGGCTTTGGTGCCTCTGCCGGTTGCCCAGCCACCGTCCCGTGTCTGCAGCCTGCTGAGATCTGTGGATCTCTGCCCCTGCCTCAGCTGCTCCTTCCTCTGACCTTTCTTCGCTTACCTGTTATTGTACTAAAGGCTTGTCTCACTCATAAGCTGCCACAGACATCTCTTTAACCACGGTGATAAAATACAGCCATTAACTCTTTCTGGGCTGATCCTCTCCCATCCCACACAACGTGTTGACATTTCTTATTTAATCCATCAGCATTCCTAATTTTCACGAGGGATCCCCCATGGGCATATTAATTAATCTCACTGGAGTGCAACAAGAAACACACCTGCGAGATTTTTTTTTTCTTTCTTTCCTTCTTTCTTTATTTAATTCTGATATAGGCATATTTGGTTTCTGCATTTGAGGGTGTGGGGATTTGTTCAGGACTTGTTACCAGTTCTCTATCGCAGTTACTCGTCTCTATCTGGATTTTGCCTGAGTGTTAAGTAACCTCCTTTCTGCTGAAAACCAAAGCAACACATTCTTCTAATGTATGGCTCATCCTCATCCTACCCTTGTTCCCTAGCTGCCTTCTTTCCTTACACATCCAAAGAACCCTCTTCCATTTGTTTTAATGTTCATTAGGCAGTTCTCATCTTACTCCTACATATAGAAACTTAGCAGACATGGACTTGTTGATTTGTCCTTTTCCCACTCCTTTTAAATGTCCCTGTCAATTCTTCCCTTGCAATAAGTATTACTGTAATTTTGCAATAAGTTGCAAGATCTATTGCAATAAGCGTTATTGTAATCTAATCCTGGTATTCTTTGTGCATTTGTTATGGAGAAATCTCAAGCTGCTTTTTTATCATCCCTGCATTCTTCATACCAAGTGATTCAGTTACTAATCCCTTTAATTTTTCACCATTGCATTTCAGAAATTAAGGACTTGGATACCTGCTTTTGCTTATCCTTCTTTTTAATTTAAACAGTAGTAGTGAACATTTGATCAAACACTTTTGTGTAGTGTCCTCACTGTTGATCTAAACCAAGTATAAAATAGAATTGCTTTTTGCTGGCTCCGATGCTGTTTCGGGGGGGGGGAAATCTATTGCCTATTACATCCAGGAAGGACTAAGCTCAAGTATTGCTAGTAACAGTAATTCTCCACTTGCCATCTAGAAAATTGCAAAAATGACACATTTCCCAGTATTATTTATCTTTCTAATAATTTCCCAGAGATCTCTTGTCATGTCTGGATCCAATGGCAGAGATCTGTAACAGCTTCCCAGAAAATGAATTGTATTCAGGTGGCTTCTGTTACATGCATGATCTCATTTTTTAAATCCTTATGAGCTACCATGTTATTCACCTGCACTGCAGTTTTGCCGTTACAGCTTTTATTTCTCTCTCAGATCATATCCCCAGTACTGCGTACCAATCATATCATGTTCCTGTTATCACAGAAATACTCTGTTTCGCATCTGGTACCAGGAGTTCTTGTTCTTCCAAGCATTCACATTGCCTATCTGCCATTTTCCATGGGCAAGTTTTCCTCATCTTTTTATTTATTTCCTTCTCACTTTCTTTTTCTCTCTCCTTTCTCTTTCTTCATATCCTCCTTTCTCTTTTTCACCTCTTTGCTCTGCTCATTTCATCTCTTTTTCATACCCTTTCTCATCTTACTTTGCTCTCCCCCCCCCCCCCTTCTCTTTTTCCTCTCTCACTGTGAAATAGCTCCCATGTCCTTATAAATCCATTTGCTCTTCTCTCCCTGCTTTAGGTTAGCCTGCAAAAGAGTCACAGGGAACCACGCTTTAAAGGCATTTAAGATGTGCTTAGTCTATAAAATATGGAGCACGCTCGAATACAGTGAATCTGTCTCTGCTAATGTCCCGGTACGTCAGCGAGAGTTAAACAATCAAGGTCAGTGCAGTTCGGGGCTTGTGTGCACACTGGATTACTCAAAGCCCTGCACATAATGACACTTGTTATCTCTGCTGGCCATGTTTAACTATTTTGCTTGTGTTCCCAAATCCTGATGATTTTTACACTGAACTGCCCACCCCAGGCTACAAGTGGAGGAGCAAGAGGATGGGTCCAGTCTGGGAAATGGGGGAGAGAGTGTAAGAGCTGAGAAATGATGAGGAGAGGGGCATGAGAAGAGGCTGGAAGGTATTGAGGGTGGAGAGGGGTAATGAGAGGGGAAAGTTAAGAAGGTCTGGGGGGGAACCGTGGTGGTCAGGATGGGGTAAGAAGGGCCATTTGGGCACCCGAATGGTGCTGGAGATGGTACACCGGCCAAGATGAGCTTCAGATCTGTGCTGTATTGTGTTTCTGCATGTGAGGGGAGAAAAGGGGGCACAAAGAGGAGCAGATGTATGAAGGGAAAGGCATAGAAAGGGACTGAGAGTTGTAAAATGTACAGAGTGGGCTGGAAGTGGAAGGCGAGCGCTCCGGATCCCCCATGCATGTCCCTCTCATAGCGGGAAGCCACTGTTCTTCTCTCCAGTCCCACTTGGTTTCTGGGGGATGCCGGCACCACCTTGACATTGCCTGCCTGCTGCACCCGACGAGTGCTGCCTGACCAAGGCTTCAGCATCGGCAGCACTGGCAACAGCAGTAAAGTAACGGGGTCAGCTGCTGGCAAGCTGCTATAGTTAAAAAACAAAACAACAAAAAAAAATTATATGCATAAGAAAAGGAAAATGAAGCAATGATGGGTTGGGCAATTAAGCTAAAAGCATTTGAGAGTGTAATCCAGCTCTCTCTATCAATAATTCACGAGTCCAAGATCAGTCTAATTGATTGAACACCTTCCACAGTAGTCAGCCACTAATAAGACAAATGAAATGTCTTTTTTATTGTCAAATCTCCATCTCACATTCACGCAGGCAAAATCCTGCAGGGCTTTTCATTTGAGGAGCTTGGGTATTTTTTCTCTTGATGGAGATAAATTGAGGGCCAGCGTCTGTTTTTAAACAGCAGTAAATTAAGCTGGTCTGCTCCTTTGGCTGCGGGTGGGTGGAGAAACAGAGCTGTGCTGAACAGGATTCACACGTAAAACTTGTGTGGGTCATCAAAAGTTGAACCCAGTTCCCAGAGGACATGTTATCACTGTGTAATGATTTGAGTGCCTAGGACACTTGGCCTTGACAGACTCCAGAGGACTACAGATCTTACCCTAAAGCTAATGTCTCTTACCTCCCTTCCTTTAAAGAAGAACCGTATTAGGATCTTTGGTTTCCTGATAGTGGTATTGATGCTTACCTTTTGACATGGCATAGATGTTTAAAGGGGGCTGAACAAATGTTTAACTTTTCCCATTTACGTGAGCAAACCAAGTCGCAGGTTGTGGGGGAAAAAAAAAAAGAAAGAAGAAAAAAAAATGGTGGGTTGAAACTGTGCTGTTTTTTATAGCTTTCTTCCAAATCATGCCAAATGCAGTGATTTGGGGGAGCTCTGTGATGACAAAGTAAGGAATGCTCAGCAAATTTCTTGATTTTGTTTCCTTTGGACCATATCCCTGAGTAGGGGGGAGGTCGCCCCAGTAGGATGGAGCTTGTGGACACCAGCTGCGGAGCATTGCCCGTTGCTAATCAAAAGCTGATTTGGAGAAGAGGTGAGGCTTGAGTTGGTACCGATGTATACACAAGTGCCTATCTGCACGGTGACAATCTGTGCGTGAGCAAAGCTTCTTTAAGCCCAGATACTCACCAGTTATGCTAACACATCCTCTGGTATGCACAGAGGCTCTGGGACTGGATTTTTAGCCAACGTAAATCAAAGTAGCTCCTCTGGGGCATTCTGCTGACTTATATGAGCTGAAGATCCAGCCCTGGGGTGAGGGAGCAGCTCTGATTATGACGTGTGCGTGTGTGTTTAATTAGGAAAGACCGCAGGCTGTGTGCATGCTCTGGAGTCCCCACCGAGTTAACCTTTTCGCTGGTGTGGCACAAGTTACCTTCTGAGCAAACCCAAAGTCTGGAGATCTAGTAGCGTCTTTCCTCATGTGCTATTATTACGTGCGCTTCCCCACGGCTTGGCTGGGGAGGGAGGGAAGGAGGGAAAGTGCCTAAGAGCAGTTTCATTTTGTCTCTATTACCTCTGAAACATTATATAATGTGTTCGAACGCTTGATCTAACCAAGAAGTAGTTGTTTTACTTCCTAATCTAATAACTTAATGATGTCTGTCTCCTCTTACCTTTGCTCTAGCTTGACTGTGCAAATGCCGTTTAATTGTGTTCTTGTGAAAACTAAAGGCCAGTAGCATTGCCAAGGATGGCTAATTTTATAATGCACCATGCCAGAATGAATCCTGTCTGCAAAGATAAGGCTGATGGTTTATAGTTGGTGATTATGGTCATAGAACAACTGTTGTATAGGGCGGTTATAGACTATGAAGTTCTTTTAACTACTGTGCATTGCCTAAGGAGGCAGGTGTTTGCCATAGTCAAGACAGAGGAGAATGAAGGAGGGGCAGACGGGAATGAAATAAAGTAGGCAAGAGAGAGGAGGGAAATAGGACCAAAAAAAAAGGCGATAACAACAGCAAATGAAAACAAATAGGATAAAGGCATGAGAATAGCATGGGAGTGACATATAGGTGGAGTAGGGGAAGAAGAGGAATTGATATGGCCAACAAGAAGGGAGAGGGTATGGAAAAGAAGTAGAAACTGATGGGAGAAATAGGGCAGTGAGTACAGAAGTCTATCTGAGATTCAGTGCAGCCAAAGAAGATTTTTTTTTTCTTTTGAATTATGTTTTCAGATTCTCTGTCTTTAAGCCATGTACCTCCTATCTGCCTTGTAAGAAAAGCAACTTCATTACCCAGTAGATGTGCTGATGCTTACTGGAGTCTTCTCCCTGGGACAGGTTCTTTCAAGCTGAGAGCTGGTCCTCTGCAAAGATAAATAAAACATTGCCAGGTTTATAATTTTGCTGTTGCTACACAGCCAGAAAGTCAGGAGGTCTTCAGGACTCAGAAACAGCTTCAGCTTCAGTGTGAGCACTTGAAGCTGATGACAACAGCTCCATCAAACTGCTTATGGTTTTGCAAAGCAAATGAGACCCAGCAGCAAATGAGGTAGCAAGTCTGGAAGTGGAGTTGTTACTTCCAAGATTTACAAGCAACCAAGCAAGCAAATGAAAAATAGCTACTGATCTGTATTGGGTTTACGTAGCAAGCTTTTGGTACCTAGGGGCTGCAGGGGTGGCTTCTGTGAGAAGACACCAGAAGCTGCCCCCACGTTGGACAGAGCAAGCTCCAGCCGGCTCCAAGATGGACCTGCCGCTGGCCAAAGCTGAGCCCATCAGCGATGCTGGTGGCACCTCTGGAATATATTTAAGAAAGGATAAAAAATGCCACGCAGCAGCTGTGAGAGGGGAGTGAGAAAATGTGAGAGAAACAACTCTGCAGACACCAAGGTCAGTGAAGAAGGAGGGGGAGAAGGTGCTCCAGGCACCGGAGCAGAGATTCCCCTGCAGCCCATGGAGAAGACCATGTGAGGCAGGCTGTACCCTTGCAGCCCATGAAGGACCATGCTGAAGCAGATATCCACACTGCAGCCCATGGAGGACCCCTGGATGTGCCCTGAAGGAAGCTGCAGCTCTTGGAGTGCCCACGCAGGAGCAGGCTCCTGGCAGGAGCTGCAGCCTGTGGAGAGAGGAACCCACGCTGGAGCAGGTTTTCTGGCAGGACCTGTGGCCCCGTGGGGGACCCATACTGGAGCAGTCTGTTCCTGAAGGACTGCACCCTGTGGAAAGGACCCCTGCTGGAGCAGTTTGTGAAGGACTGCAACCTGTGGGAAGGACCCATGTTGGAGCAGTTTGTGAAGGACTGGATCCCTTGGGAGGGACCCCACGGTGGAGCAGAGGAAGAGCATGAGGAGGAAGGAGCGGCAGAGACGAAGTGTTATGGACTGACCACAACCTCCATTCCCCGTCCCGCTGCACTGAGTGGGGAGGGGGAACACAGAAGAGTTGGGAATGAAGGAGTGAAGTTGAGCCTGGGAAGAAAGAAGGGGAGGTGGGGAGGGGTTTTTAGTTTTGCCTTTGCTTCTCACTATCCTACTCTGTTATTAATTAGCAATAAATTAAATTAATATTCCCCAAGTTGAGTCTGTTTTGCCTGTGATGGTAACTGGTGAGTGATCTTCCTGTCCTTATCTTGAGCCACAAGTTTTTTCATCCTGTTTTTTCCCCCTGTCCAGCTGAGGAGAAGGGGTAATAGAGCAGCTTGGTGGGCACCTGGTGGCCAGCCAAGGTCAACCCGCCACATAATTATATATATTGATTCCCTGAAATGTGCAGTTCGGGAAACTTGACTTCCACAAAACTGTGCTAAGATCCTTACAGAGAGTCCAAACTTGAGCATGTGTCTCCAACTCCAGTCCCAAACTAAACAGCGTGAGATAATCCAAGACTGGAAGTACAGGGTATGCAGGGGAGGGGCAGTGCCATGGAGGGTTGTTACGTCTCATAGACAGGAGCTCTAGTGGACCCTCAGCAGTGCTCCTCCTTATTTATATAAGCTTCAAAGCTTGCAAGTGAAGCTGAAACTGAGTTAAATCCCTACAGAAATGGTTCTGGAGTATGTTAGCCAGGGTTTTGTCCAAAACAGTTTTAAATAATCCTTCTAGTGGGTTTTCTTGCTTATTGAATAGATTAATAATTTTCCTCATTACATGGCCTTTTTTGAGGGAGGTGTCAAACTCTTAGTCTGATCTGTATTCTTCATGACTAGGCCCTTTCCCTCTCTGGTATCCATGTCTGGAAAGTGCAGATGGTAATTACCAGTGTCAGAGGAGAATTGTGAATAGTCATGGACCATCTCATGTTATTCTGTGTCATTTATATAGCCCCTGCCACTGTGGGGTCTTGGACCACAATGGAGGTTCTCAGGTATAAAAACTGTGCAAATGATTGTTATGACTGCTCAGAAATGTCACATGAAGTATTTTGTCAGTCTGATTTCTCAAGCTACCTCGTATGGAGGAGTTCAGGGATGAAACAAAATGAAAACCACCTGGTTATGATATTAAAATAATATAGCAAGACACTGTTTTCTACTCAGCAAAAGAGAAATGGTGAGGGGTAGAAGATTGAAGAAGTTTTGGTAAGTGGCTTGCCATTTTTTTCCACTTAGTTTGACTATTCCTGTTGGCTGGGAATAGAAAACCGAAGTGATGGATTGCTCTGATTATGCCTAGTCAGGTGCATTAAATGGTGTCTCACTCTGCTGCCTCCTGCAATCTTGCTGCTTGGTGTACTTATCAGGGCTGACATGGAAAAGGTAGATGTCTGTAAACACTAAAGAAATAAAAGGGGAGGTGAAAGATCTCAGACTGCTCTCAGCAAAAGGATTTGTTGGGAACTGGAAAAGTGTTGAGGAGATTAAACCGAGCCACTTTTAGAATAACTAATTGGGATACGCTTGTCAGCTTCAAGACTCAGTAGCACACACAAACCCCATCCTGCTTTTCATGGGTCATTTGTTGGAGAGATGCTTGCTGTATATGGAAAGTTTCTTTTTAGCATCCATCTGTTTAATGCTAACATGGAGCTTTGCTCAAACGCTTGTCTCTAGTTAAACCATGAAGTCATGTACTTGAGTTATAGTGCTGTGAGTTCATAGTCACCAAGAAAGATTACTCTATTTTCATCAGTGTGAGACAAAATAAGATCCCATGGATTTTTAGTGCTGCGAACTAAAGACAGGTAGGTTCAAGATGCAGTACTTTATTTCACATTTTGTGTCAGTGCTGTCTACAAGATCTGTCTAAAATGGTTTGAAATACTATTCGAAGTCTGTACAAACGGAGCACTGAATTTCTGTGTTTCTGTATCTAAATTTGGGTTGTTGATGTACAAGAAAATTGAATTCAAGCTGGAAAGGTGCAAAATGCTATGAAAGTGAAACTGTCTAATGCAACAGACTAGCAGTGGCAGGTTTATTCATCCTAGAAAAAAAAAAAAAAGACTGGTGAGATATGGCTGATTCTTATTAATGTATGGGAGTAGGGAAGACAAACAGGGAGGATTGCTCTTTGAGCTAAGGACTTTACTTTTATGAGAACAAACAGACGATGAACAAGTTGGGATTGAAAATAGGCTGACTTTTAGCTGTAAGAGCAGTGAGTTTAGGGACAGCCTTACAGCTTGATTAGTGGAGATGGAAGCCCTAACTGAGGTGGACCTCCATCTTTTTAGGAAGGAGATTTTCACTGCATGTGAACTCAAGTTCTGGGTTTAATATTTCTTAGGCTCAAGTTCCTAAAACACCTCTGGTTTCATCTTGCCTCTGGTTTCATCTTGGTGGGGAGAGGTGCTGGCAGCCTCTACGCTCCTGGTGTACGCTTGCTTCTTTGAGATAAAAGTTGCTATCAGAAAAAATGGATGAGGTGGCTTCATATGAAAGTGCCAACCCAGTGAGTTAGACCAGCCTAGCTCCAGCAGTGTAATTACCCTGGTACTGCAATTCCAGCAAATCTTCCCATAGACAACCCTGAACAGTGTTGCAAAACTTTGACTTTCACATTTTAGCTCAGCTCATCTGTCTTCAAAGTGCAAGGATTAATGTACCTCAAAGTTAGTACTGGCTCAATGGAAACCTGAACAGGACAGTAGAGTTGGGCAATATATTTCCATTAGCTTTCTTGGTTTCACTTCCAAAAATGCTTTCTCAGTCGGAATTGAACTTCTTCCTTCACAGAAGTGTTTTGGTTGAATTATTTCAATTTTTCAAAGACAGTTGACAGAACACACTTAAAATTTGTAAAGGAAAATTGAGAAATCTCTTTTTGCTTGTATTTCCAAGCATAAGTCTATTTTGGGAAATAAATAAAGAAGAAATAAAAAATACACAAGAAATAAAAAATTGTACATTGGTAAGAATAAGCTCAATGCAAAGCATTTGAACAAAATGTTTTTCCTTTTTTCTTTTTTTTTTAGTGAAATACATGTACCCCTTTGATGAAATCTATCTATAAATCCAATTGAATTACTGCTTGGTCTATATGTGATGTAATGGGGGAAATTATGATGGACTCCACTTGCTTTGGCTGTTAAATCACTGAAGCCAGGTTGCAGCTAATAAAGCTGCTGCAAAATTAGAGTGTCTGCAGGGAAAATAGCCTTGGCCAAAACTGCAGCCAGCCAGAGTCAGAAGACGTGTTTGGGAGTGTTTTTTTCAGAGAAGGGGACAATAAATGCTGTAACTGATGTAAAGAATCTATGATTGCAAAGGTCTAGAAGCAGGAAAACTTGTGTCCATCTGGCTAATTCCTTATCATGGTCATGAAGGGACAGAGAATGAGAAGCAAAGGCAAGGGAAGAGGAATTGGTTGTTCCTCCACACTCGACTGTTCACCTGCTGAGACAGAGACTACCCTGGCAGAAGCACTTTTGTATCTGCATAACTGTCTAGATCAGACCTTGTACCCCTTTATCTGTATTAGTAAAAGTCATGTCTCCTAATTGATTTGCTGGCATGTTTTTCTAGCAGGGTGTCATGGTTTAACCCCAGCCAGCAACTAAGCCCCACCCAGCCGCTCGCTCACTCCCCCCCGGTGGGATGGGGGAGAGAATCAGAAGAGTAAAAGTGAGAAAACTCGTGGGTTGAGATAAAGACAGGTTAATAGGGAAAGCAAAAGCTGTGCACACAAGCAAAGCAAAGCAAGGAATTCATTCACTCCTTCCCATGGGCAGGCAGGTGTTCAGCCATCTCCAGGAAAGCAGGGCTCCATCACGCGTAACGGTTACTTGGGAAGACAAACGCCATCACTCTGAACGTCCCCCCCTTCCTTCTTCTTCCCCAGCTTTATATACTGAGCATGGCGTCATATGGTATGGAATAGCCCTTTGGCCAGTTTGGATCAACTGTCCTGGCTGTGTCCCCTCCCAGCTTCTTGTGCACCTGGCAGAGCATGGGGAGCTGAAAAGTCCTTGACTCTGTGCAAACATTACTTAGCAACAACTAAAACATCAGTGTGTTATCAATCAACATTGTTTTCAGCACAAATCCAAATCATAGCCTCATACTAGCTACTATAAAGAAAATTAACTCTATCCCAGCCAAAACCAGCACACAGGGACTGAAGTTGAGCACAGTGGAGAATTGCTAACCCTTCCTTTAGGTGCCCTTTTGGATGGGGGAGCCCTGGTTTCTCAAACAGCTGAAAGGAGAATCTGCTCAAAACACCATGTATCTATTAGTATTTGCTAAAAGTTAAAAAAATGTCCTTTTTTTCTTCCGCATGGGAACAATCTGCGGTAGATAAAGCACGAAATAAAAACAGATAGGTGGGTGAACTCATGGCAAGTTGTCTGTGCTTTTCTAAGTCTCTTAATTGCATAGAGAGGAGAGTTGTAGAGGCAAAATGCAATTTCTTCAGTGAAATCATAGCTGAACCGCTTCTCTAAATGCCACTCCACGTCTCTCACTGGATGTGCTGCGTTTTACCAGACCAGCTCTGACAGCATTTGATGTCACACTGATTTGCAAACAGAGCTCTGTGGACTGCAGTGGATAATGACATCACAGGTACAGAGGACGTGATTACTACAGCATTAATAATTCGAGCCACTCTGCTGGGTGCTGGCCTTCAGTAATGTTTGTTTAGCAGGGTTTTTGTTGAGATCCAGCTTCTCGAGCCCTGGCAGTATCAGACTGAGAGCTGTCTCGGGCATTCAGCAGGTCTGAGAGCAGAATCCTGTTAACCCGGCAAAGGCTCAGACTTAACGTGTTTTTAGTTTGAAAAGATCTAATCCTTCGAACAAAGAGAAATCAGAAATTTCTCATGCCCGTTTTCTGTCATCGCAGCATAGTAAAGGACGAAGAAACTCATTCATTTTTGGCCTCTTGTTAAGATGTGAGGCCCTACACTTCTTCCTGATGTATTTTTCTCTGATCCGCCAGAGTGCTGTTTGGATCATCCTGCCAACTCTGCAGGTGGTGAGTCCTTCATCTTCCCCCCTCATGGATAGGTCTCAGATCATTGCCAATAAACTGGGAGCAACCAAAATCAGTTACAGGAAACTATTAAAATTGCCCAAGAAGGCCATTTATAGAGTGGATTGAGGAAAAATAATGCTTATTGTAATTACATACGTGCAGTAGAAGGAGCCTTTGGGATGTAAAGAAATGACAGCATCAGGAAAAGTTTTCTATACAATGAGGACATAATGTTATAGTGATGTTATAGTGTTTATAGTGATCTGCATATCCAAAGAGGATATTTTGCAGGCCAGGGAACTGATAACTCTGCTACCGTGGTCCTGCATCTATAAGGACTGTGCACAACTCTAGGAAAGATCCTGAAAGTTTCTGAAGAGCAAGAGGGATCTCAGACACGTGCAATAAAAAAGATCACATAAGGAGCTGCTTCTGAAGAGACATTTAAAATCTGAATCTAGGTATATGTTGTAAAACACCTATTGTCTTCCCTGCTGCAGGACTCTGCCCCAAAGAGTTCTGTTTATAGCTGATGTTGACTAAGGGATGAAGCTGTGACTATCTCCAAGAAGTGTAAAGGAGCGAGTAATGATGGAGAGAAATGGGGTGTGTTCGATTGAGGGCTATAAAAGAACACAGTGATAAAAGGCAGCATAGAAAAATACAGGCTGTGTATCAAAAAACCCCTTCCTAATAGCTGGATCTGCTAGACAGGGGAATAATTTCCTAAGGGAGAGAGCAGAAACCCTGTTATTTCAATCATTTAAACAAAACTGGACAAAGCCCTGGAGACTATATTGTAGGGAACAATCATATGCCAGCCCCCGGGAATGGATAACATGACCTGATAAGTCTTTTCCTAGTGTTTGCTATGATTCTCTTCAGATTGAGGACTTGTTCTGGGCATGATTTGTCTTGGGACTAGATGTGATGTGAGCCTCAGGTCAATCCTCTGACTGTTTCAGAGAACAAAATGGAGAGGAGGAAAGGGAAGAAAGGTGTGCAGGGACAGTCAGAAATAGAGGGCATGGGAAAATGTTGACTCAGAAGTGCTACAGGGCTTTGTGCAGTCAGGTGTCTTAGTGCCAAAGAGATGTAAAACACACTCTGGTCCAGATGCAAAGGTTTTATGTTGAGCTTGTAGCGTGCAGGCTCCAGAAAACCTGATCATTTGGTGCTTACCAGAAAGCTCCCAAGATGTATGAACCTAAAGAGTCACGGTCAACTTGCTTGTCCTTGGACTTTGGAGGTTTGTTTTTCTTGCTGTTAAAAGAATCCATCTTGTTGGCTGATCTGTCTTGCTGCGTCCCTGCGATGCACACGCGCTCTTCTGGTGGTGTGCCTGGCTGCTGATTTGTACCGCTGTTGATGTCTTCAGAAAGGTGGCCAGGCTCAGTTGCAGTCCAGGGAACTGTCAACTACTGCCCAACTGGAAATCCAGAACAGAGCTGCTGTTGGTTTCGGGAGGAGTTGGGAAATGGTATACCAGAAACATGGCCCAAATCACTGCCGTTTTCAATGCTAGTCTCCTCACAGAGCTGGAGAGGAACCTCTTCCCGTGTCCCAGCCTCTTTTCTGAAGCAGAGGAAGTCGCAGAGATGAGTAGAGGTAATGTGGTCATGTCTGGACAAAATTAACGGGCATGTGTTGGCATCCTTGATTTCCTCAGGGGTGGTATGCCAGGTGGGAATTACCTCGGATGCTCTGTCATCTTATTGAAAAGAATTGCCAGTGATTGCAGACATCTCTTATCTAAGCAGTAAAAGTAGAGGCTGTTTAAGTTCAACAAGAGGAGGTTTGAGATGTTCAGGTCTTCTGTGTCATATAGATGAGCAGGAAGATTGTCAGTGGTTTCATGTGGCCATTTGAAAATGTCCACTTTCCCTCATTTACCTTTTTAGTAAAACCCTTTATAGTGTAAATTTTACACAGAAAAAATGGAAAAGGTTCACATGCAAAAGAAAAAAAAGAACAACAAACACAAACAAATGCAGAACTGTCAAATATTTTGGGTTTTTTAAAGCAATAGTCTTCGAGTTTTGTCTTTTGCTAGAAACAAGTCGTTTCTTGAGCAGCAGCAGTAGTCAAGCCTGGTTTCCTGTGAACTCCAAAACATCCCCCAGTTCTCTTGAACCGCTGATCTCCATCCTCATCCTCACAGGCAGATAGGCATTCCATCACAGGCTGTCTTGTAAGGTGACGGAGACATCCTATTCCTGCAGTTGTCTCCCATGCCCCTATATCTCACCTCACCTTGCAGGACCCCCAGGTCCTGTTTCTTCCCTGTAACTGGCCAGAGAAAGAGCTGATCACATTGCAGCTGAGTCTGCACTATGTGTGTGTTGATTTTTGGCCCTTTTATGGGTATTCACAGATTGGCCAGATGGCAGGCCCAGCAGAACAGATTACTATCAAGTTCACATTACAGCTGCTTCTAATTGATGGAAATTGGTGAGCAGCTTCAAAGCTATTGGGGAGGAAAGGCAGATGGGCAGAGAAATAGATATAGGTGGCTCATCCTTATCAAGAAATGAGAATAAAACCAGAACTATATAGAGAAAGAAGAGTTTCTTATGGCTTGGTTTAAACCTGTAAACCTATTCCTTCATGCAGTAACCCAGTGGGTATCTGAAAGGGCCAAATGTTGTGACCAAATCTGTGCTTCCCTGTTAGGCAGCAGCAATATCTCTCAAAACGGGGCATCTGTGTCCTGTTGGGTTATAAGTTCAGGAGGAATACAAGATCTTTTCCAGGGGAAGCAGAGAAGCCCCCAGGTCTCTCCAGCTGTGGGGAGGGTAGAAACTGCCTGGATACACACCTCTGATGGGCACGCAACTGAATGAGCAGCACTTCCAACTACTCTGCCCCAATGAGCTGAACTGATTTGTCCCCTCACTGTCCCAGGTAGGCATCCAACAGCACAGAGGAAAGACCATCCTGTGTACATGCTGCTGGTGGAGTCCAGGCAGGGAAGGAGGAGGAAAGCCCGATCTAAGCAGTCTGAGAACCTCTGAAACACAGTTCTCCAACATGTCCTATGGAGGTGACCTTACTGAGAGCCTTGCTGGGACTGGGACACATTATTTGCCTTGATCCTCTAAGAATCCAAGAGAAGTCTTCTCAGGAGGGCCAGCTTCTTATGGGGAACACCATAAGTTCCCCATATTGCATGTGATCCTCAGATGAAACCAGCCAAACCTGAAGTCCTAAGTCTTACCCTGAATCAGAAATGAGGATGGCAGTGCATGACTGTTTCACAAAATTAAATTGCTGCCTTTGGACCACTGTCATTTACGGTAGTGTGAGAAACATACTGTCTTCCCAAGCTGGACCCACAGGAGGACTACCTAGAAGTCTGTCACAGCTGATGGTCTCAGTTCTTGCTCCATCATGGGTGTAAGAGTTAAGGGCTGTGTTTTTCAGCAGTTGCCCAAGCATGCTTGACATAGTAGTTTTCCTGTGGTTGTATCTTCTAATGGGACATGGTTTAACAACATCTGGTAACACTCAGGGGAGGGAATTGATGCCAGCAGGCAGCTTGGGCAATGCAAAGCATTTGCCATGCTGGTATTTACTGCAACTTGGTGTGGCTGGAAGAGAAGCTACAGGAGGAAAATTACTATCAGTAATGCTCCAGAGCAGGAGGTTCAGGTTTGATAAGGCAGGAGGTATTGTGTGATGGCTGCAGACCATACCAATGGAGGAAGTGAGGAAATGTGGTGGAGGGATGAGTGGCATGGAAGCTGGCATTGTGCTGACTCAGCAGTAATTTTCAGCCTTATAAGTTGTTTTGGATGAGACCTTCAGCTCTGCTGCTGGGCTGTCATACACCAAGTTTGCTGACCGGCTTGGGCTGTGCCTTCACCTGCCAGTCAGCGGATCACAGAGAGAAGCCATTTCTTCTCCTCCTCATTTCCTTGCTGGACACCTCCTGTGTGTATGTGTGTGCCTGCCTAGCCAGTCAGAGCTGCTTTTGAAGCTGTTTTCCCTGAACATCTTGAAAGTTTGGTTCCAAGATCAAGAAGAGACATCTGTCCTCATGGTGGGGAGAATAAGGTGAGAGAAGCCTGCTGTGTCCCTGCTGCCCAGAATAGGAGGTCTTCTGCAGGTCTTGATACAATCAAGACTTATGCTTATTATACTTATTATACTTATTATACTTATTATGTTTATCACAAAGCGATAAGTGTAATTTCCAAGGTGGCGTGGCCTTACCTCTGCAGTCAGGACATGGAAACAGTCATAACAGAGCAAGGGTGAGCCGGGGTGAGGGGCTGTGCTGACCTTGTCAAGGGATTTTGGATTTGAGGCTGCACCTGGGGGTTGGCACATCCTTCCTTCTCTCACACAATGTCCATGTCTTCACAACACGGGATGATATCAACCCGTATTGCTGTGTGTCCCTGTAGGGAGCCGTGTGCCATGCTTTGACCTGACATTAGAGACTGTCTTTTGAGCATGGAAGGGGAGGATGTCTTTGAGGATGGAAGGGGAAGCTGTGCAAAGTAAGAGACATTATTCAGTTGATGTGCTGCAGTGAGATCGACTAACAAGGGCATGAAAGAAAAAGGGAGTCCTGGAGATGTTTGGGGAGAAAGGCAGCAGGATTCAGGGAGAGCCCAGACATCTGTGAGAGAGAAGAGGGAGCAGTCAGCGGTGCTCGTGTGCCAGGAGGCTGGTATAGTTACATGGCCGCTTTCATCCAGGTACAGCAGCATCCGTGATGTCCTCTTGATTTCCTTACAGGAGAATGCCTTTGTCCTGGTAAATACGTTACTACCAGGTAGTTAGATGAAGTATCTCTGTGATCCCTATTGAAACCTCTTTCATCTGCACCACGAAGGCCACGTTGTTTCTTCTCCCTGCTGAAAGCATGAGCAACAAATCCAGCAGAGAGCCAGCCTCTTCTTTGTGGCAGTTTCTCTGACGTAGATGAACCTCTGAAGTGAAGTGTGTGACATCAGGAAGATGTTATAATCTGAATTATGCTTGCCCATCTGAGTAACAGGTGCCGTTATCCTCTTTTCATTATCTCACAGCCAGCGCTGCTGCCAGCATGAGTAAGAAAGGTTTGAGTCACAGGGATGGAGTAGTTCATTTCTTTCCGGAAGCTGTTGTCAGAGACGACCAGGCTCAAATGTCCATCATGGGGATGAATGATGTGTAGATGAATGAAAGGAGAAACCTACTCCTGAGAGAAATAAAGCGTCCCTCATGAATAACGCAGAGTGTTGCTTCAAGATTCAAGACATCCAAAACCTGTTGTACATTGAATGTGAATGTGAATGAGGGTTAGCTGCTCTGCAGCTACACGCTGGCCTGAACGCGAACTATAAATAACTGACCACTGCCACATTTCAGTGTTATTTTTTAACACTGACCATGTATTTGGCCTGGTACCAATGCACATCTAGAGACAAGCCTCTCCAAATCTCTGAAAGAGCCCCGTGTAGAAAAACACCCTATGCTTTGCACCACGCAGACTCCATGTATGCTACTAAGTAGAGCAGGACCTGTGTTTTGTAAGACATGGAGGCCAGCAGAGATGGCACGGAGAATGCCAGTAATAGCTAAACACATGTACTGCCCCAGAGTGGTGCTTAGCTGCAGTGATCCCTGGCCAGCGTTAACCTCCATGGGTGGACCAGGCATGGACATTGCTTGGGACTGTGCTGGTTGGTCCAGGATAAAGCCATATCGGGAACTGTGCTAATGATTTAACAGTGTGGACAGTCATGGGTTGGTGGTGGAATCCATCCCTTGTCCCAGTTTAGTTTGCTAGAGTCGATATTGCCTTGCAGTCTTGGAGGTGGTCACTATGTAGATGCAATACACCAAAAGCATTCAGGACTTTTTCCCATAAAGTTTTATTTTTGTTACAAATTTACTTATTCTGGGCAGTCTGCATCGTTGCAATAGCATGAAATTGTTTATTGAAACACTTCTTGCCCCAGAAGCAAAGTGTGATTCAAGAGAATTCATGTTGGAGGACAAGACAGACTTTATGGGCCTGTCTATACCCTGCAGCTGAGCGTGGTGCAAAGATCACTGATGTAGATCAGACCAAGCTGGTCTGTCCACATGAGGTTATACAGCGCCAGAGATACTTGCTTATGGCCTGAATGCAGATATGGCATTTTTGTTGATAAAAAGTCTATAAAATCATGAGTGACACAAAGAAGGGGAGTAGGGAATGATTGTTCCTGGTCTTTTCCATAGAGGAGGTGGGGACATCAGATGATAGTAATGGGAGAGAAGTTCAAAATAAAGAAGTGATGGTGATGTTTTTAAAGAACACATGGTTGATCTGTGGACTTTCTTGCCACAGGATGTTGCAGGTGCTAAAAGTATATACACGTTCAAGGGACAATGCCCAAGCTCATGGAAGAGAAATGCATTGTGTGTTACTAAAACCAGTGAAACCATATCTGGCTTAGGAAATCCCTGAGATCCAAATGATGAAGCTGGGTACATGAGTACTTGTGGGGAATGTCACATATAATTATACCATTCCTATACTCTTCTCCAGGCATCTGCTTGTGTTCGCTGCTGAATTCAGGGTAGCTGTGCACTGCGTTCCACTGCATGCTACAGTTGTGGCCTGGTACCCCAGCATAATGTACCTTTAGAAGCAAGAGGAAGCTGTTGATGAAGTCCTCCTGAATGGACCTCACATAGATTATAGTGAGTTTCTCTCTGTGTCTCATCTGAAAGGCACCATGGAAAAATGAGTTTTGAAGGAGGCCCAGCGGGTTTTCTGCAGTCTTTAATAGCTACACTCTGGCAAACAAGAAAATAGTATTCCTTTTGTTTCTAGAATTACATATAGGTGCACATGGTCTTTGAAAGTTTTCCACTGGAGAATGGACAAGGCCTGGAAAAATCAAAGGCAGGGAAGACCTCAACAGAGTACTCATTTGGTGTCTGACCCTTTACGTCCCTTGCCTACACCTTCCTGCAGTTCTGCTTGATGTCTGTAGCCCAGCCCTTCTATAACTGGGAGGGGACGGCTTTTGCAGTGGATTGGTGCTCTGCAGTCCAGAATTGGAATAACACTCTGAGACATTTCTTCGTGCCAAACTATTCTTCTTGGTGCCAACCCAGATGAGCTCTGTCTTGAAAGCCTAAGCAGCTGGGAGGGATTATAAAAGAGAGAGAGAGTACTGATGACATCACTTCCAACCAAGGTGAAAGTTATTTAGACTGTCCTTGATCATTCAAATTATATCTCATTAAATATCAGACAAACCTGCCTGCTGTGGTCATATTGCTGTATTGTGGGACCTCAGCAAACTGGTTAGTATACTAGAGTAGTAGAGATAGTATTTACCTAGGTGTAGTCCAATGTAAAGCTCCATCTATACCTTTCTCACTGTTATCTCAGCCCCGTGACTTGTTAGGGGACGTATTTGCTATACCTAATTTTAACGTCTTCTGTTTGATCTTTCTTCTTCACCACAGAAGAGTGAGAAATACCAATGTCATGCTTAACCTTTCTCTTTCAGCCTTGTGTTTCTTATGGTTCACATGGAGTCATCTCTTTATACTCTGGTAAAGGGCAGTGGCATTCATGTAGAGGAAGTTAGGCTGAATTTTGGTAGCTGAAATCTGCTACCAAGGCAGTTGCTTCTGCTTCTGTCTTTACTTGACACAAGTAAAACCCAACTACTTGGAGACTGACCATGTGCTCTGCAGAGGGCTATTTCCTGGCGTTAATGATCCTCTGTGCCCCTCTTCCTCTGGCAATTACTGACCTTCTAATTTTTCCCAGAGGCAGTCTCTGATGTTAAGAAGACAGTAGTTTGTTTTAAATTTGAGATTTACTGAATTTCAGAGAACATGCACTGCTGGAGTTTGCTTTTCATGCATTGCTCTGTGTATTGCTGGATAGATTCTGTAATGCTAAAGTAATAGAGAGTTAAGTCTTTCTTTGCTGTATTTTGAAACCCCTCATTTCAGAGTGCTGAAGGAAATGACTAAGGTGCCTATTCCTTAAAGCCATGTTGTACTGGAGAAATGTATGATTCTGATCCCCTATACATGAAACTATTTGTAAACTCTTATTCCAGCTTCATGAATAAAGTCCTTTCTTTACCCCAGCTTCATGGTGAAAATACAGTAAAAGACATTTATCTGATATTGTGGAAAGTGAGTAATACATGGGGCAGAATAGAAATCAGAATTTCTGGATATTCTGTCTACCTATGTGAATTGGAGAGAAATTATAGCCTGCCAGTGTCTGTGCTTTCCTATCTGTAAAACAGTGATATGGATATATTCCTATCTCATAGGAGAGCTGTGAGTCCCGAGTTAATTACAAAGTCTGTGACAAATCTTAGAAATTCAATTGTGAGATAGTGTGTAAGCATATAATATTAATGTTTTTTAATCTCCCTAAACTGCCTCTGTGGATGTCTTTAGTGAGAGGGATATAGTGATATCAAAAGAAATCTTTTTTCACCCCAACCATTTTCTTTAGAACCCAAAGTGAAAGCTGTTTCCACTAACTGCCATCTCTGCAGCCATCTGGAAAATCACATTTTCTGAAGCTTTCCTTCTCTTTATCAGCTGTAACTAAAGCTATAAAATGGGAAGATGTCCCTGGTTTAATTAACACCCCTGTAGTTCAAAAGCTGATCTTAGTAATGAGAGGCAATTATAGCCTTTATTGAGGGACAGTCAGGTGGAACAAACCCAGCATCAATCTATTGAAGACACTTCCCTTTCCAGGTAATTTGGAAACTGCTTTTTATGATGAACAGGCTACCTGGCCCAATACAACAGGTGAATCTCTTTGTTTTGTAACAGGAAAAGAACTTCCTATTTTGATTTATGTGCTTCTTTTGTAAACTGGTTTTTGCATCCCATCCATCTGCCAATAACTAGCAACTGAGCTAAGGAAATACCTGTTGCTTTTTGAAGGACATTCTTGCTGGTTTTCTCATTTTATTTTCCTGTCCACTGCTGCTTTTAATTTTGAAGGTTGCCTGGTGTTCATATTTTTCTTCTAGCAAAACTGCAGACTCTGTGGTGTGCCCACATTCTGAGGGGTATGCAGAGTTCTGGTCTCTGCACCTCAAAATTATGTAGTAGAGCTAGAGAAGGTCCAGAGAAGGACACTGAAATGATCAAGGGAATGTGATTTCTGCTATATGAGCTAAAAAGGCTGTGGCTTCAGTTCAGACAGGAGACAACTGAGGGCAGAGGTAAAGCTGAGTTTAGCTGAAGTCATGCAGGTGATGGATAAGGAAATGTAGAACTTTAATACTAGAGCTCATGGGCTCTAGCTGAAACAAGGAGATCTGCTTGAAATTATGAAGTACGTTTTTACACAGCAGATAGATAGTGAACTTCTGGAATCTGTTGCCACAGGAGGTTGGGGCGGTGGGCAGTGTCAACAGGTTAAAAAAAAAATTAGACAAATTCAGAGCAGCAGGTCCATAACCTGAGTCTAAAGGTGATGGGCAGGGCTGAGGCAGTACAACAGGAATGATCTGCAGAGACCATTGATCTTCTGGTCTGCCTCAGTAGTATCTCAGATGCTGTCTGGCTTCCAGGTTCTGGTCTGTAAGAGTGTGAGTCCCCTGTGTTTCATCCATCAGCCTTCTATGGATATCCTGATATCTCAGGGGTCTCAAATGATGCTAGATACCTCCTTCTGGAAAGCTCATTTAAACTCTCAGTGTCTACATTGGAGCTAGTCACTGAAAGCGGAACCCTACTCATGATTAAGATGCCTGCATTCGGCTGTTTGCATGTAGTTGTGTACCTGTGCAGTAGGTGTCTAAATTCTTCTGCAGTCAACGGATGTCTAGTCAGTCTAATGGGGACCTGTTGAATACAGTCAATGGAACAGTCAGTAGTGTTATTTCATCTCGCCATAAGGTAGACTTGGGATGGTCAGGTAAATAACTCACTACTGGCTGTTTTCATTAAATTTTTGTTGACTATAATGGGAGCTTGAATACCTAGCACACCTGTAGATACCAAAATTTAGGTATATTAATCTTGAACTGAGTTCCATCCTGAGATTTCTGTTATAATGACTGTAGAGAAATAGGTGTCTCCAGAGAATAACTCATTGACCTCTTTTAGACACCTAGGTGTAAATGAGATAAACTGCACTTGGGAAGTGCATATTTATATTCATTGACTTTAAGGGCAGTCTAGGTAGTGGTACCCACGTGGTCTATGCACACCATGGCCAGGTGAGTCCCAGCCATCCCATTTTGGAGACTTTGGTACTGTCACTTAGAATCTTAGCTACAAAGAAATGTAGATTTTTAAAGCCATGTGATGTGAAAAAGTGAAATTATAATTTCAAAACAGACCCCACACACACTTATGGTTTGGTTTAGAATAAAGGTTTAGCTATGACTTTACTGTCTGTAAACTATGCTGTGAAACATGCTACATCCTGGATTAGCTTAATATCCTGACAAAATTGCCTTTGCCAGACTAGCTGTAAAAGCTGTAAAACTATAAAACAAGCTGGTAAGTTGTTTATTCTTCAATAATTAAAGATAGAGCAGGCATTAAATCCCTAAAGTCCTATGGTGTTCCAGCAGTGAGTGGCTTTCATAGGGTGTCTAGGATAAAGGTTTGTTCAGTACGGAAGAGTTTGGAAAGGAATTTCTTTGGTCAGTGGGTCTGTGGATGTTGTTAACTCCATGCTGCCAGCAGACACAGAATGTGGATGCCATCAGTGCACTCTGGCTTTGGGACAGGGCAACACCAACTCCTCTCAAAAATACTGTGGACAAGTCCACCTGTTTCCAAAGGTTCCACAATTGCATGTGATACAGGATGGACGTGAAATTTCTTTAGCAAATGAATGCGATATAATCTTGTTTAGGAGACTGCACCGTTATTTGAAGTAGGATGGATTGCCCATTCTTTCATCTTTCCCACTCCCGTATGTACAACTTTGTTGTTCTGTGTCATATTTGCTTCGGATACAGGACATAGGTGAGGAGATAGGAAGGCTGTGTGACTGCATTGTTCCTGTAGCTTTGGATCTGGCTGCGGCATCCGAGTCTCTGCGATTCATGTGGCTTGTGTGAAAGGAGGAGCTGTGGTCATCACCTGCCTTGCTGACTGTTCTGTCTTTTCATTCCTCTCCCAGGTTATGGACATGCTGCCCCAGGAACGGATGCAGGGAAGGCCTTTTGCATGTTCTACGCGGTCCTGGGGATCCCACTGACACTCGTCATGTTCCAGAGCTTGGGCGAGCGCATGAACACCTTCGTCAAGTACCTCTTGAAACGCATCAAAAAGTGCTGTGGGATGAGGAGCACTGAGGTCTCCATGGAAAACATGGTGACTGTGGGTTTCTTCTCCTGCATGGGAACACTCTGCATTGGAGCAGCAGCCTTTTCCCAGTACGAGGAATGGAGCTTTTTCCATGCTTACTACTACTGCTTTATAACATTGACTACGATAGGGTTTGGAGACTATGTGGCCCTGCAGACCAAAGGGGCCCTTCAAAAGAAGCCTCTCTACGTGGCTTTTAGCTTTATGTACATTCTAGTGGGGTTGACAGTCATTGGGGCATTTCTAAATCTGGTTGTTCTCAGGTTCTTAACCATGAACAGCGAGGACGAGAGGCGGGATGCCGAGGAACGGGCGTCCCTGGCAGGAAACCGCAACAGCATGATTATCCACATCCAAGAGGACTCCCAGCATGGTCGGCCACGGTACAAGGCCGAAGTAACAGACCTTCAGTCAGTTTGTTCCTGCATGTGTTACAGGTCCCACGAGTACACCAGCCGGGTGGTGTCCCACCAAAATTCGTTCAGCTCGAAGCTGAACCCCCAGTACTTTCACTCCATCTCTTACAAGATAGAGGAGATCTCGCCAAGCACATTAAAAAACAGCCTTTTCCCATCTCCTGTCAGCTCCATCTCACCTGGGTTGCACAGCTTTACAGATAACCACAGGCTGATGAAAAGGCGAAAGTCCATTTAAAGGGATTTGTCTTCTTTTGCTTTCCTTGTTTTCCCCAGTTCTTCTCCGTTGTTTTGGTTTTTCTGTTCCTTGAGTGAGACGGAGCGAGGCCAAAGGGAGTAGAGAAAGCCAGTCCTCCTCTGAGACTCAGCTCTTGAGCATGAAGCATGGATTATTACTGTTCCAGCAAAGTATGCCTTACATTACCCCCTCGGTGGATGTCAGAGGATTCAAGGTGACGTGAAGTGGGTACCAAATCCAAAGTTGCACACACAGCTGGGAGCCTTCATGTGCCGCTGGCACTCCTGACCTAATAAACTATTTTCCTCACGAGCAGGTTGCAGCGTGCGTGCTTGTGTGCGTGTTGGGTGCGTGTGCGTGCGTGTGTGTGCGCGTGCAATTCCACAACTAGTGCCATGTGACAAAAATTAAAGCATCAGGTATTATTTTTTTTTTTCCCTTGAAGCAATTGCGTTCCAGCCTGCTTTTAACTTTTAGATTGCTTCCAAAAAGAACGGGGAGGGTGGGAGGGGAGCCAATTTGTTTTGTTTTTTGCCAAGACAAGCATGCGCCATAAGCAGTCAATATACCAGGTGTATCATGATAAATTTTTTAATGCTAGATTTTAGATTGTATTAACATTTAAAAAAGGCAGGAAAAGATGGATCATTTTAGCTTGCCAGTTCAAAATTTAAAAAAAATAAATAAAATAAAGCATGCACTTTGTAAAACTGGTATGCATAATAAAAACACAAGAAAAACTAGCAATGGAATTAATAATCAAAAGCAAATAATCCTTTTGATTTAACTATATTTACTTTTATCATTTTCAACTGTTCCAACAATTTGCAAGTGGAATTTTTAAGAGAAATTGGGAGAATTGTTGGAACTAAAGAGTGTATTTTGTTAGGTTAATTTTATTTATAAAAATTATTATTATTATTATTATTATTATTATTATTATTATTATTATTATTATTATTATTTTGTGCAGCAATTACCTGCATGAATAGGAATTATATTTTTTGGAATGCTTGGATTAGGATGGGTATAAATAGGTGGATGTATATTTTTTCTTATATAATAGTGACAGGGCATTCCTTGTTTTAAATAAAAAAATAAAGATGATTGTCTCTAAATGCTTTTGATTTGTAAATAATGGAAAGCCTTTGTTGGTCTCAGGAAGAATTCAAGGGACAGTATCTTGTGTTTGGCTCACTGGGAACTTGTGAGATTAGATGTGATACTGCTTTTTTACTAGGCGGAAAGGCAAAATGCATTTAGCAGTAATGGGCAAAAGCAGTTTTACTCCAGTGTTTGGAAGGTAACATTGGGAGTGATTGCATTGGCAGGTTGTAGTGGAGGATGTTGAGACCATGTCGTAGAGTTGTTCCTTGGAGATTGTCCATCTCTCAGTTGTTCATCTGGACCAAACAGACTTTACAGAACCGAATCAGAGGCCTAATCCAGCTCCCTTCTAAGACAATAGGCATTTACAATGATTACATGGGATTTAGTGCTTTGGGAGATTTATCTTTGATTTGACAGCGGTAGGACTGGGAGTTTTATAAACCTGCACCTTTGTCTCTGATTTAATCCTATCTTTTAAATCACCTTCCGTGTTAAGTCGCCATACAAAACCCATCTTTTTTTTGGCACTAATCACCTCCTGCTGATTCAACCATTTTGTGCTCTCAGTGTAAAAGCAATAATCCTTTTTTTTTTCTTAAACTAGATGGTGTGTTTTTGTACAAGCCCCAGCTCTGAGCTCTGTGTGCTGATGGATGTTGATATCCTTTCAAAGAGGCATCTATAAGGAGCATTAATAGGGAGTAATAAGGAATGTCATTCCTCCTCTGTTGTCTTCTCCCTGGCTTTAAATTATTAGCTATATTAAATATGTTCATGTTCTCCTAATTTCCATATCTGTGTTTCAACAAGTGAATGAAAAGCAAGTATCCGTGACTTTGACTCCCCTATGCAGCTTCCTTTGGGATTACAAATTGCTGTGGCATGAAAACCTCCATTAAGATTCGTGAAGAAATAACTTAGGATTCTTAATGAGGATGGATGAGGATGGACTTTTTCTGCCTAACGTGGGGGGATCACATCCTTCAGCACAGTAGGATGCTGGGAGCATTAATGCTGTGCTGCTGGTACCATGTCCTAAGGCAAATGCTGATGGCAGAAGAATTGAAGCAAGCATACCTAGAAAAGCAGTTTCAGGATGTGTTAAACCACCTCGGTGATTGCCACCTAGAAGCTATTTTCCACGAGAGTGGCCCATAGGGTTCACAGTGCTGTCCAAATTCACTTTCATAGTCTTTGCTTGTGGCATCCCAGAAGTGCAAATAAATGTAGGTTTCTTTTCCTGCTAAGGAGATAAGAAAAAGAACGCCTGGAATATACACATCTGTATGGTGTACGACTGCTGGGTGTATTTGACACTGGAGAAAAGCAGGAGAAGTTTGGGGTTTTGCAGAACTCGAGTGAAATTCTCTCTGCCTAGCAAAGGGGAACTTCTGTAACAGGGCTTTTAGCAAAAAATTTAAACAGTTTTGTGAAAAAAGGTTACATCATATAAAATATTGGTTAGCTTTTTCCTTTTTTTTGCTTTAAGAAAAGAGGAAAATTCTATTTCTGCTGCATATAAAAATAATCTTTAAATGTCCTATAAATCATGTTGAACTCCAGAAGTTCAAAGCTGTTACATACTCTAGCTGATTTGTTACTAAATCTTCCCTCTGGAACCATCAATGAAGAATAAATTTTATTACATGGGATATTTAACCAGGGGAGCAACTCACCTCGCCATGTCGTGGGTTATCAGCCACTTACAGTCTTTGCATTAAAATTCAATGGCTTTAGAAAAGCTCTGCTTTAGCTTAGTCGAAGTTTATGGATGTGGTTGAAGAAATCTATGTATGTTGATATGAAGGAGCCAGAGTAGATGTCCATAGTGATACTTTTAAGTCTAAAAGATGTAATGACTGTGTATGTAGGAAAGTGTTTTGCTAAAATGTATCTGCATTCCTTAGGATTTAAAAATATGTTTGTTTATTTTTATTTTCTTTCTGAAGAACCCGCACTTCTGTCCAATCTATATTTTTGTCACACACGAGATTTTGAAGTGGCAAGACATTTCCTTTGCAAGACTGCACACATTCAGACGTTTCCATGAGCTCTTGCAGGACTTTGCTTTGTGAACAGCCACAAATACAAGAACTCTCATGTGTACACATCAGTACACCAGGCAAAATATGCCTCTCTCTTTCGTTGTTTTTGTGGTTCTCGATTGATGTGTGAATAATGACTTGGGCTGTCTGGAACTGGAACAGACAGTATCGTGAAAGGGAAGCTTTTGTCCAAGGTTAATCCCAGCTTTTCAGTTACACATGAAAAATCAGTCAGTGAAAGGTGAGCTGATTTTTGTCTGCTCTCTCTCTGACTTCTTATTGCCCTACATGAATACCAGTTTTCTTCCCACAACACTGCTTGTCACAGAATATTTTCTCTGCTACATTATTACTTTTTATTCCACTTAAGACATTATTTCTTTCAGAACAACCTCTCTTGCTCACTACTCGCTCTTTTGAAATTCAGCTAGAAGCAGGTAGTAGTGGTGCTGCTTATGACAAGACATCCTAATATCCAAAATACCTAACCTGCATTTCCGTAACACACGTCTGCTATCACTTTGTGATGCACTCTCATTCCCCTGAGTCTCATTTCCCCTACCCTTCCCTATTATTAAGCATTAGAAATAATAATAATAAATCAGATTAGTCTATTTATGTCACACTAATGTGCTCTTCATCAAAACAACACAAATTTAGCTCCCTGCTGTCGACTTTGATTATATAACAACCCTATTATCTTAGCATATTTCATATTATCATCAAAGGGAAAAATCAGTTTGATCAGTGAAGCACCAAAATAGCTTTGACTGAGCATGCTGTGATATGGAAACAAAAGAGGAAACTTAATAGAACAATGCAGGCACAAGTCTCCACTTGGTCTTCATTACCGCACAAGGAAGATCCTGACTGACTAACCGGAGCTGCTTTGCCAGAACTTTATACATATATATATATGCATTACAGGGATGACTGCAATGGGACAGCTCTAGAAGGGGTGTTTGGATGTTACTTCAAGGGTCCAAAATAGCTTCTTGGTTGTTAATGAATGGAGAAGATGTACAGTGACCTTCATCAATAGACTTCTGTTTGGACTCCTCTGTAACTCCTTTTGTCAATAGGACAAAATCAGCAAGATTTAAAAAAAAAAAGGAAAGAGGGAAGTGACCAAGTTAATCTACTGTATAGTAGGTTGTCTCATTAGTTTCCTAATGCTTCGATCGAAGAAATGCCAGGGCAATAATCAAGATTATTTCAATTCAAACCTAAGCAAGGTAGTTTCTTGTTTTCTCTGACAGATTTGAAAGATTTTGTTATGGGAAAAGGCATCATTTGTTGCTAAAAGCTTAAAAAAAAGCAGTCAGTGGAACCAAGACGGAGAATGAAAATGTTCCAGAATGATTTGGTGTGTGCAGACCAGAGGGCAGGGGCTTGGGTGGAAGTAGCTTTCAGTTGAAGTTTATGTCCTCATTTAGCTTTATGTAATATTCCTGTTAATATTAGGATCTCATTAAGACAGTCATTTAAAATCTTTATGAGGAAGCCAGACCAGAGAGATGTGTTGGAGTGTGTCCATTACACTAATGTTATGGACTTTTTAATGCATATTTCAACAAGACACTTATTGACTGGAATATTGCACAAATTACAATGAGAATCACACCACCACTACTTTCATCAACGAGAGGTGCATAACACTCACAGAACTGAAAAAGAAATACTGCCTTTCTGACCAGCCTGCCTGTCATCTAACTTTAATATCAAACTTTATTTTGGGAACTTCATCAAGATAAAGCGTATGAAAAGGATTAGCCATCATAACAATACACCAAAATCAAAACAAATAGAATAATGACATTGGACGTGGAGAAATTGATTACAGATGGAAGGTGCTCTGGGACTCTTATGCTAGTTAATCTGAGCTCAGAGGCTGAATTAAAACCATGAAAACTGATGGTACCCTTTGCCAAAATATAGTTTGCAATTATTTAAGATGTAGATAATGAACATGGCAGAGGAACTTTCACCCAAAAAAGCAGTAGGAGGGCAAAAAGAAAGATGGAAGGAAAGAAATTGTTCTCAACCGCAGGGGTAGTTATGTTATTTCCAGTTGAAATCACAGTGAGGTGATACTGAAGACTGTTGTGCTTTGATGTGGGTAGAATCAGTCTGGGAGACTGACTGTCCTCTGCTCAGTCAAGGTCTACGCCACAGTGTTCCACTGATTACTGATGATAAGGAGATTTGTGGAGTTCTTGGTTCTCCAATCAGGTTTTTGCTGCTGTCTTCACTGAAACCAGGATTTTATTCAGCCAGTCCGTCCTGAGCAGTGCTGGTCCCTGTGATAAATTATGTTAAGTCATGCTATTTCCTTTACTGGTGCTCCTAAGTGCAAGGGCTCAGTAGGATGTAAGCAAACTGCTTCCTTCTCTAAAGCCTGGAGTGGTAGGACCTTCTTCTGAAGCCAATGGATGCTTTACTAAAGCTAAACTTGTTCAGACTGGCCCGAAGTCTTTCATTTAATTGGAAATTGTTCAGTGATTGTTACTCTTATTTTTTTCCTTTTCCCCAAAGAGGCTTCTCCAAAGCCCCTGACTGATTCTCAGTCAAACCGTATTGTCCTTTGCACAAATTTCCAAGTCACGTACATGTACACATCAGTATTCCTTTGGGGGAAAAATCCAACATAAAGCTTCAAATTGAGGAGCTTTCAGCATTTGTGTCCCCATTACACTGGGAGCTCCACAAAGTTTCTCCTTGTGTGTTCTGAGAACGCAGACATGGGAAATGCGTGGTGGTTGGGTTTGCACATAACCTAGGTGGATGTTGCAGCTGCTGAGCAGGCTCTTGCTGGACTATTTTCTGAAATTGGTGGGTTTATATTGCTGTGAATTTGTAAGCTACAGAAAAATCAAAATCCTGTAAGGCTATTTTTTTTCTCACGCAGATTTACAATATGGTGACCTAACTGATGTGGGTGCAGAGCAATGAGTCCTGATTTATACTCCTTTACTGAAACTGGAATGTGAGCCTTTTTCTATTTACTGCTAGATATTACATCGGTGTCTCCAACTAGTGCTTACCATGAACAAGCTTTCCTAAGCCTAATGGAGAGCAGAAACACCTAAAGACAACAGTCAACCTGTATAATTTATTCTTTATGGAATCCAGTCATCCAAAGCTGCCTGCTAATTTTAGGCTGGAAATACTATCCCTGGAGCCTTCAGCCTTCATTTGTCTCTCCTTCTGTGAATATTGTAATTAATAAACATCCCAAAGCCCTCCCTCACCTTGCTTTCTGACCATGTAAGGAGTGCTGCCATACATTAACACCCACAACAGATTGGGCAGAAAAAAAAAGGGGGGCGGAGGGGGGAAGAAAGATTAATGCTGTAATTTTATTGGTAATTAATATTCACAGTTCCAAGCTGTGTTGTCTTTTAGTTCACTTTGAGAAATGCAGAGCAAACAACAGGATGATAACATTTATCATAGCTGGCTAATTCACAAGTGGAGCTAGCAAATATAATAATTGAAACTATGCTCTATAATGCATCTTCTCATGCATGAGTTCTGATACCACTAGCCTGGCTTTGATTCATTGTTTATCTGGTCTGTGGAACAGCTTGCAGTAATTGCTGTATCCAGAGCACTATACTTGAGGCTAGAAGACAGATCCATTTCACAGACAGCGGCCCTCCGGCTTTCTCCATATGCCCTCCCCCCTTTCCTAGCCAGACATTAACTCATTAGCTTGCCATTTCATAAACGTATTTTCAGACCCAAGATTACCACATTCTGTACTTTCCCCCCTCATCTATTAATGAAAAGCATTATGCTACAGAACTGCACCCTGGGGAAGGAAATGTTCTACTCTAATTACTACTGACAAAAGAAATCTGCAGATTGATTAAAAACAATATGCGCAGAATCAAATAGGAAATGCAAAGTGCATAAACCTGCATGGGTGAGATCCACTTCTTCCCTGGCTGGGATGCAATGCATTAGCCTGCAAGGAGAATTTGGGAGCGTGTTTGTTTGGGAGAAGGCCATCCGGAGAAAGGGCAGCACAAATGACGTGAGCAGGCAAAGGGACACAGTGGTTCGGCTCATTTTCTGTAGATCATTGGTAAGGTCTGTGGCATGGTTTCAGATTAAGGAAGAGCCACGGGTCTTCTGGGTTTAGTCTATTTCCAGCATCCTCCCAAGCAGGAGTGGCAGGAGGTGTGGGAAGGACGGACAATGGCTGGTTCATGGTGGAGTGTATTGTCATTGGTGAGACCACATTACTGATGCTGGTGTCGAGCAGGAAGCAGTGAAAAATGTGTCTTCTAGAGCATCTTCCTTCTACCGTCCCCTGGAAGAGATCAGTTACACCATCTGTCCTATTGCCTGTGGCAGATCCATACTGTGGCTCAGAAAGATCTGGATTGTAGTATCCTTGCCCATCTTTGATAGCATCTCCCCAGAGCTGTGCCATAGAAATGTGTGGGAAATGCTAAGCTTCTCCAGCTGGGTTCAGGAGGCCACAATATAGCAAAGAAACCTCTTCGTATTGACTGTGTTTGGACAGTTTCTACATGTCAAAAACATAATTAAAATTGACCTTTAGAGAAATAACATTAATTTATTATTGCTGGCTCTCCCTACAGCATGGGTATGCAGCTCCTTAATCATAATTATCGTTAAGAGGCTAATTAATCTGATAACTATTTAATTAGATTATCTGAAGTAGAGTGTGTAAATGATTTTGGCCTCCCAGAGTCTGAAATCGCAAGTCTACAAAATTATTTCCAAAAGGCCTGTTTGGTAATATCACTGCTGACATGGGGGTCATGCCACGGCTGTCCTATTGACAAGCATCATCTTGGCACGTTGATTGGAGCTGATCATGGGAGTATCTGGGGAAAGGATTTTAGCTCAGATCCAATATATGCAGTGAGGCTCTTAATTCCCACTGAACTAAATAGGTGCTTAAATGTCTTTGTGGAGATAGGCTTTGGGCCTGATTTTATCTTACTTGTAGAGGAAAGAACCAGTGTTGTGTCTTAGAGAGATGGGATGATGCAGATGGATGAGCAAGGTGCTGTATTTCAGGATGGAGCATGATTCTGGTACCCATGTGGTGCAACGGCCAAAGTGTCTCAGCTGTGCTGTCTGGGATAGATTATGCTTCTAGGAGGAAGGGTTGCTGGATACATTTCCAAACATGTTTGGATTTACCTGGGGAATGGGGAAGATACAGTTGAGTTTCTGTGTCACAAGCTGGATTGATGAGGACACTGATGCTATGACATATCCTTCTCCCAAACCCTCTCTAAGCATGGTTAAAAAAGGCAGGGCAAAAGATTGGATTTCTTCCTGGCCTCTGGGTGAGGGTGATGGAGGACAGAGCTGATTTCTAACTTGCACACTGGGCAAGAGCTCAGGGCAGCATTCTCCTTAGGAATCAAGATAAGGAACTTCAGTGACAGAGCATTCAGATAGCTCCATAGCCGTTTCTTCTAATGTTTTCTTTAAAGTACCTAGCACATTTCTCTGATCTCTCTGATTTGAAGCTCTTCTTCTGAGAGCCCCTTCTGAATGGCAGTGTGGGTGAACTGGAGTTTCTTGTTCAGCACACAGCAGTGGGCACATCTCATTATCTTCTTTGTGCCAGTCATCCAAATGGATCTGTGGGGCAGCTCACAGCTATGCGTCATGGTTGTGGCCACTGGAAACTGGCCAAATTCTTCTGGTTGCTCTGGCAGCTGTTGTTTTGCCAAAAGATTAGCCATGTGCAGGAGCAAAGACATATATGAGATCCTTTTATCAATGCACAGTTAGTTGTTGGTTTTTTTAATCTTCACTGTACATTCCTTTCATGTTCTTCAGCATCTAAGCCCCAGTTGCTCTACAGTGACTTACCTTTCCATGTGACTTCTCTTTTCTCTGAAGAATCCCTTACTGTCACACACATTTTCCAGAAAAGATAGATGCCATATTGCTCCTTTTTAGCATCTCTTTTAAATTCCCAACATGGAGAAATACTGCAGTCAGAGGCAGCAGTAGGAAATTCCTCTTCATCATTAATACTGTGCCCTTTTTATTCTCCTGGGAAGATTAGTACAGCAGAGTCTGGTGTGGTCACGACTGACCAGCACAACTGGTACACTCAACACAATTTAGTGATCTTCTCATGCCAGTTTACCTCCTTTTCGACTGCTCAGCTGCATTTACATTGTGGCAGATACTTTCTGTATGAGTTGTTAGTGCAGGAATACTATTCAGATATTGGAGGACAAGTATACTATCTGCATAACAACAGAGGGATCCCAGTGTCCAGATTACAACTGCTTTAAGACTCTGTTAATCTAGTGGTTGGCTTTATTAAGTAATTTCCTGGGTACCACTCTGGGCACTGCTCTTTTGGACTTTAACAAATTTGGTTAATCCACACAAAGGTAGTTTGGGTGTAAGTACTGTTGGGTTGACCCTGTATGAAAAAAGGACTAGTATATGCTTCAGAAAGAGTCCTACTACAAACCTTTTAACAACTAACTAATAAGCAGAAATTATGAGAGACTGGCTCATTCTTTAGAATACAAACTTAATCTGTCTTTCTTTTACAGAATGTAAATTTCCTATAGTATGCTATACAACCAATAATCCATCTGTTCCTTTTTTGCAAGGTCGGGAGTGAACTGTGGAAGAAAAAAATGTTTTCTTTTTCCTCTTCCCTTGACTTGTTAAGATTTGTGTGGCTGTTTGTTGCCATTGAGGAGTATTGACTAAAACTTTTGATCCTAGTGATATGACGGCAAAGGAAATTATTTGGAGCTGGGTAGGTCAATGGGGAATGGGAGGGGGGCTTAAAAGTTGTTTCCAGTAGGCCAAAAGAATGTGGATACTGTCTCTTCAAGGTGCAATTTCTTACTTCAACAAACTGTTCATCTATGAGAAACAGGGATAAAAGTGTTCAATTTGGGACCTAAGGAGTTTATATGGAAATTCTTGGATTTCTTCCAAACACACATACAGGTTGAAATTAAATTGTGATTCCTACTTTGGAGACTGAGCCTTCCTGCTCAGACAGAAGCGTGCGTGTATGTGTGTGTTTGTGAGTGTGTGTTGATGCTATGTCTCTTTTGGATCTCTTGACACTTTTTGGTGCATTTTTGTACTTCTTTGAATGTGCATATGCGGACTTACTGATGGTGTATTGACGGCATTCTAAAGGCCCTCAACAGCCTGAGATAGAGCAAAACTCTCTAAATTTCTACCCTGGTTTATACATTTTCTGTGCAGCACAGAGAGCATTAGGAGCACGGTCATCTAGAAAGAGGAGCTGCTTGGCTGTGGAGACTGCACTGGGAATTTACCTCCTGGAAGCTGTTTTCTCTGCTTATTTCAGACCTCTAACTTCAACATAGTTGTTGAGCTGGTCCTAGCAAAGGAGAAAGAGCAGGTCATAAGCATCAAGATGTGATTTGTTAAACCAGTGATAACTTGATTACAAAGAACCAAATTAAAGACTCTTTTGTGTTTTCATTTCTTTTTCTGGCCTTCTCCGTAATGGGAGAGGATGCCTTCACACATGGCCTTAGAATGCCGTACTGGAGTTAGAATGCAACAACAGTCAAATGAAAATAAGATGTATTGCAGCTTACATAAAGAATGAAAACTGTATCACACAAATGTTTACAAGTCCAAGTAGACAGCGAACCCCTGTACAATATGTAATTTATGCAAGGGATTGCATCTTTCTTTTGTAATGAATGCACTAAGCAACCCTGTATATATTTTACAATGTCTTTACAGAGAAAAAAAAAAGAATCATTTACTGTAGTGTTGTAAAATAATGCACTTTTCTAATTTTTTCATTAAAAATCCTATGGCACGTTTTCAAATGTATATTGTTTCTTTTATATTGAATGTGGAAATGTTAACTTCCTGTAAAATTGCACTACAGAAGTAAAATCCACTGATGGAACTTATTTTGTTAAAGAAAAGTCCCTTGACAACCAACAGATGTTTATGATTATATGATATGTATGTGTGTGCATATATGTGTATACAGTGTATATGTAATGTATATATATGTATAGGCACACACACACATATATCTAGTGATATGTGTATATATATAAAATTATATAGGTCCAGATTTATATATGATTGTATTAATATAATATCTATAGATTGATAGATATATAGATATGTATATATATTCATACATACACACAAGAATCACAATGTACAAACCCAGAAAGGATTACTCATTAAATTTAAGGGGGTTGGGGGAGGAGAAAGATGTCATATACAGAAGATATTTTGCATTGCAATAAAAGCTTTTTTGACAAAAGTACGTGCAGAGTGAAGTATGAACCTTCATCAAATACCCAACCAGGCTGTTCCCGGAAGACTACAGTACAGAATAAGCAAAAGGAAAGTGCTTAGGGGAGGCATAAGAGCAGAGTCAGTGCATGGTGGCCTGGAGTTAGCTGTTGGGACTCCCCCCACGTTAACTTTGTGGAGCTGAAGGTCAAGATCTTAGGATACCAAAGTGAACAGCGTAACTTCTGACTTGAGGAGATCAACGTTTCACTCACAAAATTATTAATCTAGTGCTTCCTAGCAAAAGTGGGGAAGTGGGTCTCAGTGCCACTTTTAGCTGGCAGGTGTTGCTGTGAGCCACAAGAACCATTTTTCATTTGGAATGGAGCGTTGGGCAACTTGTACTGTCATTGCCATCCAGGTAAGTCACAAGTGAAGTCAGGTACAGGACCTCACTTTGTCCTTATGATGTGTTTTCTACATGCTGCTGCTCATGGAAGAATTCTGAAAGTTTCCAGAGCTAGTATTTCATATTTGAGAAACATCTTACCAATAGGAAGAATCCCCTCTTTTTTCTTTTTTTTCCCTGATGATGCAGTGGCCAGAAGCTGATCCCAGCTGCACAGTGACAGAGGGTGAGAGGTTTTATATTTCCTTCCAGGGGCCTTGATGAAAGAAAATGTCTACATGAACAGTGAGAATAGTTAACCATTAGAATAAAAAACTGGTTGCAGCAAATTTGCCATGACATCCAGTGATGAAACAGAGACCAGCTACCTTGTGCGCTCTTACAGGAAGAAACCATTGCCTTAATGCAGAAAGTACTTGGTAGAAGTCACTGTTCTGTATTATAACGAGAGTGAGATTAGCTTGTCGTCATAGCCTTCATCTGTTCTTGCTGTGTATGAGACTCACTTACAAATGAGTGAAGAGCCAACACATCCTGTGTGTTGGGACACAGTCAGTGTTGTATACACCCTATACTTAGTCCCTGGCCTACATTAAAACAACAACAAAAAATGCTTGTAAAAACTTCATTTTCTGATGGTGAAGACAGGAGTTCTTATGGCACAGAAAGGAGAAAAAAAGTTTTAACAATAGAGATAAATATACCCGAGCAATCTCACATGTGTTTTCTGTGCTGCATGAGATAACATCTCTGTTAGCAATTAAGAACAACAATTTCTTTCTTTTTGGAGTGGTATTTGCCAGCATATTTTATCATCTCAATTTATCCAGCATGCACAGACAATCCAAAGTGTCGTTGAACCCCGTCCACCCCTTTTGCAAGCAAAAAAACCTTTTAGAGTAATTAATTAAGCAATCAATAATATAGACTAGAGGACCGTTTTAGATTTTAAAGGGCTCCAGGTAGTGCAGTGGCATGCCTAGGAGAATTTGAAGAAAACCTTGTGTGCTGAACTTTTCTTAACAACCACAGGAATGTTAGACTTCAGGGGATGGGGGGAAAAAAAAACAGAAAAAAACCCTCCAATCTTTCATCTATAGGCGTATAAATATCTTTATAAATCTGAATCAAAGTCACAGATGCCTGATTGTTCAGGGTTTGACTGCTGCCATGTGCCTGGGTCCTGTCTCAGAGGACGAAAGAAATTAAGCATCTTGCAGCAAAATGCAAGAGCCTGCTCAGTACACATCAACTGCTTGGTTGACAGCAAACAAAATATTTCAGTCGCTGAAAATGGGTTTGTGTCTGTAATCATGCTGTGACCAAATCTCTGTATCTTTCTCACCTAAGGCAATGTCTTCAGTTCAGCTTGCCCGTTGTTAAAACAGAGACTTTTGAGAGGGGACAAATGAGGGAATTGTACTGGAAGTGTACAAAATAATGAACAGTACAGAAAAGGTAAATGAGGTCTTCCCTGTTGTGCTTTCTCACTCTCCTAGGACAAAGCAATACCCAATTAAACAGAAACCAAAACGTTTAGAACTGAGAGAAGGAAATACTTTTATTTCTGTTTTAAAAAAATAAAAGTTTTTTAGGAAAAAAAGAAATGCATATTTCTAGGATTTTCAGAGCCAGGAAAAAACTGTTACCTGATTAAAAGGCAGAAAACAAAAGCTCTGGAAGACCTTGCAATCAGTGTATCAGTCCAAGTTCAGCCACTGAAGGAGGTATAAAAGACTAGTTGCTGCTTATATTCAGACTATCCTTGGCTCCAGCATTTTACTGCTGGGAAATTTTGACTGTTGAAGGAAAGGAAGAAAATGTTCCTATAGATGAAGTCAATGTACTGTGCCACTTACATAGTGACCATTAATGGAAACTCTTGGCTTTAACACTTGATATGGATTCAGATGAGCTGCCCTGTCTTAGCACTATGGTTATTTGTTCCAGGTCTGGCTGGGGTGGGAGTGTGTCGCTTGGTTTCTAAAAGGGTGGAAATGCTAGAGATGATAGATAGAAACTACTGACCTATACCACCTCAGACTATATGGACTCTACCTGGAAGTTAATCTTTCCCTTCTACCTCCTAGTGAAGGTTGAGAGGAAGAAAAAAAACCCCTTTGATAGCCACATTGCTTCTACATACCTCATATACTAATGGTCTTGTGTCACAACAGACTCCATTTCACACTGGAAGTTCAGGTCCTATGAATGAACTTGGTATTTCCAAAGGGAACAACCCACAGCTGTGACATTAGACTTAGGTTCAAATAAAAGGAGAACATACGGTACATCTTGATCACAGGGAATTTCCTGGTGCCGTAGGGCAGGAAGAGCATCTCCTCAGTGTGTCATACCATAGTCAGCTTAATCTGGTGTCCTTCTCTAGACAAAAGCCAGCACCTGACTTTCAAGCAAGGAAGAAGAGTTTACACCATCCTCTGGTGTCCTGTGCTGCACAGTGCATCATGAGCAACAGCTTTTATCTTGCGTTTCACTGTTGTAGTGTCTGATGAGTGTTACCAGCTGCATTTTGAATAGTAGGATGCAGAGACAAACTGCAAGATGCTGACACATCTGTGGAGTTTTAGGACAGAGGTTTGCTGTGTTGTACACAGAAGTGAGAGGAAAAGAGGCCAACTCGCAACGTAAATGACCTTGATCTCAAACTATGAGTTATGCTCCTCTTGATGATGGTTACATTTAGTGCTATTGCTGTGCTTTTATTTCATTATTTCTACTTCCTAAAATGTAAGAAATTCCCTGTATAAAAAGGGGACTTCTAAGACAAGCAATCACCCTGCTCCTCTAAGATTTCTTTGGGAAAGTTGTCCCTGTCTCTGTCTTTGAAGATGTGAGTTGAAATAATTTTCCCAAGAGGCAAAAGGAAACAAGGAGCAGAGATGGAGCAAGAAGGCAACGTCCCTCCATTCTAGATTCACATTGCTGTTGTGAAACACTGCGCAGTACAAGTGATCCCAGCTTGTATTTCTGTGTTAGTCTGTCTCTCCCCACACTGTTCATGGGCTCTGACTATCATGGTATGGACTCTGCATTTCAGAATAAATCTGTGATATCAGCTCACTGAATTTATATTACTGTAAACAAGAGGAATATTTGGACTAATGGGTTAAATTAATCTGTACTTTGGTGCAAGAGTCTGTGGGATGGTATGAGCCAAACTGTTGGGCGGTAGTGTAAAAGCCAACATCACTGAGATAGGACTCAGCTGAATACAGATGTGGTGAAAAAGAAAGGAGGGGGTAGAGCAGCAATTTATAGAATCTGAATTATTTAACTAGTCAGATTTAATAAGAGAGCTTACCTCAGTTTTTCAGCATTGCACTAAGCAGTTTAATCTAGGCATAGCCTACACTTGGGCTGAACTTTGCTTATTTGAGTCAACCCAGAAAACTGGTGCAACTTGTAACACTTTGCTAGTTCTACCTGTATGGTCTGCCTGCCTGGGCTACTCGCACTGAGCAGGTAAATCTCAGCACTGTTCACATCACCGACAGCCTGATTCTGCTCTCCTTGGCTCTGATTTCATGCTCATGATACACTTCTCTTCCTAATGCTAATACAATTTGCCTATTTTTTTTCCTTCCCAAAATGTCTGCAGAAAAGACTTTTCCATTCATGTTATAAATTTGCCTGCCCAGAAGGTGTGGTCACCAAGGAAGAGCCCTTCTGCAACTATAAAACATGTAGATGGTGGATGTGGATGCTAATAGCTTCTGGCTCATTAGCACAAGAGCAAGTATATGTGGGAGGTAATTGCTGTAAGGGTAATAATGTAGGAAACATCCAAACCATCAATCTCTGTGTGAAGGTGAATCCCCAGGTGCTAAATCACTTAAATTAATCACCCAGTGCTGTTACAGGCAATGATTAGTGTCTGCTCTCCCAGGGGAGAGGGATGGAGAGAGAGAGAGAGAGAGAAATCTAGAACACAAATCACGCTGTGTTTGTTGCCCTGTGGACATTCTCCACCTCCTTGCAACAGCTTGTAGGCCAATATGGCTTTGCAAGACATGGTCTTGTCAGGATTCCCAAACGCAAACAAGTCAATCAAATCTGGCAGATCCACTAACAAGAAGAACAACAGGTGACCAGATGCTGTTTTAGTGAAAGGGAGGCCACTTCGTAAGTGCAATACCAAATGCAGTCTGTGGTGATTGCAGTCGGATAATTTCAAGATGATTTTGGCCTGCCTTTGATCACTTAAATCCATGCCATGTTGATATCAGGAGCAAAGGTCCCACCATTGAGTAACCATCTAGTTTCTTGTAGCAGATGGGTTTTCAAATTTGCCATTACTTCCTTGTGCTCCTTGAGATAATCTGAATAAGTTGTAGAGACAGACAGAAGGATTCTGTAGTCTTGAGCTGCAGTAAAAAAAGCATCATCTTTTGTGTGTCTGGGCCTTTAGTGGAACGGCTGAAGGAAGCAATGGTCTGGAGGTGTTCCTGAGCTCTCCAGCCTTCACACAGCCAGAGAGATAGCACAAGGGTTCACATCCATCGTGAAGTTAGTGTCTTAACAAGCTGTCCCATATCAGGTGAGCTGTAAAACCTGGCCTCATGTCTCTCCTCAGCCCATGGCCATGCTGTGTGGAGTTTTCCAGTCAGTTGTGATGGATTGTGTGTTTCTGGACAAATACACAGAGACATTTATTCTACCTCATATTTATTGGGGAGCTGTCTGGCCTGCTCCACTCCCGTTAAGTCTCTGTAGGAAACTGGTGTACTCCTATATCCAGTCAAAGACACAGGGAAGCCAGCTCAAACCCCATTCTGGTCAGGATCAGAAACACTCTTTCCATTTCAACTGCTACTAGCTCTTAACAAGTTTGGGATGCTCAAAGACAGTTAACAAGCCCATCTGAGGAACTAGCAGAATTAAGGGGCAGCGGAGGGGGAGGTGCTGATCTCCTCTCTCTGGTGACCAGTGACAGGACCCGAGGAAATGGGATGAAGCTGCGTCAGGGGAAGTCCAGGTTGGACATTAGGAGAAGGTTCTTCACTGAGAGGGAGTGAAGTTCAAGGAGTTCAAGGAGCATGTGGATGATGCTCTTAGTCATATGGTTTAGTTTTAGGTAGTCCTGCGAGGAGCAGGGAGTTGGACTTGATGATCCTTATGGGGCCCTTCAAACTCGAGATATTCTATGATTCTCAGGTTGTTTTAAACACATGACTCTTCAAGGCAGACCCACACAGAGTGGGAATAATGCCTTCTATTCTTACTTTGGTCTTATATTCATGATTACATGTTATTTTGACTGCGGTTGTGCTCAATGCCAAGCAAAACTGGGGCCATCCAGCGTGGCATTGTACACGGACAACACTGAGGCAAATTGCTCTCTCAGAGTGTTTATAATCTAATATGCTAATATGCACCACTCTCCTGGGAGTGTTACCATGAATTAGTGGGGAAAAAACCTCATATTCTGCTGCTCCAGTACATCAAGTAGTCATAAGCAGGTAATTCTACTGATGATGATGATGTGTCAGAGAGGGAGTGAACACCACCTTAGGGCTGTTTGTGGTGAAGATCATAATTCAAAACCTACTCCAAGAAAGGAAGGCACATGTAAGGAAGGCACCACAGGGATGAAAAGAGTGGGAGAGCAATTGTCTAGAGCAGGTGAAGAGTCAGCACTTGCACCGTGTGTCCATGCCCAGGCGGAAGAGGAGGGCAGGAGGTGCTGCAGGCCCGCAGCAGGGCTCCCCTGCAGCCCTGGAGAGACCCCGCTGGAGCAGAGACCCACCCTGCAGCCCGGGGAGGGCCCCACGCCGCAGCAGGGGGATATTTCCTGCAGGAGCTGCGGCCGTGGAGAGCCCGGGCGGGAGCAGGTTGTCCCTGAAGGACTGCAGCCCGGGGCAGGGCCCACGCTGGAGCAGGAGACGGGTGAGGAGGGAGGAGCGGCCGAGAGGGGCTGTGATGGACTGACCGAACCCCCATCCCCACCCCCTGTGCCCCTCGGGCAGAGGAGTCGGGAGTGAAGGGGTGAAGCTGGGCCTGGGAAAAGGTATGGGGGGAAGGCGTTGTTTGAGTTTGTTTCTCACCATCTGAATTTACTTTAATTGGCAAGAAGTTAAATTAATTTTCCCTGGTTTGAGTCTATTTTTCCCATGACAGTAACTGGTAAGTTATCTCCCTGTCTTTACCTCGACCAACAAGATTTCTGTTCTTATTTTTCCACTCTGTCCTGTTGAGGAGTGGGAGTGAGAGAGCAGCTGAGGGGGAGTTTGTCCCTTAGCCAAGGTTAACCCACCACAGCACCTATGTGGAAAAAGCCCTAAACAACTTGGTCTGACTTTAGTGTTGGCCCAACTTGAAGCAGGAGGTTGGGCTGGAGACCTCCTGAGGTCCCTCACAGCCTGAACAAGACTGTCACTCTGTGTTTGAATCAGTGTAACACAAAGGAGACAGCTGGAATCAAGACTTGTCCCAAAGATGTAACAGCAGTGATACAATGGCTACTTAAACATAGTCTCTCAATATCAACAACACTTCTCCAGAGACAATAGATCTGTCGCTCTGAATGGATGCAGTGGAAGATTTGACCTGATGTCCATGAATTAGGAGGAAGATTAAATGAAGTTTAATCTAAGCACACTTAAAATAAATCTTCTGCAAAGCATAGTGTCTCACGGACATTTTTGTAGCACCCTGGACTTCCCTGGTAATGATCACACATTCACACCCATTTTCCACCAGGCCCAAGACATTGTACATGCAGCTTCACTGCCTCCCAGGGAGAGCTGTGTGCAGGCTTTGGTAGGTAGACATTAATCATTCAGGACGGCGAAGTGACGGATGGCTGACTGAACAGGGCACAGTGTGCTTTCATTCTCAAAGAAGGCTGTGATAAGCAGGAGCCAGGGTTGTAAGGACATGATTAGTAGTGTAGCTGTCTGATTACCAGAGAAACAGCAACAGAAAACACCGTCTGTTTGCAACTGCTACCAGAACACCTCTCCCCTGTAACAGCTCAGGGAAAGGCGAAGTCATGCAAGAGACGGATGGCCCTGCAATGGTTGCAGCCCCGTGAGTTGCGCGCGAAGCAGTGTTGTATGCTGAGCAGAGTGCAAGACAGAGGGAGCTGGGTTGTTCCCTCTGCTTCTAGAGGAAGAGGTGACCCTGTACATAAGGACAGTTGCAAGTCTGCCTCTCCTTGGCAACCCGACTCTTGACTCTGTGGAAATTCATAAAGAGACGTAAGCTCTTTGACCACTGACTTGGGAAAGGGCTGGGGAAATCAGGGGCAAAGAAACAACTGCACTCATCAGTGTTGCCACATTTTGCCTGTCCCCTGGGAAGCTGCCAGAGGCTCAGTGGTGGATCTGGACCATCTCCTCAAGTCAAGGGGAAGTTCCCTGTGTACCACAACACTGACGCTAGTGCAGAGAGGAATACCCCACCTCAGAGAGACAGGTCCTTGACAGGCAAGTGTCTGGGTCATAAAAGCAGCATTCAAAATGATGCCAAAAGTTTTCCTTAGCAGAAATCTCAATACAATGAGAGGGATCAAGGGTGTGAAAAGAAATGAGCTTCCTTCTAGCCACCTCCTAAGATGGACTTAGGTCTCCACTTTGGTGTATAACTTGAAGAGAGACTGAGATCCTTTACAGACCTCAGCAGGCAGTGGGGAGAAATGGTGCCATACACAGACCCTTTGCCTCTTCCAGATAGCTGACTTATATGTTGTAACTACGTATCTCCATCGACTTTCTCAAAAACCATGCTCTGGTGCCCCTTATTAGAAGGCAGTCTGAATAAATCACAGTCACATCAGCTAGGAGACTCATGCTGCTGCCTCTGCAAACAGAGGACTCAACTCTCCAGTTCAGTGGTGCTTGACTCAATTGATTCACAGAGAAAATGACCACAGAGGGAAAAAATTATGCTGGTGTGTTTGTGAAGAGTCTCCTACATACACCTATCATATGTTAAAAATGACCTTTCCCAAAATATAGCTGGGACACTGTGTGACTTATACAGCCTAGATTATCTTCCAGCAGCTGATTTCATGGCTCTGCTTGTCTCCAGTACATGTTGCTTTCCATTTTGGTTCAGTCTGTTCTTTATGTGTGCCATCCATGGCCAAAGGACAATGATAATTCTCATCTACCTAACTTCTGGGCAGGAAGCTACATGAACTCATGCACCATGTCTAAGGATGCTTCTGAGGGGATACGCTGTCGCAGTGATTTAGAGCTCCAGAAGAAAGAAAGGAAACATTTGCATTCAATTTTCAATAAGCAGATGGTACACGGATTGTTTTATACTGCAGTAAATTTTGAAGTCCCTACTGAAAAATAAGAAAAGCGAGCGTATTTGCTTTTATTTCAAACTTTCCCTGTTTCCATGGCAATATCCCAGTGAGGTACCAAGAGTAGATGCTGGGATATGAGGTATTAAATAGTTCTTTTTCTCTGCATCATGAAAGGCAACACTGAGATCCACGTGTAAAGAAAAGCAAGTTGGGAAATGGCACACGGGCACTGAAGAATTACTATACTGAGGATGAGAAAATTTCAACACTCTGTGAATCCACAGAAGGGTAAGCTAGATTTGTCCCTTTGGTTTAGCCCAGTGCAATTCAATTGATTTTCAGTAGGGCTGTACCAGCACTACAAAGATGGGACCATTCCCACATTATATGGGTGACTATGGAGAAGATGGAGTGAGACTCTAGTTGGAGCTGTGGAGCAAAAGGATGAGTAGCAACAGACACAAGCTGCAGCACGTGAAATTCCCATTAGGTACAAGGGAAAAATGAATCACAATGAGAATGGTCAAACCCTGGAACAGGTTGCCCCAGTTATTACCTTGAAATAATCAAAGCCTGTCTGGAAAAGCTCTTTAGCAGCTTGATCTAACTTTGAAATTGGCTCTGTTTTATTCAGAGGTTAGATGATCAAGTTCTGCTTCCAACCTAATTTATTGTGTTATTTTATGATTCCCTGTCACAGGCACTTCAAGAAGCCTCCTTTTTCCTATTGCACTGTATATTCAGCCTAGTCTGTATTTAAAGTAACTGAAATGATGCTCCTTCTGTTGCATCCTTTTGCAGATCATTTGCAATTTCATAGATTTTGCTTAGAGTGAATAGGTAAGCCAAATTTCCCCACTGCTCCTTTCTCCTCAGTTTTAGTATTGCCCTTGGCTGACACATTACAGTACACTTGACTGAGCTCTGTATTTACTATTTACTTCAGTAATTAGAGACCTATGATACCACAACAGCCAGACGACGAGACACCTCTTCAGATAAAATGTGTAGCCCAAGCATCATTAGCCAATTGCAACAATATAACAGTATCCTATGATAATTCACTTTGGAAGGGACCTCAGGAGATCATCTAGTCCAGCCTCGTGCCTGAAACGGGATGCAAGGGAAGCTGATTTGTACAGACTTAGTGATTCAGGGAAGGGTGTGGAGTATCTTAAAAGAATCACAGGACATGAAATTTAACAGGCATTGGATTGCCTTCTCTAATAACAGTGAAAATATACATAGTAATCTGTTGTTGTTGTTATTATTATTATTAGTAGTAGTATGCATTGAAGTCCTAACTTTTTAAATGAAAAGGTGCTCCAGACCTTTTCCAACAATGAAACCTTTTATTAAAATCTGGCGGGGGGGGGGAAAGACAAAATGGAGATTAAAAGGAGTATATTAGATTCATTATTTTACAAACTGACAAATTACATGACATTTCTGAAGGATGCATGCTGATCGCACATCTGGAAAACATACTCACACTATCCTCCATCCCAGGCCAGTTCCTATAGGTAAGACCACTCTTCTCTCTAACAATAGTTTTTGTTCTCTGAGGTGCATGTTTGCCCCAGCAGCACTCGCGAAAGCTTAGGCTCCTTCAGCAAGGAAGAGGATAAGAAGAGGTTATTGCCTGTGACTTGGGAAAGAAATCAAGATCTCTTTTTTTCCCTGTCTGCATGTGGTAAACCTGATGCTTATTCTTTAAATGGGTCATACCCATGAATATCTTTTTTTTCGCATTGCCAAGTTGGGCCAAGATTTCAAGTGGCCAAGATTTCAGTAACAGATTTCTGCTGTTAGTGTGGAGGCAAAGGAATTATTTAAAATCTCCTTGTAAAGGCATCTGTAGCTCTTTCCTCACTGTAAAGTCAGTGGATCAGACTTTACTCAGCCCCTACAAATTCACCTTTAGTGACAGGCCAGCAATAGCAGTAACTCTGAGCTGGCTACCAAAAGGAAGGGTAGCTGAGTTTCTGAGCTGTGCAAGTCAAAGACTGTCCTGCTATGGGGCCCAAGAAGTCTGGTGTATTCCTATCCCTTTGTTCTTGTTCTTACTGTACTTAATTTATTACTTCCATGTTTTTATTATTATATTTGTTCTTATTTTATTGATATATTTATTACTGATTGATTATAGACTAAATATGCTTTGCTAACACAGTCTGAATTTTTCTAATGTATGTACAATGTACCACTTCTCCAAACACAACACCTATCAGTGTCTTTGCTCAGTTCATAACCTCTTTGCAACCAGTGCAACACCACGTCTCTCCTTGTTTCTCTCAGGGTCATACCGTCAGTATTTCTCTTGCTTCCCCTTCTTTCCCAGCCCTCCCATCTGCCATCCTGTGACTGCTTCTGCTAACAGAGGTCCTGTGCAGTGCCTCTCCTATCAGTCCCTTGTGAAATAGCCTCTGGTTTGTGCTTTGAACACTGACTCTGATCACTGAGCTTGTTCATTTCTTTAGTTAATCCTGGATGAAAGCTGGTTGTGATGCTCACCACCTTCCCACTGGTTCTGTCTAAGGGTTGACACAGAGGGCTGTGAATGCCCTCTGTTGGAAGGGGATCCTAAAACAAACAATGACATTGATTATAGTGAATAATTTAAGTACAATCTGAGCCTGCCTTCCCAGAGAGGAAGGCACTAGCTGGGCTTTCAGGTCCTACTAGTCTTTTAACCCATCACAGGAAGGGCTAAAGGATCCCCATGGGTCTAACACTCAGGAAACGCAAAACAGATTCTTGTCCTACAGAATAACCCATCAGAAAAGTGAGACAGAAACCCACTTGGCACAGCCCCATCTCCTAATACAGGAACAACGCTGCCTTCTGTAGTGCAAAAGAAACCACAGCTTGTGAGGTGGGCAGTGATCCATGACACTGGGAATGTCTGAGTTCTGCAAATCATTTGGTTGAGACCACTTTAGTTGTTGAGAAGAAATTCAGAAAGAGCACGAGTCTTGTTCCGACTCCAGGAAAGGCATTTGTAGATTCAACTGACATCCACTGGGATCAGGCCAGATCTTGAGGCTGGGTGTGTTTTAGCAAAAAGCACGACTGAAAGTGTTTGGCTAGACAGGTTCTGTTTGAACACTGACCACCCCCCAGGAGTACCCCAAACAGCAGACAGCACCAACTGTTCAGTAACTATTTAGGAAAAGAAATGCTTTCAACAAGCATTTTTTTCTGTAGCAACAGATGGCTTGAAGCTGCCATGAGTAAGAATTCCTAATGAGGTCCTCCTAGTGGAGCTCCTGCAAAGGGCAGAGGAGGAAGAGAAAAGTGCCCTAGATTGACAAAAGTGCTCATCTGCACTCATCCTGTCTTTCTCTGATCAGTTGGAAGGGAAGAAGCAGAATCTCACTGCCTCCTTGCCATCCTGTCCTTCTCTGATCAGTTGGAAGGGAAGAAGCAGAATCTCACTGCCTCCTTGCAGAGATTAACCTCAGTCAGCAAAGTCAAGCCAATGAGACAAATACAAAACTAAGCGAACAGTTTTTTAAAAAAGACATGAGCTGTAAGGTGACTTGTTTTCAAGGTTCATTGTTAGTAAATTTTTGTGGCATGTGAAGAACTGGAATGGAGCTTTCATATTTGCGAAAGCAATGACGTGTGAGTGGAGTGCTGTGCGGAGAGCATGAGGCAGAGAGACCCCTTTGCCATCTCTGCTGCAAAATCTCAGAAAATCAATACTAATAATATTAACATGCAGGGAGGCTGAAATAAAGTGTATGCACCAGGGCTGTGATATTTAAATATGGTCTTTTCATTGAGCAGTGGAGGATAATGAGATATGACTGGGAGGGCAGTTCTCAGATCCAGAACTAATAAGGAACTTAGACGCCTGACGTTACTTTCTGTGATGTCTAATTTTCACTCTTCTGGCTCTAAGAGTAGAACTGAGATGTCCTGCATGAGATTTCTGGGTGTCCTATATTATGTACACAATGCAAAATTTGGAGGCGTATTTGAGACACCAGAGGGTTGTGCTGCCTTTCAGAGGGACCTCAACAGGCTGGAGAAATGGACTGACAGAACTTCATGAAGTTCAACAAAGGGAAATGCCAAGTCCTACCCTGGCATTTCCCTTTGGTTTCCTTTGGTTATTCCTTGAGGAATAACCCCAGGCACCAGAAAAGGCTGGGGAGCAAGTGGCTGGAAAGCAGCTTTGCAGAAAAAGATGCAGGGGTTCTGGTGGACAGCAAGTTGCACATGAGCTGGCAATGTGCCCCTGCAGCAAAAAAAGGCCAACAGCCTCCTGGGCTGTATTAGTTGGAGTGTTGCCAGCAGATCAAGGGAGGTGATCCTTCACCTCTATCCAGCACTGGTAAGACCCATCAGGAGTGCTGTGTCCAGTGCTGGGCTTCTCAGTACAAGAGAGACATGGGCATACCAGAGTGAGTCTAGTGAAGGGCCACAAAGATGGTTCAGGTATCGGAGCATCTGACATACAAGGAGAGGCTGAGAGAGCTGGGACTATTCAGTCTCAAGAAGGGAAGGTTCAAGGGGATCTTATCCATGTGTATAAATATCTGATAGGGTGAAGTAAAGTAGATGGAGCCGTCTTGCGATGTCTGAGATGTCCTCGGTGGTGCCCAGTGACACAACAAAAGGAAATGACAGAAATTGAAATAGAAGAAATTCCATTTAAATGTAAGAGAAAACATTTCTATTGGAGGCGGGGGCAGACTCTGGAACAGGTCACCCAGAGAGTTTGTGGAGTCTCCATCCTTGGAGGTATTCAAAACCTGTATGGACATGGCCCTGAGCAAACTCCCCTAGCTGATGTACAGTCTTATTGACAAATTAAACAAATGAGCTTTTGAAAATGGGAAAGGACAGTAAAGTCCAAGAATTTAGAGAATAAAGAATCTTTTAAAAAAGTGAGATATTAGAAAGTATCCATTGGCAAATTATGTGCCAAAGAAGGCGTAATGCCCACAGAGCCAGTAATGGGCTGCTCTGCACTCAATGTTCAAAGAATTGAATGTCTCTGTCCAGTTAGACTCCAGGGCTGAGTCTCTCTTCAGACCCAATTTTTTCTAATGGCATTCTAATATTTGCCATAAAGAACGTCACCAACTGGGGTGGTGTGTGATTAAGGGTAGGGTGGGACTAGCGTGGCTCTGATGATGTTTTCCTCAAAACCAGAATTCAAGGATCACTTAATCACAAATTCCTTAGCATCCCAGTATAGTCTTGATCAAAACCCAACAGTAGGCCACACGCATCAGTACCATTTATTTAGCTGGATAAAATGTGGTTGTCAATTTACATGGCTCTGTGGAATCTGAAGATGAATAACGAGGCTTCACTCTGGCATTTGGCTATAGTCGTTGCAGGGAGGAAGATCATTTTCTTTTACAGTGACTTAATAATTTATACCCTGACCACAGGAATATTCATTAAATATCTTTATTGACCATCTGGGCAAACAGAAATTGCACTATACTATATCCAAAAGACATTACTCTTTCGAATGCTAGTGGGCCCAGGCCATGGTGTGGGGATAGGATGCTGCAACACTCTTCTTAATTGAGTAGGAAATCTTTGGATCTGAAGAAACTGCAAACTTAAATTATAAAAGAGTGAAAGGCTCTATGCACGGGTTGCCTTTTGTGAGGCAGCCAGATGGTGAATGGGTTGTGCAAGTCCTTGAATAAGAAGGCTGAGAAGCATCTTTCAGCTTATTAGCTGAATCACAGAGTGTGAAAGAAACTTTGAAACCTGCTAGACTAGAAAGTAGCATATTTATAGAAACGTCTCTGTGAATTGTATTATCTATTCCTACACGGCATACTCTATCTGGTATTACTACTATTTGCTCTTACCTTAGCCCAGCTTGAAATAAAGTGATTTAGAGATAATGGGCTAATACCAAGTCTTTTCATCCTTTTGGCATGCCAGTCCTTAAAGTGAAGTTGCTGAGATGCTCCAACAGTGCTCAATTCCCGGAAAATCCCAAGAGAATGGGAATGTACGTCCCCTCACACCCCACAGGATGCCTGGCAGCATGGTACCTGGGAGCAAGGAGAATCTTCTCATGGCCGCTGTTAAGCCAAAAAGTCTTTGATGTGCAGCAGACCCAGGAGCTTTGTGCTGAGACCATTGAGTTTGCAAGGGCTCTAAGGTAACACTGCAGAGACATAGACAACAGGCTGATATGACAGGAACAGACTCATTCCACTAAGACTGTGTTCCACGGAGATGATCCTCTCCCTGGAAGAATTGCTTGGTCCAGAGCCCAGCTGCTTGGGTTAGGGGTGTACCCCATGAGTAGTCTGGGTTTGGGGAGGCTACAGTTCATTTACTTCAATTTGCAGGAGAACCAGCATCAGTGAGTGCAGAACCTGCCACAGAGACAGTCCTGCTTTTTTCATAATGCAGTTTTGTAGCAGATATTGTTATCAGTGAAACAGAAGTAGCTGGGTTTATCGGGCCTGATTATAGAGGTATATGCTGTTGGATTTTTAGATCTTTCCCTGAGTGTCTCGGTACTCTTCTTGATCATAGAATCATGGAATCATACAATGATTTAGGTTGGAAAAGACCCTTAAGATCATCAAGGCCAACCATTAACCTAGCACTGCCAAGTCCACCACTAAACCATGTCCCTAAGCACCACATTTACATGTCTTTTAAATATCTCCAGGGATGGCGACTCAACCACTTCCCTGGGCAGCCTGTTCCAATGTTTAATAACCCTTTCAGTGAAGAAATTTTTCCTCATATCCAATCTAAACCTCCCCTGGCGCAACCTGAGGCCACTTGTCCTATCACTTGTTACTTGGGAGAAGAGACCAACACCCACCTCACTACAGCCTCCATTCAGGTAGTTGTAGAGAATTATAAGGTCTCCTCTGAGCCTCCTTTTCTCCAGGCTAAACAACCCCAGTTCCCTCAGCTGCTCCTCATCAGACTTGTGCTCCAGAGCCTTCACCAGCTTCATTGCCCTTCTTTGGACACGCTCCAGCACCTCAATGTCTCTCTTGTAGTGAGGGGCCCAAAACTGAACACAGTATTTGAGGTGTGGCGTCACCGGTGCCGAGTACAGGGGAACGATCAGTTCCCACATCCTGCTGGCCACACTATTCCTGATACAAGCCAGGATGCTGTTGGCTTTCTTGGCCACCTGGGCACACTGCTGGCTCATATTCAACTGGCTGTCGACCAACACCCCCGGGTCCTTTTCTGCCAGGCAGCTTTCCAGCCACTCTTCCTCAAGCCTGTAACGTTGCATGGGGTTATTGTGACCCAAGTGCAGGACCCGACACTTAGCCTTGTTGAACCCCATACAGTTGACCTCGGCCCATCAATCCAGCCCATCCAGATCACAGAATCATAGAATCATAGAATTATAGAATCATAGAATGCTTTGGATTGGAAAGGACCTTTACAGGTCATCTGGTCCAACCCCCCTGCAAGAGCAGGGACATCTTTAACTAGATCAGGTTCCTCAGAGCCCCATCCAACCTGACCTTGAACGTTTCCAGGGATGGGGCCTCCACTACCTCTCTGGGCAACCTGTTCCAGTGCCTCACCACCCTCATTCTAAAAAATTTCTTTCTTAAATCCAGTTTAAATCTGCTCTCCCTTAGTTTAAAACCATTGCTCCTTGTCCCGTCACAACAGGCCTTGCTAAAAAGTCTGTCCCTATCTTTCCTATAGGCCCCCTTTAAGTACTGGAAGGCTGCTATAAGGTCTCCCTGCAGCCTTCTCTTCTCCAGGCTGAACAACCCCAACTCTCTCAGCCTGTCCTCGTAGGAGAGGTGCTCCAGCCCTCGGATCATTTTCGTGGCCCTCCTCTGGACCCCCTCCAACAGCTCCATGTCCTTCTTGTGCTGAGGGCTCCAGAGCTGGACGCAGTACTGCAGGTGAGGTCTCACCAGAGTGGAGCAGAGTGGCAGAATCACGTCCCTTGACCTGCTGGACACGCTTCTTTTGATGCAGCCCAGGATACGGTTGGCCTTCTGGGCTGCGAGCACACATTGTTGGCTCATGTCCAGCTTTTTCTCCATTAGTACCCCCAAGTCCTTTTCCGCAGGGCTGCTCTCGATCACATCATGCCCCAGCCTGTATTGAAACTGAGGATTGCCCCAACCCAGGTGTAGGACCCTGCACTTGGCCTTGTTGAACCTCATGAGGTTCACACAGGCCCACTTCTCCAGCTTGTCCAGGTCCCTCTGGATGACATCCTGTCCTTCTGGCGTGTCAGCTGCACCACTCAGCTTGGTGTCATCTGCAAACTTGCTGAGGGTGCACTCGATTTTGCTGTCAATGTCATCGATGAAAATATTGAACAGAGATCCCTCTGCAGAGCCTTCCTACCCTCAAGCAGATCAACACTCCCGCCCAACTTGGTGTCATCTGCAAACTGACTGAGGGTGCACTCGATCTCCTCGTCCAGATCATTGATAAAGATATTAAACAGAACTGGCCCCAATACTCAGCCCTGGGGAACACCACTTGTGACTGGCCGCCAACTGGAGTAAAATCCATTCACCACCACTCTTTGGGCCCAGCCATCCAGCCAGTTTTTTACCCAGCGAAGAGTATGCCCATCCAAGCCATGAGCAGCCAATTTCTCCAGGAGAATGCTGTGGGAAATGGTGTCAAAGGCTTTACTAAAGTCTAGGTAGACAACTTCTACAGCCTTTCCCTCATCCACTAAGCGGGTCACCTTGTCATAGAAGGAGATCAGGTCAGTCAAGTAGGACCTGCCTTTCATAAACCCATGCTGACAACCCCTCATCACCTGGTTGTCCTGTACGTGCTGTGTGATGGCACTCAAGATGATCTGCTCCATAACCTTCCTCTGGCACTGAGGTCAGACTGACAGGCCTGTAGTTCCCCAGATCTTCCTTCTGGCTCTTCTTGTAGGTGGGCATCATATTACTAATCTCCAGTCAACTGGGACCTCCCTGGTGAGCCAGGACTGCTAGTAAATGATGGAAAGTGGCTTGGTGAGCACTGTCACCAGCTCCCTCAGTACCCTTGGGTGGATCCTATCTGGCCCCATAGACTTGTGTGTGTCTAAGTGGAGTAGCAGGTCACTAACCATTTCCCCTTGGATTATGGGGGCTTCATTCTGCTCCCCATCCCTGTCTTCCAGTTCAGGGAGCTGGGTACCAGGAGAACAACTGGTCTTACTATTAAAGTCTGAGTCAAAGAAGGCATTAAGTACCTCAGCCTTTTCCTCGTCCTTTGTCATGTGTTTCCCCCCACATCCATAAAGGATGGAGATTCTCCTTAGCCCTCCTTTGGTTGTGAATGTATTTATAGAAACATTTTTTATTGTCTTTTACGGCAGTAGCCAGATTAAGTTCTAGTTGGGCTTTGGCCCTTCTAATTTTCTCCCTGCATAACCTCACAACATCTTTGTAGTCCTCCTGAGTTGCCTGTCCCTTCTTCCAAAGGTCATAAACTCTCCTTTTTTTCCTCAGTTCCAGCTAAAGCTCTCTCTTCAGCCAGGCCAGTCATCTTCCCTGCCATCTCTTCTTTCTGCACATGGGGATGGCCTGCTCCTGCACCTTTAAGATTTCCTTCTTGAAGAATGTCCAGCCTTCCTGGACTCCTTTGCTCTTCAGGACTGCCTCCCAAGGGACTCTGTCAACCAGGCCCCTAAACAGGCCAAAGTCTGCCCTCCAGAAATCCAAGGTAGCAGTTCTGATGACCCCCCTCCTTACTTCTCCAAGAATTAAAAACTCTATCATTTTGTGATCGCTGTGCCCAAGATGGCCTCCAACCATCACATCTCCCACCAGTCCTTCTCTGTTCACAAACAACAGGCCCAGCAGGGTGCCTTCCCTCATTGGCTCACTCACCAGCTGTGTCAGGAAGTTATCATCTGCCACACACTCCAGGAACCTCCTAGACTGTTTGCTCTCTGCTGTTTTGTATTTCCAGCAGGCATCTGTTAAGTTGAAGTCCCCCATGAGAACAAGGGCTAGCAATTGGGGGACTTCTCCCAGCTGCTTATAGAATATTTCATCTGCCTCTTCATCCTGGTTAGGTGGTCTATAACAGACTCCCACCATGATATCTGCCTTTTTGGCTTTTCCCCTGATTCTTACCCATAAACACTCAACCCTTTGTCACCATCATTAAGCTCTAGACAATCAAAACACTCCCTAACATACAGGGCTACTCCACCGCCTCTCTTTCCTTGCCTGTCCCTTCTGAAGAATTTATAGCCATCCATTGCAGCACTCCAGTTGTGTGAGTCATCCCACCATGTTTCCATGATGGAATACTTTTCCAGCTGCACAATATCACGGTTTTCCAGCTGCACAATGGCTTCCAGCTCCTCCTGTTTGTTGCCCATGCTGTGTGCATTGGTCTAGGTGCACTTCAGTTGGGCTATTGATCCTGACACCTTTACCACACAGGAGAAACCCTAATTCCTGTGTGACTGTTCTCAGGTGCTTTCATGGTTCCTAATGCATCAATAACCCTTGCATCTTTGCTGCTGCGTGGATCTCCATCCCCTACCTCCACTGAGATGGCAGACCAAAGGACCTCACTAGCACACTGTCCCTCAAACATTGGCTTGCCACCCCCAGGCTTATCTCTAGGAGGCTGGTTTTATCCCTTTCTCCCTTCAAATCTAGTTTAAAGCTCTTTCAATGAGCCCTGCTAACTCCTGTGCAAAGATCCTTTTCCCCTTTGAGACAGGTGTACCCCGTCTGTTGTCAGCAGGCCTGGCGTCATTTAGACTGACCCATGACCAAAAAACCCAAAATTCTGCCAGTGACACCAGGCTTGGAGCCTGGTATTGATCTGCTGACTCTTCCTGTTTCTTCCCTCAAAATTCTCTGCAACTGGAAGGATAGAGGAGAACACTACTTGTGCTCCAGATCCCTTAACCAGTTGTCCCAAGGCCCTCAGGTCTCTCTTGATTGCTCTCCGACTTCTTGTTGCAACTTCATCGCTGTCTACCTGAAAAATCAATAATGGATAATAATCCGAGGGCTGTACCAGGGTGGTAGGAAGTTTTCTCTTCACATTTTTATCTTCTCTTGATGCCAAGGTTTAGAAGGTTAGTGGTAGTGTGAGAAACAGTTAAATCCTCAATCAATCAAAGCCTATTCAGTGAGAAACAGATCAGTGTAATGCAGAAGATTAGTCCTAGCAAAGGTCCACACCACTGCAGATTAGTAAAACCAATTCCCATGGTCCTCAGGGGATGTGCAGCTAACTATCCCTGTAGTGAGCTGAACATTCTGGCAGGGAGATTAATTCACTTGAGCAATATCCCCCAGGAAACAGAGCACCTGAGATGTTAAGAACTGGATGGGGCACCATCTCCATCTCTCCTTACGCAGAGAGTGGTGGGTGAGACTCAGTGATGAGTCTCACCCACACAAGGTGATGAGTGGGGGGGGAAGTGGGGGGTGTGGGGGGTGTTAGACAAGGGAGGGATGTACCGGCACCCAGAGAGTATCCCCTTACTGGGAGATCTGTCTGCCAGGGTGAGTGCCAGCTCAATGCCAATGCAGCTGAGGGGTACCCTTCCCATTTGGAGACTTTGTCAGGGAGGTCCTTGGTGGACGACGCAGCCTTGCTGTGCGCTGCTGGGACGGAGGGAGAAGGAACAAGGGAGAGAAGCCCTTTGTGCAGCCCCTGCCACAGCAGCATCCTGCTTCTACAAACACAAACCCGAGCTGGAACTCCAACTGCTGTTTCCTGAAGAGTAACGTCTAGTGAAGTTCCCAGTGACTGTTACAAGACAGACACACAAACATACAGTCCCTAGCAGACATAGAGAAGGGTACAGTATAGGACAATGGCAGTAGGAAGGCCAGAAGGAGCAGTGAGAAGAAGCTGGGTGGGAAGACACAGCAAGGTGTTTTCCCACCCAGGTGGGTGGGATGGCCAAGGGGGATTGGCATCAAACAGGGAGCTGGGGACACCTTGCGAGGGAAGAGAAGGCACCATTTATCACTGCAAACTCTTTATCTCAAGCTTTTTTTTAGAGTGTGTTATCAATTAACACTTATCTGTGCCCTGTAGCAAGACGGTTCCTGCTCTTCTCCCCGCTCCTACAGGCCAGCTGCTTTCAAAGTCACCACTTTCCCCACCAAATTGCTGCTGAGTGGAGGAGGGTAATCAGCATATCACATATAACCTTTGTAGATGTTTTAAGTCAGGTCTATCTTGTGGCCAGATCTTGGTATGGGTGGAATTTGGGGGTGGGGGATTATGATGTTTCAGTACAGCAGTATGTTATAATGTCACAGTATAATAAGTGATTGCTTGGGGTGGTGGGTCAATGCATTACTGCTCTGTTCTGCCAGGTGATCACCACTCAGGGCCGGAGTACGAAAATTATAAACAGGAATTGAGAACTGCTATGAAAGTAAGAGTGACCTGGTTACTGCAGAAAAGTATTACTTTTTGGGGTTTTTTTGAGGTTTGTTCCCTTAAAAGCAGTTGTGATGTTTAAAATCAAGACAAAAGCAACTGCTTTGTGGAAAAAGGCTAGAAAAAAAAAACGAGTTGAAAACTCAGAATTGAGGGACTAAATCTCTCCCTTGCAGGCATCCCCTGAAACCACATGGGATCCTGGGCTTTTGGTTTCAATGTCTGTACTCTGCCAAAGGCAAAAGACAAAGCCAGATGTCCCAGGGCTTGGGCAGTGCTTGTGTTCCCTTGTACCTAACCCAGCACTACTGAGCAAAGCGTTTCCATCCATCCTAAATACTAGCTGCAGATTCAATAGAAAGAGGCATACCTTGATGTCTGGAAACTTCCAATCACAAATTCTAGGTCTGACATGATTTTTGTAGGTCTCTACAGGGACTAACACCTTCTGATCTGGCCCTTTGTTTCAATTCACCTGCACCCATGCAAATGGCGGAGGAGATTCAGCAGCCTGTTCCCTGGGGTTGGGTCTGGCTCCAGACTTTTGAATGTCAGGGTTGGCAGTATTGGATACTATCCCTTCTCAGTTTCCGTGCCTTGTTATGCAGTGCCCAGATGGTTTGGAGAGGTGTTTGACCTTCAGTGCTTGCCTTGCCAACCTACCGAAGCAGCTGAGGTTTAGCTGCCTGAGAGGAGTGAAAAGTGAAACTCAAAATCATTAAAGCAATTTAGTTTAATAATTCAAGCCGCAATGTAAGCAAGGATGAGCAAAAGCCAAGACCTCACATCCAAAGCCAGATTTTGGGTGTCTGGGGATGCAGAACTCTGGACTATGTTGGATTTTGCTCCCTCAGTGGGTGTTTTCTGGGCAGGGCTGGGCTTTCTGCCTCAAAAGTATTTTTTATAGCCAGGACATGGTCTAGTTCTTTAAATGCAGTCCAAGGATTCATCAGTACCATGCCTCTCACTCAGACTTGTGCATTTGCAACTTGTTTATCTCCCTTCTGTAAGACAGATATTCAGCTTTTGCAATAGGAGGTGGCTAAATTTCCCCCGAAGAGCTAAACTCAGCTCTGGGAAAAGGGTTTGCAGCAACATCCCTGCATAGGGCTGATAGGGGGGAACAGGACATTTCTGACTGAGTAGGCGTTTGAGTCATTGGGGAATTTAATTTTTTTTCCTGAGGACTCCCCTCCCTTCTGTGGAAGTTATTTTTTCACTTGAACTCCTAGTCTGCTGTTCAAACTGATGCAAAGTACCTAACACAGATAGCAGTATCCAAGTCTGCTGCAGGTATTAATGGATAATTGAAGCAGTAATGCAAGTGAATAGTGAGCATCCTCCAGCGTGTAATTGACTGATGTCCTCACTTCTACAGAAACTCACAGATCACCAGCTGATCCAAGGTCTATTGAGGAGGAGGAAAAAACCCACCTACATACACAAACATAGATTCTACCTTGTTTTAAGACTTCCTGAAGCTTACAGTGAGATTTGAATGAAAAACATTATTTCTGAAAATAATAACTTCAGTAGTTAAAAAGAAATATAGGAAGGCAATGCAATCTCCCTGCAGCTGCAGATAACCTTCTGGGACTTACACCTGGGACAGAGAAGGTAAAGCATAACTCACAGACAATGGAGAAAAGATGAAAAAAAATCTCTGAAAAGCTTTCATCAAATAAAATTGAATTTAGGGGATGAATTTGCCCCCTAAATCTAGGAGTAAAAATAGCCAAGGCTGGCTGATAGTGGTCTGAAAAATGAGTTCAGTTAGAATGGTCACAGCTGTGATGGATAGGGGAGCTGCTTCTTATCAGGTCAGGCCAGTAATGGAAAGGCAATGGGATAATCATCAAATAATTCTTTTTACTACCTATCAGTTACACATAAGTGGTTGCCTTACAGAACCAGTTAACTGGTGACAGTAAATCTGAGCAGAGCCTGTACGCTCCAAATGAGGATCTCCTTGTGCTCCTCCCTTACTCGTTCAAGAGCATTTTGTTTCTCCATCTCTGGTGTTGCCCGTGCTATCTCTGACTAAGTGCTGTTGCCATCTGATACTGTCTTGGTACCTATGGGAAATGTGCTAGAGATGCCATACTAGTTTCAAGCAGACACGCATCACCAGCAAGCTCCCCTCCCCAGACTTAACTGGTTTTGCCAGTGTGACTAAGCTGAGATGCTTTAAGAGATTTCTTGTTCAGATAAGAGTAAAGTTGAAGTCATGACTATGGCTCCTAAGAATAATACTCTTGTTACTGTTGTTATTGCTACTGCTACTACTAATACTATTACTAATACAGGTGATATAGCATATCTAGTAGTGCTAATGATAAAAGCAACAAGGAATAATAATAATGAAGACATTTCCCTCACTCTTGCTGAGCCCTGTGACTTTCCTGGCAAGATTAAGAATAATAGCACTGACTCCTTGGTACCATCTGACCTTGGATAGCTGCAGTTTATCCATGCAGGAGTTTCCTGGGGAGTCACTTTGGAGCTGGTGTTCTTTAAGTTTGCTGACCCTGTGGGTTAATTTTGGTGTGTGCTGCAGGGGTGCCTTTAAACTGGGGGGTGAAGAGGGTGGGTGGGTGTATGTATGAAGATAAATAGGCTAGTGGGAGAGGCTATGTTGCAGCTATAAGCAATTACAAGCATGTTATAGAGTCCAGTGATAAAATTTTGACCATGGCCATGTTCACATGGATGTGCAATATATCTCTGAAGCTCATTTACAATTTTCAGAGCAGAAATGATGCCCCTATGGCAGGATACCTGGTTGCTCCCTGTGTTTCCAAGTTGAAATTTCTGTTTTGTAAAACATTGACCCTTATAGTATTCTGGGTCAACTATTGTGCTGAGGCATGGTGTAGACATAGAATAGCCAGGTCAAGATCTTGTCTGTCCCCTGACACTTATTGTTTTCAGTTTAAAGGAGATATCCCCAGAACTGAGCAGAAACGGTGGCTCCTGGTATGGCACAGTCCCAGTTGTTTCTGTTACTTAGGATGGTCTTTAGAAAATAAACTATCTTTTAGCCTAATGGCATATTCTTGGTCATGACAGGGTTGCATCCACCAGTGAAGTTACCAAGCATCTGTGAAGCAAATGGAAACCTGCAGCCATTCTCTGTGCTTCCTGCTTTCTTCAGCTGCAGAACAGAAGACATTGGCCTTTCTCACTGAACAGGGCTGCCTTTTACTTTACTGCTTAATAACTTGTTCAGTGGAGTCCTAATTTTATTTGGGGTTTGCATGCTGCTGTATTGTTGACACAGTAATTGTTTGTAAAAGGGAAATGTTCACTTCTTTGTGCATCTCCTTCTCTTTAACACAAAAAAGGAATCTGCCAAAATAAAACCACTCACCATTTGATTACTAGTGATGTTGTCTTTGTAGTTTTCATCAGTACATCCTCATCTTCAGAGCTTCAGCTATTCATAAAGCTTTGCAGTTTTCCTTCCAAAGCACCACACTCTTCAGTGAAGCTTGAGACAACTCATGGGTTTAATTAGTTATGTGACTTAAAGAAAAACATGGTTGCAGTTTCCTACATGCTATGTCACACTGCGCATCTGTCAAATAGGCTATGAGAGTCTTCCAAGAAGTGCTTGCCCTATTATTCAGAAAACCAAGGCCTTTTGTTCCCATCAGTGGCAGCTTGACTTAATAATTAATACTTAGGACTATGCAAACATGTTAATGAATCCTCATGCTACCCCAATGCTAAGGATTAGTGCTTCCCTTAAATGAAGGGGGAGACTGGGCCACAGCAAGCCCCATTGTGTCTTTTTCTCCAGTTATGATGGCCCAGGAAACTTCAGGACTGTGATGCCCCTATAGAAGAAACTGGCTTTAGACAAGGAACTGAAACAGGAGGGGTTTTTATTCAGGGACAGTAAGAAGAAACACTGAATACAGTGGATCTGTGTTTCTGGACCTTGATCTTCTTGCTGGTTCAGTAGAAGGCCATGATACCCAGCCTTTCCAGATACAGGCAGGAATTCATGCTGCCATGAGTGAGGCTGGCTCATACAAATTCAGCTGCCATGTCAAAATTATTCTTAATGGACCATGACTCTCATGGCAGCTCCTCCTTGACCTTTTTGAAAGTTTGATGTCATATACTGAGATACACAGTGATTAGTCAGGCTTATCACTCTCTCTCATCTCATAAATCAATAGAAATGGTGGATCCTTGAAAAATTCAATAGTTAAGTGCAGGTGCCAAAGTAAAATAGAATATAGAACTCAGGTCAAGGAGAAACGATCCAGGTTCAGATAAAGAAAAAGCTCTGTCAGATAATAATCCCTTGAGCATTTCCTCTTAGGAATACAAGAGACCACCTGGAGTGTCCTGCTCCACAGAATAACTATGTGGAGTTCAGGAAGATACAGATGACGCCAACAATATTTTCCTCTTCTCTGCCCTTTCCCACACACCACAAGCCCCTTAAATATTCACCAGTGTTCCTGTACTATACGAATTTCAAAGCGCAAATGCCATACCCGGAATTCAGACCTACTGATAAGATAAGTAGGACAAATCTGGTCTCAGACACCTGCTCCATAGTTTTGCTTTGGGCTAGCTCTATGAACGGCTCATCAGCTGCAGTTGGTGGACAAATACTGGGTTTTTATGAGCATGTCTCTAGAGGAAACTTATGGTCCCAAGGTACATAGGTTATGTGAGGCCTGATCAGTGGTTTTCTGTATGTTGATGATACCTAAGCAATGGCTTGAAGTGCCTGCATGGATAGGAGAAAAACTGGGTGTCAGTGGTTTAACTAATTCACTCAAAGCTCTGGCAGAGCCAATAACTGGATCCAAATCTTCCAATATCTTCCTGTGTTCGCACACTTAGCTGGACATAAAACTGAACCACAGTTGTGAGTCTGTGCACTTTCATCCTTTTTTTCAATGGCATCAAAAGCTAAAACACCACAGCCAAAACTCCTTTCTTATCAGGCTGTGGATGACTTTAACCTCTTGCAGGTCAATGCAAAGCTCGGCAGGGAAGGGACACCAGGGGAAGGGGAGGCTTCTTCTTCAAAGCAGCTTAATCCTACTAGGGAATTGCTTGTGAGGCCACTGCTGAATGTCATCCTCCTTTGCCCGCCTCAGCATTCTGGTGAGGAGTAACTCGATGGCTTAGACTTCTCCCTGTGACTCGGGCTTCTCCCCAATGATTGCAGTGATGACGCAGCAACAACAGCTCATCACTGACTCACTCCATCGACATCTCTGAGAGGAGCAGGGGCAGGAGGGAGACCTGCATTTCCTTCATTTAAATTCCAGATTTTCTGCGAAGCTGGCAAAGCATGCCTGAGACTGTCTGATGCCGTGCTAGAGAAACCTTCACACTTGCTTCCTCTGGGAAGCTGCCTGTGGCATCCAGCACCCCTCTGAGTCAGAGCTGATGGCTTTTCTTTTTGCTTGTTTCACTGGACATAGACAAATGCATCGTGGGAAAATAGGAAATGAAAATATGTTCAAAGGATGGTGACGGGCACAGCGGTGAATGCCATAGCTTTTCACACAACACAAGGGAAAATAAGACTTAACAATAGCAGCATTAATAACATATATGTGTGCCAAAGCACCATAAACAATCAGAAACAGCTGCACGTTGCAGTCTTCCCCAGTTCTCTGTGGGAATTGCCTTGGGATGTCTGATAAATCACCTTTGTCTCAAGCTGAATTAAAAAAGACCTCTTTTGTCAGTGCATATGTTACTATGATGTTCCCAGTACTCCTCTGGTTCCTTGTCTGCAAACCTACCATGCAGCGGAGTCTCCTGGAATCCTTATCTTGGTGTCTGACACAGTTTTGCCCTGAACATGTTGTGCCTTTGCAAATTATAATCCGATTTGAAAGTGATACTTATCTAAAGTGGGCTAAATGACTTACAGTTCGTAATCCTGGACTTCAATGAAAGTCTAGGCATCAGACACACAATATCTCTCTGTCCAGAATGTAGTGTTATAATCTGTCAAGGGCCCTTATTTGGGAGAAGGGATTGAATTCCTTGTGTGTAGCACAGACATAATAACTTGCATGATCCCCTAGCTTTCATGTCATTACATCACTGACTGCTCCATTTCTCAAGCGACTTCTACAGCTCCGTTTCTGTGCCTGATCCCAGGAGTTTTATTTCTCTGGTTCACAGAGCATCACAGCAGCAGTCTTCGTCATCAAACCATTGGTAACATCGATGTCTCAGAGTTCAAAACCTTATCTAGCTCAGGTGTCTCTGCAAACAACCTTCAGCCAAGGGTTTTTTGAATAGAAAGGATATTGTCACACTCATCAAAACAGGAGACTACTCTATTACAGTTTTTTTCAGTATTTTCTGCAAAATGGTGTTCTCATCCATTAATGGGAGTCATGCAGACCTCCATACACGCACTGTTGTTAGTACAGTGGACAAGCATTTGGAAGACGACCTCGGTGTGCTGGTGTCCTGATGCTCTGCACCAGCTCTTGCTGTCACTAGGTGGATGATACAGTCCCTGGGAGGGAAAATGTTGCTGGTGGAGTGTTGCTGGTAACTGGACCTTGCTGGCGTACAAGCTCCTGTGATAACAAGTGACCCTGGGAAGAATCTGGAAGGGCAGCAGATAAATTGTGGCTAAATCTGTGTACACAGCCATGCCCTAGCACTGCAAAGATTGCAGTTCTCTAAAGTATTTGCTCCAGGGCAAGGAAATGCAAAAACTGTATTGTGAAAAGAAAGTAATGTTTAACATTGGAAGGCAACACCAAATAAGTTTGGCTATAAAGACCCTGCAAATATAAAGCAGAGGGAGAGCAATATGAGACAGAAGCAGACAGATGAAGAATGATTGAGGTGGATCTGGAGATTTGGGTTGAATCTGTGCCTTGCTGCATCCAGGCAGCCTTGGACTGAGCAAGGACCTGCTTGGCAAGAGATCAGGGTCCCATCACATTATTGAGTGCAGTCACCTGCAGATACTACTGAGTTTAGCTCAGTGAGCGCCTAAGCTTCAGATAGACACTGGATTAGCTTGTGAGTACATTGCAATATTTTGCTATAAAGCAATACCCTTCTCCAAATCTGGACAACCTTGAATAACCTTTCCAAGGCAGCTCTCTGCCTGCTTTTGAGTCTTTTCTTTTACAATCTGAAAAGAAGACAAGCATTTCTAGTTCTAGGCTGACACTGTCCAGACACATAATGGAGACAACGTGCTTTGTTTCTGCTCCTCTGGTTGTGGCACATAAGACACATTGAAACAGGTCTCAAAAAAGCTGCACTGAGGAGGAGAGGAACAGAATGAGGGGGTTTTTGCCTCAAGTGGCTCCTGAAATGAATCTGTCTTCCTTTACTTTGGGCACTGCCCTTGTGGTATTAACAGGGTATATACTCCACTGCCTTAGGACATGAGAATGACCTATTCTGCTTGTGAGACCCATTTTATCTATATTTTTGACCACTGTATGAATCCCTGCAGGGATGGCTTTCTCACGTCCTGGAGATCCCACCTCTATTTTCTAGTGTTACTGCCATGCAAGACATCAGACTTCGAACTAGGTTTTGGGGAAAGTCTTGTCCATTAACTAGGTAAGAGCGGGATGAAATCCCAAATTTTATGGGGTTTCATTTTTATGGCAAGCAGATTTGATTCCTCCAAGGATATTTGCTTGACACCATTAAATTAGAAGTTTGGAAATAAACTAGCTGGAGATTAGCTCATGGTTTGAAGGCAAAATGAGGTGCCATTACCAAAAATGCAGTATAGGCAGTCTCTAGAGATGGGAGATGTCAGGTCTGTATCTGGAGGGAGATTTGGAGATTCTGTTTAACCCATTAAAGGTTTCTTGGTGAAGCTTAGGACAGCTGTATTATTCATGAGTAGCTCTTATACTCCTGGTTTGTTTATGCCACAGATTCTTACAGAAATATTATGAGTTAGAGAGTTATAAAACATTTTATGGTCTGCATATCCTGCTATAAATCCAGGTTGCCTTAGTTACCATCTGGCTAACTGCACAGGTGAGGGGAGAGAGACCGAGAGGGAAAGAGAGATATTAGTACTAATACATTTTTAAAATCTCGAAAGATCTTGTGAATTGTAATGCTGTGATACAATAGAAAGCTTTCAAGACCTGCACAATAGAAGAGGACTATGAAAGCAAAGATTCAGACTGGCAGCTCTCTGACAAGATAGTGAACACACTTATGGGTCTTTTTATTAAGAAAATCATGAATCTAAGCCTGAATGTTGCCGAATCAAAAGCTTTAGTGAAGCTAATACGTAGTCCCTTCTTGAACACTTTCTGTATTTGGGCTGGAGAGCTGTGTCTTCCCTGGTAATAAAATGTGCTTCAGCCTCTGATTGTGAGAGCAGGTGGCATGGCACAACTTATATCCATATGATTAAATCATCTTCCCAACCCTCTTATCCAAACTGTGTATTGGGACCAGTCTAGTCTATGCTACCTCCTGACCCTAATGGTTAGGCTGCACTGTCCTGTGAAGCAGACACAGGCACTGCCCATGTTAGTTATTATTGACCAAAATTGTGCCATGGGGTAACCTGATGACTAACCAGTAAAGACTGGGTTCAGGATAGCATGCTGTGGTCCATGCTCTAGTCTGATTTAGTGTAATGGATTTAGTGGAGGCACAGGGAGAAAAGGCATCTTCCAAATACCTTCAAAAGTGGTATGGCTACTTGAACAAAGCAGGCTGGAAGGGTGGCACTGGTATTCCTGTGAAGTTTGTGACACAGTTGTGAGTCATATAATAGTTGATGTTTTTCTTAGAGCAAGTCCCAGCCGCCAGAATCAACACCAAAGACTTGATATTCTCAGCCTTCATTCGAAAAGACAAAGGAGAAGATTAAATTATATAATTCTAGCACACACTGTCGTGAAGGAAAGCTTGCATGAACGGAGGTCCCCCTGTGGGCAGAGAGGCCAGCATTTCATAAAAGCTGTTATTTTAAGCCAAGCTCGTAATCTTCTGAGAACAGACTCATTTCTTTGTGAGAAGAGCAGTACTGCTAGCAGATTAGATGCCTCTGACTCCTAATGCTTTCTGCATTCAGCTGCCCTATGGGTCCACGGTAAATCAAATTCTGCTTTTTTTTATGAGGCAAAATGCACCTAAGAAGTTTGGAAACAAAACCAGAAGTGTCTGTCCCATGTCTGTTATCTGCACACAATCTGGAAAGGTAGTCATGGCTCATTAGGCCCATGGATTAGCTTTTTGGTTAACTGCTACTGAATAATATGATCATATAGGTTGAGAGCTGTGTATTGACTTACTTACATGGGAGTCTGAGCCTCCAGGGAAGCTGAATACAGATGTTTGCAGTCACTCTTCTCTAAATGATACCCTGGGGATCTTGGATATTAGTGATGATAGCTCCTAACTGTGTCCTGACAAAAATAGTTTCTCTAAATTAGAATGAGGAGAATGGGTAGAAATCATGACACATTTATTTTATTTTTAGTCTGAGTTCGTACTGAAATCAGTAGAATATGTGGTTGTGTGGACATGCTGGCTGTTTGTTAGTCAGTATCCCCTAATCCCTTGTAAGTTTTAACCTGATGGCCAGTTTCAACCAGATCTAAAAGAAAGTTTGAGATGTCAGATCTCAATTTTCCATGCGTATAGGATAAAAGATGCTACTAATGCTCTGACAGCAAGGTTGTAGGCATGGTAACTCCTACTAGAGGTAGGAGAATTCACATATGAATGCAACTTTAGGACATGGGACCCATGCCTATCGGCTTCCCGCTCAAGGGCCTACTAGTTTCTAAATGAAGTAGCAGAGGGTAGGTTCCCAGACACCAAAATGGATGTTGGGGATAAGTGGAAGAATTTGTTTGAAAAATGTATTTATTTTGGAGCAGGAGTGAGATGCAGTTTTTCAAAAGAAGCCATACCTTCTTACCTGAACGTGTGCAAAGGAGTGGCTATACTGTTTTATGTCAGAGGTATGAAATGTTTGGCCACCTAGATCAGGTTCTAGCTGGTGTGTTGCAACTCACTAAGGTTTTTTTGACTGTTCATGCCCAACCAATATTTGTTGACTCACTGTGGTGGGTTAACCCTGATAGGCAGCTAAGCACCACACAGCTGCTTGCTCACTCCCTTCCAGTAGGATGGGGAAGAGAATTGGAAGGGCCAAAGTGAGAAAACTTGTGGGTTGAGATAAAGACAGTTTAATACGTAAAGCAAAAGCTGCAGACACAAGCAAAACAATATACGGAGTTTGTTCACTACTTCCCATTGGCACACAGATTTTTAGCCATTTCCAGGAAAGCAGGGCTTCATTATACATAATGGTTACTTGGGAAGACAAATGCCATAACTCCCAATGTCCTCCCTTCCTTCTTCTTCCCCCCCAGTGCTGACTGCTGAACACAACATCATATGGTATGGAATATCCCTTTGGTCAGCTGGGGTCAGCTGTCCCAGCTGTGTCCCCTCCCAACTTCTTGTGCACCCCCAGCCTACTCACTGGTGGGGCAGCGTGAGAAGCAGGAAAGGCCTTGACACTGTGTAAGCGCTGCTCAGCAATAGCTAAAACATTGGTGTGTTTTCAACACTGTTTTCATCACAAATCCAAAACATATCACCATACAAGCTACTATGAAGTAAATGTACTCAATACTAGCCAGAACCAGTACATACACTAAGGAACTCAAGTAATAGACATCTCAATTAAAAAATGCCCCAGATCTCTTTCTTCAATAGTAGTCATAGTAATGAACCATAATAGGTAAGAAAATCAGGAATGCTAAGTTGATGTGCTTCTTGGAAGGAAGCAGGATCCTCTGTCCGGGTGAAGGTGAAAGGTGGACCCAGGCAGGCACTTGCTCTTCCTGCAGTAACTCTGGCTGACTGGCGGTATGAGCTTTCCACATAATGTCATGACCCTCTTTCACAAAGACTGCACTCAGGCAAGCATGTGCTTCTTGGGATAATAAGACCAAACCAGCTCTTTTGCCAACTGTGCATGTTGAAGGAAGAGTTATTGAGGTTAACCTGCAGACAGAAGACTTGGACATCAATCCTTATTCTCAATTCTGGCACTGAAGATGTGCTTCCTCGGGGCTTCTTTTTACTCTTCTCCATCATGAATGCAATCATAACTTACCTGTCTTATATGTTGAGACTTTCCTAAAGAGATTATAACATAAAAGTAGCTTCCAAAGTGTAACTAAGAAATATTTATTCTCACTGATCACTGAACTAGGTGGGACCAAATATTAGATAGGAATACAGAGTTGAGTACAAAATAGTCCCCAATACTTTCTCCATGGCCCTCAGTTTCCTTTGCTGACTCGATGTCTGAAATATACTGGACAGATCTTTTTTCTAGCAGTCTTAAACAGAGATGAGTAATTCTTATGGTCTTTAAAAATAGTTCAGGCCAAGAACTACCCATCTGCACAACTAATGCACTTATAACCACCACTTCTTGAAATTGCCTGGCTTCCTTTAACTGCTCCTTGTTCCAGCAATTGAAGCTTACTGAAACAATAAATATGGCAACACTGTCATTTCTGATGGGGTGAGGAGCTCAGAACTGGTTAGTGTTAATTTACTCCTTGAGGTGGTTTGAATTTTGACAAAAAATATAGTGTTTTGCTGTTGCTGTTTCAGTTTGCTGGCTGAGCATTTCTTTAAATGCTTACTGCCTCTGCTCAACAATATAAAAGCAAGATTGCTTTTTATTGCCATTCTCTCTCAGCACAAGATTGTGTCTGGGTCTCTTACAGACTTAGCTAAACTTGTCAGTCTGAGAACTTCATTTGTAATTTACCAGGAGCCCTCAGGCCATATTTCTTGCAGTAGTCCTCTGTCTCCTGGGAGAGGCGATAGATTCACCCTTAGGAGTGGGAGATGACAAAGGACCAGCATGCACCCCCTGTGCAGGTTCTGTGGGGGCTTATGAGGCTGTGGTAGGTGGGCTGCATGCTTTCCCTTGTGGCCCATTCACAGTGGGACTAAGACAGCAAGCTGCAGGATCCCGGGGCAGTGGTACAGCTCAGGGAATCGTATTTGCTCTTCTGGGGACTGTTCTGCCCCAACCTTGTCCGCTGCTCATTCCAGTGCCGTTCCCTTTCCCTACCTGTGGTCCTCCATTCCCCAGGCTCCTCATAATATTTCCACCCACAGCCTGGTTCTTGTCTCTTCTGCTCCTCTTGGCTGCCTGGGTGTCAGCCACCCTGCTTTCAGTCCCATAACTGTCCCTGCCAGCCAAAAGAAGCAACCGCAGGAAGAATTTGGCCAGTTCTTACAAAACCTGGGATGGAGCATGCTTGCTAGACTGAGAGTTTTAGAAGGACCTAGAGACTCTGTGCAACATATTCTGCTGAAACTGCAGCTCATCAGGCACAAAGAGAGTAGACAGGACACTGCTGATAAGTGAGGCGTGGAGGTGAGCATGAAGGTGTTAGAGAATCATCATGAAAACAGTGAAATAATTACTTTAAATCTATGGAAGGTTTACTTCCCTAGTTTTATTTTAAATCTGCTTCTTTCCTTTGCCTCATTCCTTCAAACAGGAGAAACAATTTTGCTGAAATTTTATAAGGAGCCTGTTTTTTCCACAATCAAAACATACATTAAGGGAAAATGTTTAAGCCTTCCGACCTCCAAACTTGCTGTTTCTAAATAACAGTTAGGGTGTGATAAGAAACTTTCTGTTGATCTCAGTGGAAGTTGAGGACAAAGAGAGAAGGCTGAGGCAGAAACACAAGGGACAAAGAGGAGAGATCAGTCAAAATGTGTCAGATCACTGAACACATGCAATCCTGCCTTGACGGCTCACTTTTGCTTGTTTTCCTCCAGCAAAAAAAGTGCCTTTTTGTGCTCTGCAAGTACAGCCTGTGTCTCGCTGAAGATGCTGAGAGGGGGAAGGGAAGGCTCAGAGAGGAGCTGAAAAGTGAAGGGAAAATTCCACTCATGATTCATTTCTGTGCTTGGAACTTGAAATTCAAGGTTCAAACTTCATTTAAAGGGATATGATTAAAGCTTGGGGAGTTTCCTAAGGGATTTCTGCATACAGAGATGGATAAGGGTGCCTCACAGCACTTGCAAAAGGACCTAAGCAGGGTGGGTGCCTAATCCTCTACAATTCCCTTCTTAGGCTCTTTTGTAGATCATACTGAGTTCCTATCTCACTTCTTAATATGCCTTTGTAAACCTTATGTAATCTTGTATTCACCAAAATCCTTTGCTTGGTTATAAAGCAGGCAGTTATTTGCAGCAATACCCTATAAGACGAGCAGATGCTTTCAAGCAGCATTTCCCCAGAATAATTTCCTTTCTATAAACTGTTTTATCCTCCCAGTAGTAACAGCAGCCCTTTAGGAAAAGCAGAGCACCAGAGCATTGCTGAAACTGAGCATTCCCTGTATTTGTGCTGTACTGGGGCCAGTATGGTATGAGCTGGCTCTCACTTTACCCAACATAACTCCAACCCTGGAATTCATTCTCCAGCCACTGAAGTCTCTTACTATGACATCTTCTCATCAAGCCACTTCTCTTTCTCACTTCCCTCAAAAAATGAGGGAAATGATGCTGAAATCACTTCAGCATCCAGCTGTTCTCTACTTTTGGTAAGTCTGAATCCAGATATTATGTAGGTGCATCTTTTTTTTTCCTAGCTTCATTGTTTGAAACAGCAGAAAAATTTTTGCTGAAACTTTAAAGATATCTCTATATCTCTATATCTATCTATATATTTATATCTCTCCCCATTTTGTGGCCTATTTTTAGATGCTACTGCTGAGTACCATGAGCTACTGCATGTGAACAGTGCATTACAGGTTGACATATATTGCCTTTCCCTTGTTTCTCATCTTCTACTGCAACTGTAAAGAAGAATGTGGCTTGAAATGAAGTAAATCTGAGTAACTCACTTTATGATTACTTGGAAGAGTCAATCAGTTTTTCAAAAAAGTTGTAACTGATTTTATATAAGAAAGTAACTCTCCAGCTAGAGGACTGAGTAGAGAGAAGTCAGTTTTATAGGAGTATTGTATTTGTTTGAATCTCTTTATAGAGCTGCCCGAGTCTCAGACATTGCAACAAAAAACCCAACCCAACAAGCAAAATAATAGAAAACAATGCTGAAAAAGGTCTTGAGAAGCTATCTAATTACCCCTTTGAAAAAAACCCAAAGCTTAATAGATGTTTCTTTAGCCTAGCGATTCTCAAACATTAGGTTATAAGCAAAGGGCCTGGTCCCTCTCGTGCTCTATGAAATGTATAGAGGCCTTCAGCAGGAGCCCTCACTGATGAAATTTAATGTTTTTTGTATTTTTACTGCCCCTTTTTCCTGTTTACCTCCCTCAAAGCTTCTTCCTCTTCCATACCCATGAAACATCTGTGACACTTACTTGGGGAGATAGGCTGAAACCTCCTTATTCTACTCTGTACTGGTTTTGGCTGGGATGGAGTTAATTTTCTTCATAGTAGCTGGTATAGTGTTATGTTTTGGATTTGTAATGAAAACAGTGTTGGTAACACACTGATGTTTTAGCTATTACGCTGCCAGGACAGCTGAACACAACTGACCAAAGGGATATCCCATATCATATGACGTCATGCTCAGCAATAAAAGCTGGAGGGAAGAAGGAGGAAGGGGGGACATTTGGAGTTATGGCATTTGTCTTCCGAAGTCACAGTTACGCATGATGAAGACCTGCTTTCCTAGAAACATCTAAAAATCTGCCTGCCGATGGGAATCAGTAAATGAATTCCTTATTTTGCTTTGCTTGTGCACACAGCTTTTGTCTGTCTGTCTATTAAGCTGTCTTTATCTCAGCCCATGAGTTTTCTCACTTTCACCCTTTTGATTCTCTCCCCTATCCCACTGGAGGGGAGTGAGCAAGCGGCTGTGTGGGGCTTAGTTGCCTGTTGGGGTTAACCCACGACATACTCCCCATTTTCACATGCTTTTTACCTCTGTGCAGCTGTGAGAAAGCTCAGCTTGGCAGAAATGCTGTGATGGCTGTGAAGGTGTGAAGTGAGGAGAGGCTGGACAGGTGTTGGGAGAGTGAAGGGTCAAGGGAATCTTTGCTGGATGTGGGATTGGGACTTGAGTGTGGCTGTGCTGAGTATGACCAGAAGCTACTTTGCAAGAAGGTGGGATGAAAGTCTTTTTGGGGAGGGAATAGACAACTCACATTTCCAGAAGAAGATAGATGGCTGAAGGGCAGAAGGCCTGGGACAACCAGAGGGTGCAAGTTGTGTGGAAGAAGGTGGGACTGGTTGGTCCCAAGTTATTACAAAAAGAAGGTGGCAGATTTTGATCTGAAGCAGGGGTGAAAGAAGGGATGATGAGTCCTGGTTTAACCTGCACAGAAGCCTCTCCTGACTCCTACCACCACCTTAGACATTCTCTTGGAGTGTTTCACCATGTCATATCTGTCAGCCTTGTGTGGTTATCCTAAAATACTTCAAGTGACTCTATGCACTTACTTTTTGGCAACTAAATTGCTTGCTTAGTCAAAAAGAGCAATTCAGTTCTAAAGTAGCCACTTACTGACTGGTCAAGCAAATTGCTCTTTTGAGTCCATTCACTGTACTAACTAGATTTGACTAGATTATAATGAGAGTCTGGGCTTCTACCATAGCTGCAGACATGTTGTTCTCAGCTGGGCCTTGGTCCCACTTGAGATGTCAGAGGACAAAGGAACAACAAAGGACCCTGCTGTTAGCACTTCTTGGTGTTGTCTCATCACATTAGATTTGGATTTCCACTGGTGTGTCTTTCCAAAGCTGCACTAAACCAATGACTTCTAAATATGTCCCTGTTGCAAGCAGCCAGCATTCTCTGTCCCTGCATTAAGGCCAGCTTTCCCTTTCTTAGTATGCAGGAAATTCTTCACTTTGGAGTTTCTTAAGGAATAAGGATGGAGGCCATAGCTCCAAATGGTAATCCTTATTACTTTTTTTCACAACATTCTCCAGCCTGATTCCTGAGCTGGCTGATTTTGGAATCTGGCTGTTCAGGTTAGATGACCCCATAGAGAATGATTTCATAGACTCTTAACCTTCCCATCAAACACCCCTGGCATCTTTTAGGAAAGTGTGTTTGCCAGACCCCAAACAAATCTTTTAACTCTCCACTAAGTCCCTTCTATTTTTTTAACCTTTTTTTTTTTTTAAAGTGTGGACACAAAAACTGCACATAGCACTGCAGTAGCGGTTTCTCCAGTGTTCTACATAAAAAGTAGGTAATTCTTCTCTCCTACTGCCATTTATGTTCTTCTGCTTATACATTTTATGCCCGAGTGAAAAAAAAAAAGACCCTGATCATACTAATGTAATCTCTCAGCAAAGTTCTTAATGAGTGTTCCTTGCAAAGAAACAAAGAAATGGAAAAAGTTATATTTTCTTATTTTGGTTCCTTCTGCAATATGCCAAGAAATGTTGCTCTACACATTATCAACAGTATAAATCTAATCCTGCTTAGAAACACTTGTTTAAAAGATAAGAACCAGAGACCAAAATACATAAAAACTTGATGCTGGGTTTGCAACCATTGCCTTACAACAAATCATAGGAGGGATTTATATTTCCTTATTTCTCCTCTCAGGGAATTTGTAGCTTTTGTTTTATGACAGATAAAAATATTTTTAATAACCTTGCAACAAGGAATTTGGTGTGTGATTCTTAAAACTAATGCAGGACAGACAAAACCTTCTCTGCTTCAGGAGTATGAGTGATCCAAGAGTGTATCCGAAACACGTCCGGTGCTACCTGGTACGATTCCATTCATTGGTGATTCACGCTTTTCATACAAGTGTAAAAAAACAGTAAGATTTAATGCATTCATATCCAGTCCCTTTTTTACACTTCATTTCCTGTTCTTATTATGAAGCATTGTCAGACAACTAGATCTCTGTACTTTATGGTTCATTAGCACCCTTGCCAAAACACTCCACAGGATTACCAAGTGCTGAGGCAGACTCACTATTTGCACAAACACACATACACACACGTACACACACAGACTATTTAGATTGAATTATTATTCATAAATTAGTCTTAATTAGACTGTTCATCAGTCTGAGAGATTATGCTCCCTTGTTATGAGTAGCATTAAATTACTTCTCAAAATTCATTACCATAGCTTGTTTTTCATGTGTGTTTTTCCCCACAGTTTCAAAATAACATCCTCTTATTGCTGAAACAGTTGAGAAGATTTTGACGTTTCCCAGCTTGGCGTTAACTCCATAATCCTGGCTGCTCCTCCAGGCAGGGTTCCTCACCTTGCATAAGCGGGGAACAATTATGGGACAAGATCTTATAGAGCAAAACAGGCTGACAGGGAAATGAAACAATCAGGATCTGCCCTGGCTTGCATTCCCAAAGGTTTCATACATGTGATTCCTCATCCACATCTTTTACATCCTAGGCAGACCCTTGCACGTCCAGTGGTCTCTTTGAAAGGTAGCTCCTGTCTTAAGGAGAGATTTTAAATGGATATTGTGCTAAGACACTTAGATCCTGAAGAGGAGGAGGATTAATCTGTCCTCAGCATTTCCTATTTCCTAGCATGGGTGCTCTTGGCTTTCATGCGCAACTTTTATAGATCCTTTTCAGAAAAATCTAAATCTCCTTCCCCTCTGCAGGGACCCCGAGCACTTATCCCAAGTGCAAGGTTTAAAACCACACACCAAAATAGGATTTGCCATCCCGAGCCTCACGGTGGCTGACCGAACCTTTGGGAGGTCTTGGCCAGACAGAGAAGGGTCAGTGCACAGGGTAGGGGGAGCCATTTCTTTCTCCTGTGGGCTGTCTCATATAATTTAATGCCTGCTCTTGACTTCACTTCGCAGTGCAGAGGTTTGTCTGCAAGCAGCCCAGGCTCCTGTGTCTGGAAATGGGTGTTTGGATCTGGCATCTACAGAGGTAGCTGGATCTTTCCCACCTTTTTCACTAGAAAGTATCTGCTTGTGATGCCTTCAGCTGGGCAGTCAGTTTGCCCTCATCTCCATGTTCCTTAACAGACTGCACCGTCACATGCTTTTTTATTTTGCTTGTGACACGGTAAGGCAAGAGGCAAGAAAGCTCAGGAAAAAGTAATACTCACAAGCAGCTAAGAAGAAGAAAAGACAAAACAAATCCTCCCACTGAGGTAGAGATCTCAGAGCTCATTTATTTCAACTTCCAACTTACGTTGAGATTTTCCACTTTGCTGACGTTGAAAAGTACATCGAATCTTGGCCGAGGTACAAGATCTCAAACTCCTTTTTTTTTTTAAAGCAGAATTTACATTTACAGCTGCACAGGAGACAGATAAAAGAGCGGGCAGATGAAGCCTGCCCTTTCCAGGATGGGGAATTTGCAAGCACTGTGATAAATTTCAGAGAAGGAGAGTTGTTTCCTTTGAGTTTCAGTTGTGCTGTGGTATTGAAAACCATCAAAGCTAATTTCCTTGTTGTCAGAACTGTGAGGCAGGAAAGAGACATTACTGGGTTATTTATTTCATTGCTACCTTTTCTTCCCTTGGGATTTCAGCATCTGTGATCTTTCTTGACGATGTCCAGCTTGTCTAACTATGATATTAAAGTGTCCTGCCAATCTATTACCTCTCTTCAAACACGGCTTCCAAGTACAAGGAGGACCAAAAATCTACTGTCAAAGTGTGTTAAACTTGCTTTTTCTCCACTTGAGAACTACTTTAGCAACTTGCCATGCATCCAACTCAGCTGAACCCCAGCAGAACAGCAGGAATCAAACAGTGGGTAAACCAAATTAAGGATCTGACTCACCGTTGCTCTGGGGAGCAAGCTGAGCTGTTATGACTGATCCTTGCTGCTTAGTTCAAGCAGTCCTTGTCCACATGCAGAAGAGAAGGACTTGCTGTGCAGTGGTTGCCCGCCTTGCCTCATTGCCATATCCATGGGATGGGCTTCAGGGGTTTAGCGAAGGGCAGAAGGCTTATTTCCTGGCTAAGAAGCAAACTTGTACTTATTCATGTTTGTTCTAGGCTCTTACAGCTTTTGCTGACCTTAACCTGCTGAAGATCATAAGAGCTCTGCGACTCTGACCTACCTACTCAATAAGGAACCTCTACAGATTATCTATCTATCTGAACCCCCAGTTTCCTGCATATTTCCTGCAGGAGCTGCGGCCGTGGAGAGCCCGGGCGGGAGCAGGTTGTCCCTGAAGGACTGCAGCCCGGGGCAGGGCCCGTGCTGGAGCAGGAGACGGGTGAGGAGGGAGGAGCAGCCAAGAGGGGCTGTGATGGACTGACCAAATCCCCATCCCCACCCCTGCACCCCTCAGGGGGAGAGGAGTCGGGAGTGAAGAGGTGAAGGTGGGCCTAGGGAAAGGCGTGGGGGGAAGGTGTTGCTTTAGTTTGTTTCTCACCATCTGAATTTACTTTAATTGGCAAGAAGTTAAATTAATTTTCCCTGGTTTGAGTCTGTTTTTCCCATGACAGTAACTGGTAAGTGATCTCCCTGTCCTTATCTTGAGTCACGAGGTTTCTCATCCTGTTTTCTCCCCCTGTCCTGTTGAAGGAAAGTGAGTGAGCAGCTGGGTAGAATTTTGGTCCTTAGCCAAGGCTAACCTGCTGCATCCTGACAAATCGATCATGTAATTAAAGGCATCTATTAATTTTCTTTGCTTCTTAGACAATATCTTCCCTTACAATTGCATATGCAAAACTCCAGTAAAATTGCTCAGTATCGACTCTTCTATTGGCAGCAAAACCCACTGTCTCCTCAGTGTCCTAAGACATCATGACTGAAGATCTTTGCTGTATCAATGTAAAGGCACCAGGAAAAATGAAAGTGTGCTAGTAAAGCAGCTTGTTTAGAGAGACATTTAGACTTCATGAAAAATGTTTACCACCACAAATGCTTTTGAAAACATGAGTGACTGACACACTACTGAGGACCTATTGGGAGCAGCACTGGTGGATACCACGACTCAGTTCCTCAAATACCAGCTGAGGTGACTGTCTCTGGGAAATGTTAGAAACTCTGTATGTTGTCTTCAGAGTTCCCTTTCATGGCAATAGCCCAAATAGGAAAGTGTATTTAGAATTACTGTGACACTCTAAGTACTGGAATAGGTTGACTGCTGCAGCTATCTCTTTGTTTTCTGCTAATGCAGTTTCTTTGCCTGACTGCTCACACTTTCAAGATCAGGGGACCACATCCTTATATTGGCCATTTATCTGACTAGTTTTTCCCTCCAAGCCAAAAAAGGATCTGTGATGGCCAAAGTTTCATCTGAAAAACCTATAAAACATTCTGTCAGAATATATGGTTTTCCTTGCTCAGATCTCCACCCCAGCTGGCAACATGGATTAGACAAGGTGTTTTGAGAGTCTGAGTTGTTACTCCTTCTCTTCAGCAGCAGAAGTTAAGGGCAAGTGGGAATCTAAGGGCCAGAGGGGTCTCAGTCATGCCAGTTTGTTCCTTGCTATGCAGGAGATAACAGCCTGGGAAATGTGATAAGCTAAGCTTGAAATTGTGCCCTACTACACTACTGTTTTGGACTTAGCAGGAAAGGAGGCACCATCTTGTTGCCTGATTAAAGGCATCTAGGACCACAACAGAGTCCCTATGGCATCCTGCCTGAAACTGCCTTTCCTGTAGGTCCTGTGGCATACCTGTGCAGCCATCTGGGATGCCACTGGCATCTCAAAGGTCACTACACACTTATTTTTTGGCAACTGAATTGAGCCCAAAGAATCAAAATGGCAAAAAAGCGTATATCTTCCACTCAGGCTTTCCCCAGAACTCATGCTTCCACCTCCAGATTTTAGTATAAAAGAGAAATACCGGTTTAAGCTTTTCCGAGTGTTCAGATTAACAGAGGAGTTTAGTGTTACTAGATACACAGATTCATAACAATCTCAGTAATGATCACTGGAAATATCTCCATGACATTGACTTGAGTCTGATTTCAGAGGAGCCTGATTGGGCTTGCATGCTCTGTGGAAAGGGGATTGTATCTTTGGCATAGCCGTGACAATAAATGACAATGATTAAGTGCTGAGCAATACTCTATAGTCCCCTAAAGGAATGATTGGACAATCTATTTAAAACCAAGATAAATGGAAAATTAGAGCAAACGCTGTGGGAAGGCTTGTGCATTGACAGTGGAGTGACTGTCATGCTGTCTGTCTGGAAGTCTGCTGGTCTCATAGTGGTGGTTCTTCCCTTGGTTGCTTTCTGGACCAGCGTGGCCGAGAGCAGCTTGAGGCATGCAAACATTAAAGAATGTGAGGCAATGAAAGCCACAGTGTTATTTTCACTGGGGGCCAGTAGCAGGAAGAAAACATTAGTGAAGTAGAGAACAAGGTAGAAGAGCATGAAGTCCAGGAAATTCCCCTAAGAGTGAGAGAAAGGTATAGGTAAAAGGGGAATAGTATGCATGAGAACACGATAGGAATGAATATGAAAGACAGGTTAGGACAGGGAGAAAACCACTAAGGGGCAGAATTAGTGGACAAGGAGCTAAGCTTTGTGTCAGGAAACTTAAGATCTCTCGCCAGTTCAGTCATGATTTACCCTCAGGTGAATTATTTGCTTTCTCTGGACATCTAATTCCCTTTCTGCCCTTTATCTACCAGCCTTTAAGGCTCACTACAGCAAAGCTTCTCTTCTGTAGCTCTGTGAGGACTGGCACAGTGGAGTCCTGATCACTGACACAAATATCAAGGAGAGAGTACAGCTGAAGAAGAGCCTAGCTCTTGGAGGGAACTGGGTTCCAAAGCAAGCAGGAGGTGGGTAAGAGTGAACGAGAACAGCTGGTTATAGAGGGTTCCCATCTTCTTCAGTGCACCAAGATCCCTGATGAACTCATGGATCAGGAGTCATCTGGGGCCTCCAAATGCAGCCGTGACCCTTGGCAATAAGCCGAAAGGGTTCACTTCTCCAGAGGGGCTTCAGAAGGTTATGAGGGAGACAGCTTGCTTTTTACTTTCCTGATGTTACTCTTCTATGATTACTATCCAAGTACCTGTCATAAAGACATCAGAAAGTCACTGGATAAGGAGCAGCACCTCTGGCAGAAGGAGTGGTGGGACTTACCTATGGAGAAGTCTAAAGATGACTAAATGTGATGACAGACTTCCCTCCTGTCTCTACTTGCGCCCCTTCCCAAGTCCTTCATGCTGAAACTTGGTGTCCACCAGTATTCTAGGTGTGCTCTGGCTGCCTGGATCATATGGTTTTAGAAACCTCCTGATGCGAAATAATAATAAACAAATGAAAGAGGTTATTGAAAACATTACAGGCCATAATTTTAATAAATGTTGGCTCTTGTCACTATGTTCTCTAGTATTTATAGTTTTATATACTGCCAACAGATCCAAGTGTTTTGTCTTTTTGACAAACATTTCATGCAATCATAAATTAACTCATTTTTCAGCAAAATCTGACATCAGCAGTTAAGCTGTCAGTACATAGAAGTACTAGGGTTGGCAAATCTTCATCTCATAATGAAAACAAAGAGCTTTAAATGCGTCCCAGACAGTGAGCTAAGTGCGCTTGGGCTGAGTCTGCATTCACAGGCCACATTGGTCACAGATTGACAGGCAGTGATTCTGCAGCTCATGCATCAGCCAAAATGGCTCTCACAAATGTTGGCCTTATTAATAATCCTGCACAGGTATGCAGGAGCAACTCCTGGGCTTTCGATGAAGCCAGGGAACTTAAAGCCTCTTCATTGTTTCTTGCTGGCTTGTGTTGAGCTCCATGTGTTGCTAGATTAGATTTTAAGAGAAGTTCTGCACCAGGGGGGTGGTTTTTTTATATACAGTGCTAATAAAAACAGACTACAGACTGGTAGAAGATTAATTTATCCACTTGATTGCTGGGATTTACCTACTTTCTGATTGAGTAGGACACTTTGGGCAGATAGATCTGCTGCCACCTCTTTTGAGGGAACTGCAGAGCAGGAGGCAGAGCTGCCCTGAGCTAGGTAGAAGCTCAGGGAGAGCTCTGTTTATAGCTATAATTCGTATGAATCTTTCATTCTGAGCAAAGGCTCAGTAGTTTAGTCTCATTAGCTGTTCTGTTTCTCAATGTTCTTGAAGAGAGGGCTCCTCCACAGGCTTCCTTAGGGGGACATCCTGCCTGCAGAAACCTAAGTATAGTGCTGTGGAGGCACTCCTCAAAAAGGGGAAACATTTCACCCTTCTAACACCCCAGAGCAGAAGGTGGAAAACACATGTCTTATCTGCACAAAGATGGCAGATGAAATTGTAGCAAGCAATCAGTGGCTCCTTGAAGGAGCTGGGGCAGAAGGCAAGAGTGAGGAAATGTACCCAGGCTACTACTAGCACAGTTGTAGTTGACGTGGAGGTACAGAGGCTGCTGAAAGAGCACTTGGCAAGCTTGAGAGATTTGAGTGCCTACAGACCCACATAAGTCCTTCCGGAAATCTTGATATTAACAAGTATCACTCAAGCTCTGACTTGAAGGTCTGAGGTTAAAGGTGAGTAGGAATTTAATCCCAGTTCCAGGCATGCATCTCTTACAGGAAATGGCTGATATTAATATCAGGGAGTAATGTACAGAGAGAACCCAGCTCATATTGCCTGGACATCAAACTGGCCACATGTGTGCCAGATCCAGATAAGCATGCTAATGGGTTTCTTGGGAGACTGATTTTCCTACCCTGGGTGGGGCACTGCACCAGCACAGCTACACAGCTTCGCCTGGAAACAGATTCATGCCAAGATAACTGTGAGCAGGTCAGAGCAAATTCAGTTTACTGGTGCATGCTGATAGGGACTCACTGTCTCATTTGGATTGGCAAATCATCTAGGTCATTTCTTAGGAGACAGTGTGAAGGGATGTTAAGAAGACTCTGCTCATAATTCACTTAGTGCCCACTGTGTAAACATAAGTATTTAGCACCATCTTAGACTTTTTGGCACATCCCACCTGGTCTCTATTGAGTCATGAATCTTCCATGGGACACATGTCATATCTGTGGATGTCTAGGACATGGTAGGGCATTTCACAATGTTTGTAGAACTAAATGAAACCTTAAGGTCCGTGGAAACATTACCAAAAAAGTTCACTGTGCTTTGGAGCCGATTTTCAAATTACTGGGGGATTTGTGACCCAGGAAAATTCTCCACTGAGGAAAAGGTTTCTATAACCCTCTCTTGACTGCAGATTTCTGCTTGCATGGGAAAGAAGAAAGTGCTGGTTTCCTGCTCTGGGAGCCAGGATGGAGCAGCTGCCTTGTGCATCTCAGGAACCAACCAACGACAGCCTCTGTGGATATCTTTTGCAGTTTCCAGCCTGTCTGTTTGGGGACTGGTTGTGGCAGTGGTGGACGTTTAACTGAAAATAGCCACCGTTCAGTTTATACAGAGTTAACTATTAAGTTGAAAAAAAAAAGTGCTTATTCTTTAATAAGTGGCAGCCTTCAGATTCACTAGTGACAATAAAAGCAGTACCATGCCTATGCCTTGCATTTTTTGTTCAGTGTTCCTGCTTCAGCTAATGTCTACTCTCATTCATCATATCTTTTCAACATTTTGGCTTCCCTCCCAGGCAGGATATTTTTGATTTTTTTTTCTAAAAAGAATAGAATATAATAGGAACCATTTCTGTTTTGTTGCAGTGAAATATACAAGGAGATAAATAATACCTGAATCAATAAAGGGTGAGACCACAGGTCATACTGTTTAAAGATTTAAACACTGCTTATTTCTCCATTCTTCCAAAGTGAAAATATTGTGATTCTTTAATCATTTGAAAATGGTTATAGACATATGTTCGGATAAGGCCTTTGTTTGTTTATCAATGTCTCTAGTGTGTTGTGTTCCTCTTGTCTTCGCTTGTTTAATACAAAGCCTTTCAAGAGCTTTTCTCTCAACTACTTTGTTGAGGAGTGCATGGAGTACTTAATACAGTATAATGCTCAAAGTACCACTGACATCTCACTTACACAGTTGTAAATGAAGAACTTTGATTTTTTTTGCTTAGGGAAATAAAGGAAAGCAAGATGGAAAGCAGGGTGTAAGGATAGGTAATAATTTCCTCTAGCAGAGCTAGGCTAAGAGCAAATTTGGCAGGTCTTCACAGCTTTGGCTCCAGTGATTCTGGATCTTCATTGACTTCAAACCCTGCTGAGAAACCTTCTTACCACCTGACTTGCACTCTAGGCTTTGGCTGTTGACCACCCAAGAGGAAGACAAGAGAGGATCATGAGAAAGATGTTCCTGAGAACAAGGTTTTGGCACTAAAGGAATATAAGAAAGGTTAGGCTGGCTTGTGTAACCTTGTGCCTTGTCTGCTCTTTAATTATTTCTGTTTTCTGGTAAAGTGGATTCAAACCTCCCACTGGAGGTAATGCTCTCTGAGGCATTGCATGGGTATTAACCCAGTATCTTAACATAAAGGCTCAAAACAATTGTAAAAGTCCTAGCAGGAAACAAGGATGAATCCTAGTATATTCATTATCCTTTCCCCTCCACAATCTAGAAAGAGTGGGAGTATTTAGAAACAGAATTGGCTTTTACTCTTACAAACTGGTTTGTTTTTACCATAGCTTGGTGGTGGGTAGAGTTACGGGCTATTTCATAGTGGAGAAAAATAGAAATGAAAGAGACTAAGAGACTTGTTATGGTATCACATGTGGGGGAAAAGTAAGACCATTCTCCAAACTGTTGGACCTTTAGCATTAGGGAACCCGTAGAAATTCAGAGATCTTCTCTCAGAATCAGTCTGAAAACACCAAAGCAGCTGGAAGTGACCCCTGGGCCAGGCCAGATCCAGCTGCGCTTCAAATTCAGCAAGTCAGATGACCAGCTAGAGTTGCACCACAGCCAGGAGCAAGGATGCTTTCTAAGGCAGCGATTTCCCCTTCCCACCCAGTAAATCTAAGCCTGGTTGCTTAATTACTTTATTACATTTTGATGTATCTGAGCAAAGTGCTAGTCACATCATTCCCTGGTGCTCTGTTTACTGTAAACATAGGGTGGCCTAAACTGCATTATCCCAGTGTCCTGTTTGTCTTGGAAATCCTTGAAAATCCAGCCATCATAATCCCAGTCATCTCAAGCAATTATTCTTGAGTGTGTGTTTAAATGCTTCCCTGAAATGGGATTGTTTCCTCAACTGGGCTCAAGTGGCTTATCTAAATGCAGACTGTACTGCAAGTTCACCAGTTGACCACTTCAACAAGTAGTTAAAATGTGGACTAGTCTAGATTGTTGTTGTCTTTACACACAAAGGAGTGCAGCAATAATTAGAAGTCAATTGCATAAGGAGATCTGAAAAATCCATTGAAACAGTTTGGCTGATTAAAGAGCTGGTCACACCAAAGTGAACATACAAACACTGGACTGGACTACTTGGTTCAGCAAGTTCAATTCCTTACAATTATAAACAAGTGTATAATAAATGTGTAGTATAGAAAGTTCTATAAAACATTTATTCCACCTGCGTTCACAGGCCAATAAACCATTTATAACAGCCTCTGCCAAGACTTATAATCAAAAAATCAAATGCCACCACTATAGTATGGCACGCAAAGAAGACCAAGGGCTTTGCTATGACATCCTCCAGTACTCGTAGGAGGCAGGCAGTGCAAAATGCTACAGACAAAGGCAAAAATCCAGCTCCAGCACTCTATACCACTCTGATGTGAGGGGCATATGCCCTCCCCCAAGGATGTGAGCATGTCAGTGAGACTCACCAGCAAAGAGACAACTTATCACCTATGCCTGTCTGTAGCAATCTGCAGTGATTCAGAGAGAGGTAAAATCTTCCTCTAAAGCATCCCAGGAGACAAATTATACCTAAGAAGGAAACAGTTCCTCCATCATCCCTCTAGGCAGCTGGCAGAAACCCTGAAGGATGGCAATGATATTATATTCCATGATTTAGGCTTTCTTGTCAAACCAATGGCATCACCTGAAACCATCAGCTGCTTCAAAGGAAGTTGAAAGGAATGAAGTTGGCATCTGAAAAGAAATGAGAGGATAAGAGGGGTGGGGGGTGGGGAAAGGTACGTTTGACATGTAGGTCCAGATCATTTCTAGTCCTCCTATAATATGAGTATACTATGGACAGATGCTCTGTGAAATAAGGAAGAAATAAAGGAAAGAAAAAAACAGCATACTTTCTGGTTTATGAGGAGATAAAACCACTCTATGGTCCTGCAGAGGTAAGAGTATGGCATGGAAGTTTGAAATGTTCACATATGTGTAAGTATGTTAGCTCAAACCTAATTGCAAATATGCACCAAAGACATTTAATCAGGACAGAGACAGTCTCAGAAAGTTGCCATCAGTGAATTATCTTCTGATTGCAGAGGCTTATAATGAAGTTAATGAGAATAACACTTTAATCATAGATAGCTGCTGTTGTGGGGAGTATAATAGCCACATTATTTAGGCTGGATTTTTGCTCTGACAAACAAAAATTTAGATCATAATGGTCAGATGTTTGGTTCCCAATTCTCAACTGAGTCAATTAAAAGTAGAGAGAGTAGGAGAGTTCTTGCTGAGAGATGAATGGACCCAAACTCTTCTGAAAGACAAATCTTTTTTGTTCACAACTCTAGATATTGATTTAGGAACTTAACATTGGCTACTGAATTTAAATTAGGAGCCAAAAGATACTGCTCTGCTTTATGAACACAGTTAATGAATTAAGCTTCCCAGTATGCCCTCAAGGTAAGTAACAATCATTATTTGACTTTTAGAAATGCAGAAAGCTAAGGCCAAGTAATCTCTGAAGTATCCATCAATGTGCCTAGTTCAGGATACCTACCTTTTGGTTTTCCAGAGGCTTGTTCAGCATTCTGCTGACAGTAGGTGCAAAAATTAAGCCAAAGGACAAGATCTGGAAAACCACCATAAGGACTTCCAATTTAGGTGTCAGAGGATGAAAAACTGGATATCTGTGCCCCCTGCCCTGCCACCCTGCACGGTGAGAAAAAGGAAGCGTGTGGCATCTAAGATCCCTGCAAACTCAATGGGGAGAGGTTACCACCCCATGGGGCAGACAGTCACACACAGCCTGGCATTAAGCAACCAAATAGTGTTTGAGCAGAGGAGTGTGTTCAAGTGCCCTCTTGTAGGGTGCATATGTCTGAATCAAGCATGTAGCTTAGATGCCTCCATCCCCTTGGGGTCCCTGGCTGAGGGAAAGGTTGCAATGCGAGGAGGTTTTTCTCTCTTTGAAGGTGGTACTATGATGAATGTGTATGTAATGACCTAGTGGTCAGAACCTCATCTAGAACACTGTCCATTTTGCCTCTAGGCCTTCCCCATCTTCAAATATCATGTCACTGAAAAGAAAATCTTAATCATATATTTTACTGAAGCTAGTTTACTGTTCAGTCAAAGATACAAGAGACATTGGAATAGAAGTGAAACAAAGGGGTCCTACTTCTACCTCTGTTTACATACTTTCAATCAAGGATTATCTAATGTGACATACACAGAGCAAGGGCTGGAGAGAATCTTCCCTTCAACACAGCTGAGACATGCAAACAGCAGAGCCAGGAGGCCAGCTAATGTGGAAGAACTGATATACCCCCAGGTCTGAGGCTGGCGTTGGTCCTACTCACATGTTTCGGAATTAAACCTGAAGCTGCAACAGTTATGTCTTGCACCAGAAATCTGTGCCAAAAAGAAATGCAATGAAGATGTCGAGCTGGTAGAAGAGGGTCACCTTGCAAGTGCAAACTTATTTTCTGATAACTATATATATGTATATTCTGAATGTTATGTATGGTATCCAGATCCCTAGGACTGTGGCAGCAAGGAAAACTGAAGTTATAACAGGAAAATCTGAGGGGAAATTGAAAAAAGTTGGAAGCATGCATGCTCACTGTCTTCCTCTTAAACAAGTCTGCAGCTGTTGTCAACGCAGCCCAGTACTCCTTTGAATTATGTCCATAGAGCACGGTTTCAAAGGAGAACTATTTAAAACTCTAACAAAAGAAAACACTGAAACATTTTCCTGCTATTCATAAGGTAGATGGAAGACATGGAAGTGTTTATTCCACAACTTGTTTCAAGAACAGCAGCTGGTGGTTTTCTCTTGGCCTCAGTGATGATACTGATCTACTGCACAGGAAAGAGTTATCTTTCCAAGGCCCGTAAGTCCTTGCTAAGGTTAACAGCAGTCCTTTGGTAGCACAGACTGTCCTGAGGACAGCAAATTTCATCCCTGTCAGATTCCATGGCTTACATTTTTAAAATGATCTTTTAACAGTGCACATTAGAGCTGCCTTCTCCACACAATAGTGCAACAGAAAAGGAAAAACACTGAAAAGATTTCAAAATCTTCTTCCAGAAATATGCCACTTCTTGGATGAGAGAGGTAAGCAGTGTGAAGAACTCAGTGGTCCTCCACAGCTGTCTGGTTTGGCTTTCGCTGTTGAGCTGACATCCAAACTTAAAGACCTTAATCTTGAAATTCAAGGTGAAGGGAAAACTGACACAAATTATTTCATCAGTAAGTGCTTTCAGAATGAAGCTCGAGCTTAGATAACCTAGTTCAACACAGATTTCTTTTCTCTACATTTCAAAAGAAAGTCAAAGAAGAAATAAACTTTCCTGAGATGAGGTAGTCAGAGTATTTGGAAAATGCTAAGGAGGATTTTGAGATGTGACTTTCTGTCTTCAGCTGCAACATACTCACCTCTTTGCTAGCTTCTTGGTTGCTAGACTTATATGCAGAATTTCTAATCAGGTTGGAAGTGTCTTGAAAGTAAATGTCAGTGACCTGGAATGGAAATTATAACCTTGCAAACAGATGTGCAATTAAATGCACAGCCACATCAACCATATTTTTAGCCATTACTGGAAAAAACTCAGCTTCTCTTTCTGAATGGAGTTCCCTTTTGATTAAGTGCACGTTTCAGGTCAACACATCTGAGTGAAGCTGAAATTTCCATGATGAAAATATTGAAGTCCAAGTTCAGGTCTGTCTTGTCAGATGACCTCCTTAATGACTGCAGACAAGTAGCAGTGACACATTATATATCCTGAAAGTTGGCTGAGAATATGCAATGCTGGAGTTCTCATTATTGCTTCTTTGAGAGCAATTTTTATGACACTGATGGCCATAATATACCTTTAGGTCTATGACTGCACTGTATTTTTTAATATAGTGTTATGAGAAATTTAAAATTATGTAAAAATGAGTTAATTATTAGCTACATATTATTTTAACCTCCCATTTTTGTGTAAAGTGCAGGTCTTACTGAAAAATCTCACCCTGGCATTGGCCCTGAAGGAGAGCACAGTGGAGGCACACCCCAGCCACACAGTGCAAGTCATAGAAAACATTTAGAGGTATCCACAGACATCAGTGTTGAAAGAGATTCATTGGTGCTGGACCTGAACTGACATTTCCATATACCCATGCTGGGGTTTGTGAACTTACTGGCTTGCTTGAGGAATATTTTTCTGCACTTCATTGTGTGCTGTTGTTGCAGCCAGGTCTGAAATGTGTAGGTGGCACTTGGTCAGTAAATGTTTATCCTCCTAGTCTGGTCATATGGTTGGATGCAATCAATGGGTGGAAAAAAAACCAAACCAAAAACCCGCCACAAAAACCCATGGTGTGGAGAGTGGATAATGTGTCAGCCAAGTGAGCAATGCTGCCTCCTTGGAGCAAGCTGTTAGAGCTCGCCATCAGCAGTCAGGTGGTGCATTTTGTGGACATACATGAAAAGGTGAGTCTTGAGGGAGGGATCTGGAGGAGACAGAAATGGTGACTGCACACTTCAAGATAATGTTCTCTTTAGTAGCAAAATGCGATTTAGGAGGAGAAACAGATGTGACTTGATTGGTGGGTAGATGTGTACAGTACAAGTACCTATGGCTTGATCACAGTCGCTGTACCCCTTTGTTTTTTTCCATGGCCTGGGGGTGTAGCTCTCTAAATTCTTCAGAACAATGGCTCTTTGTTAACCCAGCTCATTTTTGCTGAGGTAGGTTGAGGTGCACTGATACCATCTGCTCTGCTGACAGGTCTGAGGAACCAGTAGCATCTACGGAGGGGCAAGCCTGGGCCTGCAGGCGTGGTAATTTCTACCTGTATCTGGGAGAGGATGTTACTGAAGGCCCCAGGAGGACAGCAAAAACCTAAACTCCTTCTGACCTTCTTTGCCCAGGGGAGTGACTCAAAAATCTCATATTTTCCGTAAAAAGGCATTTATATCTGTTTCAACATCAGCAGAACAAAAGCAAAGCAGCTTGAAATAAGACTCATTCTGTCTCCTGAATGCAAAGGCTCCACAGTCTGTTGTCAATGGCCCCTCCAGTTTGACAGCATCTATTGTTCTCATGTAAGTATTCCATTAACTCAAATTTCTTCCGAAATGGGTTAGTCACTCCTGGCTTCTCCTTTATGAGCTGTACCAGATTAAAAATGCCTCAGTAATAAACACCTGAGCTTAACATCAGTGCTGCGATAATGTATTGTGACCATACATTAGAAACTATTGGATAATGCATTTTACAGCACAAAGCAACTTTGCAATAAATGATGAAACAGCCCCATCATAAAACACATAAATGATGATTCTTCAGATTAATATGCCATCGATATTTTGTCATTGTTTATTATGCTTCATAGCACAATACATGGCCATAAATATTGCTCACATGACTAGCACATGACAGGCTGTACAGTAATACTGTACCTTACCTCTGTGCTGATGCAGATGCAATCATAGCTTTAAACCACCTTTGAGTACGGTCTGTGGAGGACAGTGGCTGGTGCCTGCTGTAAGGTAGAGTAGCCTCCAGCCACTGCACTTTACATCCAACGCATGTAGATCTGAAGAGATTGATGTATTTCAAGGACCTCTACTGTTCTTGCATCTACAGGGAACTCTTATTTTTATTACTATCCTGGATTTTTGCATGTTTGTTCTAGATCCTGGGTTTGTCCTTCTCGATCTTCATTCTTCCCCCCATTATTCCTTTCATTGATTTTGGTGGAGCTACGCCTGGCCACAAGACATCAGGATCTCACCAGAGAACCAAAATATTAATCCTAGCCCTGGTAAAATATGTCTTGTGATGTTTCTCAAAGAGGGAGAGTAGGAGCATTGACTACAATTCTTATTTTCTGTGATAGTGGAGCCAGCTGGCTGCGTTTGGTCAGGATTGGTCAAGTGTTATTTTCTTCACAGTATAGCAGAAAGACACATTGTAGAAGGTGAACATATAATGATGGATATTTTATTATCATGCAGTGTCTGGAAGAATTGAGCACCAGGGACGTAACCTGGGAGATTACTCTTTTGTCTGAATATTCTCTCTCCGACGAAGAGCAAGCAACAATAGTTGGAAGGTAAGGTTCCATGTAATCTAGTACTGTACAACACCTCAGAATGTATTGCCCATTTCATAAGGAATGTACTAAAATATAGCCACTGTCCCAAAAGTATCACAGTGAAAATAGCCTACACACAACATTACTGCTGTTGTCATTATCAGTAACTAATGTGGTCTTTTCACAGCAGGTCTGATTCAGCTGCTCTGCCTGTTCAGAGAGAGGAAGGCAGGTAGAGCTGCCTGGGCTTGTCCTGGAAACTGGTGAAGTGTTGACCCACACTCATCTACTCTGGGGGGGGTGGGGGGGTGAAGAACTGCTTCTAAGGTAAGTAAACACCTTTTATGGATTCATCCTGATCCCACACCCCTTATGAAGCAGGAGAAGTGAAGCTTGAGAAGAGTTATCAAGTTCTCATACCATCTTCCTGGCTTTGCACTTTCTGCAATGCAAACAGGCTGGCCATGCTCTTCACTGTCCTAAACGTTCCTGGGCGATCTCATTGATATAATTCTTTTCCTGCATATGAATTAGAAAACATAATTTAGAAGCACTTGAGCTTGCAGAAGGACAGTCCAAATAGGCTGGTCAGTCTTATGCAAACAGGGATTCGAGTAGATGTGCGCTGAATGGGAAACTGCTGTGGGACAAAGACCCTTGAAAGATGTTATATGACTGCCTGTTTTTCCTGAGTCAGATCTAATGCAGTGCTCCAATTATATGGTAATGGTAAATGCATATCACTGTACAAGCGTGACCCTGTTGTATGCAACAGGCAAAGCTAAGGTCAAGGCAGCAAAATCCCTTGTGCTTTCTGCAGGAATAGTGTTCTTGACTGTTCTGTGCTGATGAAATTCCAAGGTTTTGTAACAGGAAAACAAGCAAGAGGAATGGAAAGTAGTTTCTCCAGCTCCCAACATTAAAGCATGCCTGTCCCCAGTATGACTCTCCCTAGGTGCTGGCATGTTTTCCTTCTGCTGCAGCGTGCTCTGGATTATTAAAAGGCTTCTTGTTTGACCTCATCATTAGGTTTTTATTTTACTTTATGATTGTAGTGACTAAATATAACAATAAATGATTTAAATAGGAGACAGAAATAAGTGTTAGAGAAAACAAACAGCCTCCCCCCTGCCAAAATGCTGAGTGGCGTAGCAGCGAATGGTTGAAAGAATCAGATTTAATTAGGGTTCCTTTCAGCACTGAAAATTCCATTTATGCACACTATTAAAATAATCTTCTGCATTAATACTAATTTACATCATCAAAATAGCACTTCATCTATTATTCATATGGCATTGTAATTTCTCCCGACTGAGAGGGTGAAGCGTGGTAAGACTCTTCTGCTAAATACTGCACAGATATTAAGATATCAGTAATGGCTTAGGTTTTTTTTCTACCACATTAGATATCCCACACAGTTTCCTCTCTTCTCTGGATCTGTGTAATGACCACTGAAAATACCATAATAATTATTACACTCTTTCAATGCCCCTTATGGCCAAAGGGTCTCCCTTTCACAGACATTCCTGTAAAATCAATCTCCCTTTGCCTGCTGTCCAATTGCAACCTCGTTCAGAGGAGGGTGCAGGAGCTGTTTAAGCAAGAAAGTAGCTCTTGAAGGAGAGCAGAGAAAAATCCCCTTTCTTCTCAACTTTGAAGGGTTATAGGGAAAGTTGATGTGCAGAGTGCAACACAGATGGAATTTCATGCGGTCTTGTCTTGGAGATGGCAAAACCTTGCTTTCTGTACAAAAGCAAGTGGCTGATGCTGTTAGCAGCTTTCACTCTCTGTGGCGGTTTCTCCGTGTGTGTGTGTGTGTGTGTGTAGGATGTTGGTGTAGCTCCCTGTTCCCAATGAGCATCATGGCACGCACCTACCTCATGCTACACTGCATGCCAGACTGGGGCCTCTGGCTTTTTGAGGAGCAGGTGCTAATGGACATCATGATGTTTTTTGATTTCTGAGCCTGACTCTCATCATGCTAAGAAGACAGACCAAAGTTGCCTTTAGACTACTCTGGCAGTATAGAAAGGTCTTTCAACAGTGTAGTTTTCATCTACTTGAAATCACGGTTCCCTGAAATGTTTACTGGGCAGATTCTTTCTACATCTACACACTTCTGAAGTGAAAGCTGAAAAAAGAGTAGGTAGAGATATTTGAGCATTGACTGCATTGAGCATCAGCTTATATCTCCTGCTCCAGTGGAGGGAGGGGCAGATCACCTAGCAGGACTTTCATGTTCTGTGGTGGAGTGAGTCACTCTGCTCCTACTGATTAATACAATGGAAGAAATAATTGTCTACAAAGACTGCTGCTAATCACTGCATAACAAGCTGGAGGGAAGAAGGGAGGTAGGTGCGATGTAATTTTACTTTTGACAAAGAAAGAAGTCTAAACAGAAGTTTCATGTGTCAGCTGAAGACGAAAAAAAGACCTTGCATGGTATTTCTTGGCTTTGGGACTCAAGTGGCCTTTCTACTGCTTGTTGGTTGAGAGTCTGCAGCAAAGCACAGTATGACTCTGCAATATTTAAAGAGCAATAATCATGTAGACTTGGAAATCAATAACTAAGACAAAGTCATTCCAGCCTCAATAACCCTAAATATCAGAAATCTTATAAAAGGGATTATTTTTTTCCATGAGTTTAAAGGTCTTGCTTTATTACCCTTGTAGTTTTATTAATCTCTATAAAGTGGTTTTTTTGCACCTAGGCTGGTGTTTAATAATTACTGTTTGTCATATTCTTGGCTTTCTAGAATGTATTAAGCACTGTAGAGCAGATGTACAGTAAAGTGCGACTAAGCCTGACCAGTCATCATGAAACTGCCCATGGAAAGGATACTTCAATAAAGACTTAAGTGTGGAGGCACTGTAAACTTGTGGAAGCAGATTGAGTTTTCCACGCACTTAGGAAACCATTAACTAACATGTGTGTCCTGGTTTCAGCTGGGATAGAGTTAATTTTCTTTCTAGTAGCTGGTATAGTGCTGTGTTTTGGATTTGTGCTGAAAACAGTGTTGATAACACAGGGATGCTTTAGTTACTGCTGAGCAGTGCTTGCACAGCATCAAGGCCTGTTCTGCTTCTCACCCCACCCCACCAGTGAGTAGGCTGGGAGTGCACAAGAAGCTGGGAGGGGACACAGCCGGGACAGCTGACCCCAGCTGACCAAAGGGATATTCCATACCATATGACATCATGCTCGGTATATAAACTAGGGGAAAAACTGGCCGGGGGTCTGCTTCTTGGGAACTGGCTGGGCATCGGTCAGCGGGTGGTGAGCAACTGCATTGTGCATTACTTGTTTTGTATATTCTTTTATCATTATTATAAATGTCCCTTTCTTTTCTGTCCTATTAAATTGTCTTTATCTCAACCCATGAGTTTTACCTTTTTTTTCAGTTTTCTCCCCCATCCCACTGGGGGGGAGTGAGCGAACGGCTGTGTGTTGTTTAGCTGCCTGCCGGGTTAAACCACAACAATGTGTTATGGATAGATTTCCATCACTGATTTCTTGCTGCTACATGTGATCATAATAACATAATAAAAGACCTCTGACAGAGTAAAAATTAAGCTTCAGAGTGGATTTATATGATTTAAATGAATATATTAAAAAAAAGATATTTGAATGTGCTCTGCATTCTCTCTCACAGTGTGAGTTCTGTGAACTTCATGAGTTCTTTGTTAACTTATTGATGCATTGCACTATAGTAACAATTAAATCAGGGTCCTCACAATAAGATAGTCTGCATTGGTTTATTGATTAATTGGTCTTTATAACCAAGACCTTACCGCTTCAACAGAGAAGATAAGCAGGTAAAAGATGTGTGAAATGAGTTTAGATAAACAGCTGGGTACTTGTAGCCGAAGATATACAATGACCTTTTGCTCAAGGTCTCAGAGGATGTTTGTGGAAACCAGAAGCAGATACTTGGGAAAGGAGATCCACATTAGGTGGTAAAGATTGGTTAAGGAACTGGGTTTCATACGGTTTGGTCGGCTCAGGGCTGTAATGACTGGACAGAAGGGAGCTGTTTTGGAAAAGCAGAGCTGCCTTTAGCAAATGTCAATATCTATGACAGAGAAAGCTTGAACAGATGGTTAAGCTTTCCCTAGCCCATTTTGAGAACTTTCAATGAGAAGCTGAAGGCCCGTGACCTCACATTATACTCAAGATTCTCTGTAAAACTAAGGATTCTACTTTCCAGCCTTTCCAAAAGTTTCAACATCAGGTTGCTAATGTAAAATAGGCCCAAACAGTGATACATCTCTCTGTGTATACACATACTGGAAACAGTAAAAATGACGGAATTTACAAGTCACTGTCTCTTCAGGTACTCTGTCCACAACAAGGACACCCAAGTCATCCACTCAAGTGTTAAGCAGGAAAATGCTGCATGCTAATCCTCAAATCGCAGTTATGACTCTCAAATGTGTTGCTATTTTCCTAGTGTAACAGCTTTTAAAGCCAGAAGGAACTATAGTAATTATCCAGTGTGAAATGCATAGACCAAGCCATAGGACATGCTTTAACTGATTCCTTTTTGAAGCCCATTATCTCTCCTTGTGTTGTGATGTAACTTTCAGAAAAACATCCAATATTGATTTAAAATTTTCCAGTGATAGAAAATCCATCATAGCTGCTGGTAGTTGTTCTGATCGTTAATTACCTTGCCTGTTGAAAGTTCATGACTTATTTCTTGTCTGAGCTTGTCTAGACTAGGCTAGATCTTTCTGTGTGATTGCCTGTGAGATAGAGGAATGTTTAATTCACTTTTCAGTTTTGTATGTGGTAACTGGTGGGCAGCTTAAGTTATCCATGTGATCTTCCTAATATTTTGATACCCATCCTGAAGTGTAGAGACCAGAACTAGAAGGACTAATCCTACAGCCATGATACCTCATCAAATTCAGAGGCTGTATAATTTCTGTTCATATACTGAGAAATCCTCAAATGTATGTATCCAGGAGTCATATTAGCCCTTCTGACTACTTTACACTACAAGTCATGATTTTTTTCCAAAGTCACTAATTTCCAAGAGGGAAGGGGCTAACACATTATTCTTTATTCCTCCATGTATAACTTGACAGTTGATAAAAGCATACTTTCTGTGTGTTTATTAGGTAGCTCTCTCAGTGACCTCTCTTTTCAGTATTGTCTGCTTAGAAACCCAACTAAATATACACTCTGTTTGCAATTACATGTCAAAGACTATCAGTCAACCAGTTGTAAAAAGTTCAACATCTACATATTCATTTCATACTCTCCTAGTTCTTGTACAAGTTGTTTCTGGTGTAAAGTCAAATACCATAGTGATTTCTACTTTTTTGACATTATTGTCTTTTTCATCCAAGCCTGCAGTCTCAGGAAAAAATACACTATATTATTTTAGCAAGATCTGTCCTTACACTTGAATTCTGATCTACATATCGCCATCTTTAATTCCTTATTAATCAATTCTTATATTAGGCATGCTATTTTTTTTTTGCCCAGGATAGATGTCAGACAGAAATTTAGTCCTGTAATTGCCCACATTTTTCTTTTGAAATATTGGGTCATTTTAACCTAGTTCCTTGGAATTTTTCTAGTATTCTAAAATATTTTTAAAATAAATAGAACACCACCTGACCAAACATCTTCTCTTTTAAGAAGCTTGGAGGCAACAAATGTGGACCAATGGATTAAAAATGTCCTAATTTTGTAGCTAGTGTTCCAAAATCCACCAAAACCAATAGTGGTTTTTCTTATTACTTATATAAAGAACTCGACCATGCATAACTTTTTAGCATAATAACTTTAGATAGTTGAATTAACATACCTATCATTCTTTAATGCCAAGGAGGATGGTTCATTGTGGCATTAATAGTTCTTAATGGTCATGGTTTAATGATCAGGTGCTCTGCTATATTTCTCTTGAGTTCCTAATACTTTGTTCAGCAGGAGTAGGCTGCAATTTGATGTACCTTCATAGAGTAGTGATGGTAAAAAGGAACTGTAGTTAATAGGAAAGTAATAGATATTTCTGTATTTTTTCATTGTTAATGTACTTTTTATTTTATTGATCAAGTATGAATCAGAATAAAGCAACAAGGTTTTAAATGGTAGGTGGTGAATGTCTAGTTATCATGAGGGAAGCTTTAATTCCTGAGACAACAAGGGAAACAGAGGTCAGCTGGTCTAGGCACTAGCCTGAGTTTTTAAAGGTTTGTATGTACTACCTGCTATGAGATGGGGGTCAGATGCTCCTAACTGTGTAATATTTGTTTTTTACTTCAACAGATGTGTTCAATCTTTTGTTTTCTCTTCAGTTGCTTAGTACCTTGAGGACAGTCATCGCCTGGTATAAGCAAAGACAGACACATCCTTGATCAGAATGGGAGAAATGTGAAACCGTGGGAGCTCCCATGTGATGTGACAGGGAATGTGTTTGCTGAAGAGAAAATAAATAGGCACCATTAGACAAGTTCCTCTGACTGATTTAGACCAACTAGGTCCTTGATTGCATCTTTACAAACTAGTCTTCCCTCCTTCCTTCCTTCTTTCCTTCTTTCCTTCTTTCCTTCTTTCCTTCTTTCCTTCTTTCCTTCCTTCCTTCCTTCCTTCCTTCCTTCCTTCCTTCCTTCCTTCCTTCCTTCCTTCCTTCCTTCCTTCCTTCCTTCCTTTCTTCCTTCCTTCCTCCCTCCCTCCCTCCCTCCCTCTTCCTTATTTCCTTATGTCCTCTCTTTTTCTTTTTTTCCTTTCTCTCTCTCTCCTTTCTACTTTATCCTTTCTCTCTTTTCTCACAGAATCACAGAATCACTGTTGGAAGGGACCTCCAGATGTCATCTGGGCCAACTTCCCTGCTCAAGCAGCACCACCAGGACCTAGTTGCCCAGGATGGAAGAAGTCCAGACTGCTGTTGAGTATCTCCAAGGATGGAGACTCCACAACCTCCCTGGGGAACCTGTGTCAGTGCTCTGTCACCCTTGCAGTAAAAAAGTATTATTTCCTGATGTTTGGAGGGAACCTCCTGTGTTTCAGTTTGTGCCCATTGCCCTTGGGTCTGGCACTGGGCACCGCTGAAAAGAGCCTGGCTCCATCCTCTTTGCACCCTCCCTTCAGGTATTTATATACATTAATAAGAAGCCGCCTCTTCTCCAGGTTAAACAGTCACAGCTGTCTCCGCTTCTGCTTTCATCTTTCTCTTTTCTTTCTTTTTTGGATCCAAATATCAAAAGGACTTAATCATAATGAATCATCACATGTTATGGAAGAGGTCAGTTACAGTGACTAGAGTTACAGCTGTCATGACTAAATTGTAAAATAATATTACAGAGCCGTTAGAGACTTATGAACTCAAGATACAACACTGCTATTTCAGGTGAAAAGGGATGCATTTTCCCATCTGTTCTTTCAGTCCCAGTAGTTAAACAGATTAATTACTGGCTTGATTCCAGCACATTAGGGATTGATTTGCCTGATTTTTTTGTGTGTGTATTATTGAAGGACTGCAATGAAGCATATAGTATTTTTAAAATAAAAAGCTCTAACCTATAAGTCCTAGAGAACGTGTTTCAAATCTGCCTTAATTTACTAGACCTTCACTGTCTGAAGCATGTCCTTGATGGGCATTTACCAGTGTTAAAAAATCACCAGAAGATGATCTGTTGCAATGCTTAAAAACTCCTGAGGGCCGTAACAAGGCAGAGGGCTGCCAGCCAGGTTATAGCGCAGACATTTTGTTTTCTCACTATTGCTATCTTCTAGTATGAGAATTCAACTGAGGCATACACAAAAAATAAGCAGCATCGCCAGGCTACACTGAAGACTTTACAAAGACACATTTGAATCATATCTGTTTAAACACAGAGACTGTCACAACATTCAGAGGAGTTCTGACACTGGTTGTCCCATGCCCTAGCTAATATTGTCTCACCAAAGTTGGGACCCAGCCTACGCAGTCTAGTGGAGGAGCATAACTCTGACTTCTGGATTTCCCTTGATCTGGTACGGGGTGAAGGATTCACCCCTGTTTCTGTTTTTGCAGATCCCTTTGGAATGCTCTCTCTGGCTAGCTTGGTTCTTGCAAGCACTCAAACCCAGACAGCTATTATGGTAAAAATAGAGGATGTATGTACTGATGCAATTCATAATGTATGTACTGGGCCCCTCACTACAAGAGAGACATTGAGGTGCTGGAGCGTGTCCAGAGAAGGGCAACGAAGCTGGTGAAGGGTCTAGAGCAGAAGTCTTCTGAGGAGTGGCTGAGGGAACTGGGGTTGTTTAGCCTGGAGAAAAGGAGGCTGAGGGGAGACCTTATCGCTCTCTACAGCTACCTGAAAGGAGGTTGTAGGGAGGTGGGGGTCGGTCTCTTCTCCCAGGTAACAAGTGATAGGACAAGAGGAAATGGCCTCAAGTTGCGCCAGGGGAGGTTTAGACTGGATATTAGGAAATTTTACTTCACTGAAAGGGTTATCAAGCATTGGAACAGGCTGCCCAGGGAAGTGGTTGAGTCGCCATCCCTGGAGGTATTTAAAAGACGTTTGGATGAGGTGCTTAGGGACATGGTGTAGTGGTGGTCTTGGTAGTGTTAGGTTTACAGTTGGACTTGATGATCTTAAAGGTCTTTTCCAACCTATACGATTCTGTGATTCTGTGATAATTTACACAGCAACAATGTAGGAAATGAAGGTGTCCTTCTATGTGTATATTTATTCACCTTGAAGGGATTCACTCTGTTTCAGACCACTTGCTCAGCTCTCCCAGCTGTGATGAAATCCTTCGGCAAAGCTCTAGTATTTGGAATTGCTTTCATTGATTGTTTGTCTTTGGAGACAAACATTACCCTAGAGACTCATTTTGAGCTTGGTATTCTGCTCAAGTTCAAATCTTGCCCCTTGAGCACTTTCTATCACTCATAAAATTGATATATAATGGAGATATTATGTATCCACTTTTCTTCTGAAGGGTCTTTCCTGCACATGACTATCTTCAAGGTGCTGGTGTCTTTTGAGTATTGATGGCCAAGTAGATGGATCTCCTGGCAGACTGTAAAAAAAATTTACTAGTTGCAGCTAACAGTAATATACTCTGTAAAGGAAACTCTGAATAGGCAATGAGGTTCAAAGACACTACTAGGCTCTATAAAATACTGAAAAGTGTCATACTTGAAACATCGGTTGAGAACTACACTTATGAAAGCATGCAAGTGGTTATTTTGATTCTCACTATAGACTACAGAAGCTAAGTATAATTTTGATCGTAGTAGACTTGAGATAAATAACCCATCAACTCATCTTTGAAAGATACCACAAGGTGGACATGCCACATAGACTCAGTGGCTAAGTTAGGATAAAGGCTGAATCTTGATCTATGTTTTCTCAAAACAAACAGGATATTGAAATATTGCCACAGTTTCATTTTTATTGTTTGATGACTTGATGCACTCTGGGGTTTTCAGCCATGACAAACCATAGAGAGGTAAGGATGCATGTAGAAGGAACTGACAACATCAGAACGTATATTGAAACCTATTGCGCTAAACAAGAAAATAGAATGGAGCAGGCAGTGAGTAGAAAATCTTTAAACAGTATAGATGTCATGGGAAGAACACACTTGGTTTGTGTCATTTGCTAGTTTGGGAACCAAAAATTAAACAAGGGTGGAAAAATCAGTGATGTGGGAACCAAACAGGTAGAACTGAAATAAAACTTTCTCACCTCTACATTGGAGACATATGGGTTTGATGGATGGACTGTTAGATAGATAAGGAACCGGCTGGATGGTGGCATCCAAAAGGTTATAGACAATGGCTCAGTGTCCAAGTGGAAATCAGTAGTGAGTGGTGTCCCTCAGGGGTCTATGTTGGGACCAGTACTGTTTAATATCTTCATCAGTGACATAGACAGTGGGATTGAGTGCACCCTCAGCAAGTTTGCAGATGACACCAAGCTGAGCGGTGCAGTTGATTTGCCTGAGGGAAGGGATGACATCCAGAGGGACTTTGTCAGGCTTGAGGAGTGAGACCATGAGAATCCCATTAAGTTCAACAAAGCCAAGTGCAAGGTCCTGCACCTGTGTTGGGGCAATCTCCAATATCATTACAGACTGGGGGCTGAATGGGTTGAGAGCAGCCCTGCAGAGAAGGACTTGGGGGTACTGCTGGATGAAAAACTGGACATGAACCGGCAATGTGTGCTTTCATCTCAGAAAGCCAATTGTATCATGGGCTGCATCAAAAGAAGTGTGGCCAGCAGGTCAAGGGAGGTGATTCTGGCCCTCTACTCTGCTCTGGTGAGACTGCATCCAGCTCTGGAGTCCTCAGCACAGGAAAGACATGGACTTGTTGGAATGGGTCCAGAGGAGGGACACAAAAATGATCAGAGGGCTGGAACACTTCTCCTATGAAGAAAGGCTGAGAGAGTTGGGGTTGTTCAGCCTGGAGAAGAGAAGGCTCTGGGGAGACCTTATAGCAGCCTTCCAGTACCTGAAGCGAGTTTATAAGAAAGATGGAGACAGACTTTTTACCAAGGCTTTTTACCAAGTTAGTGACAGGACAAGAGGCAATGGTTTTAAAATGAAAGAGGGTAGATTTAGATTAGAGATAAGGAAGACATTTTTTACGATGAGGTTGGTGAGACACTGGAACAGGTTGCCCAGAGTTGTGGATGCCCCATCATTGGAAGCGCTCAAGGTCAGGTTGGACAGGGCTTTGAGCAACCTGATGTAGTGAAAGATGTCCCTGCCCATGTCAGGTGGGTTGGACTAGATGATCTTTAAAGGTCCCTTCCAACCCAAACCATTCTATGTTTCTATGAAATATAGTTTGGGTAAATTATATAGGTTTCTTCTAATACAGAAGAACAGTTGCTCTCTCTTCTCCCTCAGGCCCTTGCCTGACTACTGTTTATTTTATATTTGCAAGTAATCTGTATTTGATCTTTTCTTTCACTTCACGTCCATTACTGGAAAATATTTAATCTTTAAGTTAGCCACATTGGTAGAAACAGTTAATCAGTTACAGGAAATCAGAAGGCCTAAGGTAAAAGAAGCAGAATTTATCAAACGCTTGCAGTAATGTCACTGCTAAACTGTGAGTTTTGGCAGCTCTTCTAAACTAAGCAAGGTTGAGCTAAATCAGTACCAAGATGAGAGACCACCAAATAAAAACTGACTCAGTAAGCAGCACTTCATCTTTTCAAGCATATTAGTTCAGCTCTTCCAACACAATGTCATTACATGTGCTTTTTTTGAATGATAGCTGTTTGGAAATAATCATGCTCAATTCCTTGTTGTCTTTCTTTTGTGTTCATTTTTATAGAAGGAACTCTTCTTAGTTTCAGGAAAATTAAGAGCTGCTTCAATATCCCCAATTTGATGAGTACGTTAGTTGTTACTGTCCCTACGATGCTGAAGTGGAGTTTTATGTCTAGAGTGACTGTTATGCACTGTCTCTTATTTACTGCTTATGAATGCCTCCCTCCTAAGAGAAATGGAATTTACAAGCAAAGAGTTTACTTCAGCTTGAACCCAAACGAAAACCTAGTTTAAAGACGTATTTTTTCTTGAGCTGAAGCTGAACTGAATTGGTCAGTATGAAATGTTTGGGGTTTTTTTTCTTTTCCCCTTGAAATGGAGCTAAAGCCAAACTGCTCCTTTGAAAAATGATGAATTTAAATCTATACTAGAATAGAACAGCTCAGGTAATGCTTGAAACAAGATAAGAGTTGAATAAAAAGTTTCCTTGTGTGACACCTTGTTTACAAGTAAAAAGGCCTCCAAAACACAAAGTTCTGAAAAATATAGGTGTATTCCAGCTCTGCAAAAGCAATCAGAAATGAGGCGGGATTTTCTTTGCTCATGTACCAACACTAGAATCATAATTCCTTGTGGAAAGATAAGTATTCCTTTACCTGGTGTCCCTGTGTCAGTGACTTGCCACCTCTCTGCAAGTTAAATAATGAGGCAACTCAAGTGACACTGTTCATTGACATCTCTGATGTTTGGATCAGGCTTTGAGACCACAAAAGCATCCAAACTCTCCTGAAGGGTTTGGACTGACTTGTTGGATTCAAAGGCCCCAAGGGCAGTACAATTTGTCTTCCCACTGATTTCATCCAAAAAAGTTAAAACATCGTCCTCAAACCAAAAGTTTAGATATTGAAGCATCACAGCAATCGAGAGTACCACATCCCTCACTTATTGTAGCTACTCCTGGGGAAACTTTGCTAATAGGATTTAACAGTCTGTTGCACAAGGAAGCCAGTGGCATTTAAAAAACCCCCTTCATTTCTCTCCTCTCTCTCCTTTGTTCAAAGCTGCCAGATTGAAGTTTACTCAGTAAATATGCAGAGACTTAAAATTACCTTTCAGTTAGCATGGACTGAAATGGGAAAAATCCCCTTCTGTCTAATCTAATTTACTGCCAGTATCAAGAGTGTCAATAGAAAAGAGTCATCAATATGACGTGCACATGGAAAATAATTCATTTCTCTGTGTTCCCAGGTGGTTGTGGTGCACATGCAGCGGTTGCTTGCATCCCATAATAAAGCCCCAACAGCTTTGCAATTGTATTATCTGTTACATACATTATCCTCAAATCATCTCCCTTCCAGCGATGTATCGGACTGATACACTGTGCTGCTAAACAGCTGACATGAGGATGATGATGCAGCAATAGCAAATGAACCTTTCGATGCAGGCACTGGGATGATATATAACCCTATAATGGCTCTGTTTAAGCTGGGGAGAAAGCATCCAGGTGGGACAGGATGACACAGGTGGAGGCTTTTGGGGAGCTGAGAACAATCTCCCCTTTAGGCTCTCTCTCCAGCACAGTTTCTGCTGGTTTTATAACAGTGGATTTCTAAACCTGTCTAACTTCCCTCCCTCCGTCTGTGTTTAGATAACAATATTTAACTTTTTATAGCACTGCAGTGGCAGGGATAAACTGTGACGATCGTTGTTGAAAACGGAGCTGAAGTACAATACAATCCTGTTCAACAGAAGATGGCTGTTAGCTCCTGATTCAACATTAAACCTTCTTGTCTCTCTTTTCAAAGCTCTGCATAACTCTTCCCCTCCCTACTTCTCCCCCATTGCTGGTCTCTGAGTCCTCCTCACCCTTGTGACTTGTTCTCACTCTGCTTCTAGCTTTGTCAGGTTGGTGATCAACAACTCCCACTGTTGCCCATGGGCCCCACCACATAAAGCCCTCTATATAAATGGCCCAACTTCCACCCACATCTTAAAAACTCTTTTGTGCTGTGTTACTTACAATGAATTGATTTGAATATACTCTGCCCAGGCAGAGGCTTCAAAGACTGACAAAGTAGATGATTTTCTAACTGAGATTTTAAGTGCAGCAAGTATTTATTATTTGGTAGCAAATATACCTCATTAAAATTCACTAGAGTGAAAAGTCTGATCCTATTCATATTTGATAGGGAGTTAGTCCAAAAACTTGGCATAAAGTACTGCTCTCAAAAGTAGGCTAAAACTGGCTGTGTGCCTGGTTCTCTTTCTCTCCTTTAAACTACATCCATCCTCAGATCATGAGCTCCCGGGCATAAAATACGCCCATCCTGAACCAAGCAAAAATTGGGCATAACTTTAAAGAAACAATCATCTTTTATACAAGTGATATCCCATAATGCTTTACTGGTTTAAGGGAAGCCAACTGGCATTAAAAAAAGAAGTAAAAGATAGGGCAATTTAGAGTAGTGGTGGAAAGTATTTGTAGCTAAGGTTTGAAATGAGAGCTCGCACAAGACACATGGAAGAGGTCTATATGGAATGGGAGTTCAGGTTGCTGAAATGAAAAGAGCTATTGTATTCCAGATGTCAAAATGGTAGTGAGGAGGAAAGGCTCTGAGTGAAAGGTTTGCTGGGGCAAGTGGATGAATGATTTTAAATTCTAAAAAGGAGTGACTGAGATGGAAATGTCCAGTTACAGGAAAAGCTACTGTGAGGACATTAGGAAAACATTGTCTAAAGTAACTTTCTAAGAGATGGACAGTGATGGTCTTCATGATACAATATGGAGAGGTGCAATGAAATTAAAAACCAAAAAAGAAGCTCAAATAAGATTGTACATTTTGAAGAAAACGCATAAAAGCTGATGATAGATTTCTAGACCTGAAAGCTGGGAAAGAAACAGGATTAAAAATTAGAGTGTGAGTAGACACTGCAAACACCACAGTAATTCTGGATGATACGGAATTAGTCTGTCTATAGACTTTTTGTGCACATGCTTCAAACCAAGTCAACATAGTTGGCCATTGCCAAAACACTATCTACGTGGCAGTTACAGGGTGAGGTGGGCTGTTCCTAAGTGTCCGGTTGCATCTTATTTTTCTCATAGCAACACTGATTAGAGACTTCAGTGGGAATTATATTGGAACTGCTTTACCCTTCTCTTAGCCAGGTCTTTGGGCTTTTTTTTCTTGGTTGATCTTCATCTAGCTGTTCCATGCTGCCTTTGGGCCCCATCCAAAACAATGAAAAATCAAATTGAGCCTTCCTACCAGTTCAACAGATTTTTTAGGTCAGGCCTTCAAAGTCATTAAAAAGGGATTTGGGATCACCTCTGTTGTTAGTTTAGGGGACAAGGCTGAGAGAATGGCAGATTTCTTACTGTGTTCCCAAGGTTAGACTGCAAGATACTTGCTCAAATAGAGCTTAATTGCCCCAATGCCAGGACTTTGGGTTCTGTGCTTTTTTTTTTTTCCTCTTTGGGTTAAAAGGAGCTGCAGGAAACTTAGGAGAAGTCATTAAAAATGAAATGACTCATCCAATAAGGCAGTAAGAGATTTAATTAGATCCCAAAATGAGTAAATCTGGTTGGTCCACGGCAGTATGGAGCAGCTGCCAAGCACGACAAGCATCTTTGTGAGGGTGGAAAGCCCTGTCTATTACTACAGAACAAAGGGGGGGTGGGGTGCGGTGGAGGGTGCCAAATATCTGTCGATAACTCTATACAGGGAATACATAAGGGGAAGCAGAGACATGCTATCAATAAGCTCTACAGCTCACTGTGTCTGCCATGATCCCTGGAGCAGAAATTTATTGTGAAAGTCCCAGCATGCAGTGTACTATGGGATCCAGCTCCAGGGTTAGTCATTTATTATCTTTCTCTTCGGCAACCAGCAAAAAGAAATGAAAATTTTTAGACAATGACAAGTGGAAAATTCAGAAAACTGGAATGCCTGACAAATATCAGTTCAAAGACATTTAATGAACTGTGATTAAATATTTCATGTTTCAATTAGGGCCTAACTGAAAGTCAGTTCAGGTCCACACAAAAGCTACCAGTGACTTCAGTTCTGGCCCTTACCTTTTATCTATAACATCTATTGTGTAGGAAAGCTTCACACTGGGGACTAGTCTGGAGGTTTGCTAACTTTGTTTTGTGTATCGGTATTAAAGGAGGCTGAAGAAGAATGGTTACGTGGTGCCCTTCAGGCGTTCCCTCTTGGTGTGAAGAAGGCGGCTCCCAGGGTTTGCTCACACCAGGTCCTTCATGACCCCTGAAGCAAGTCATGCATAAGTACAGTAGAAACAGCAGGTTAATGTCCTAATAAAAAATACAGTGATCAGACGCAGGGCAGCTCAACAGGGACCCTGAACAATCATTTCTGCAGGAGGAGAAAGATACAGTTCTGTAAACATAAACATACTTATGGTCCACTTAGCTCTTGCTATTATGAGAGGAGTGAATAGTTCCCCATTTCATACAGCTTGGTTAACTGCACGTTTGCAGCAGGGGCCACTTGCGGATCCTTGGACTCAGATGCTTTTGCTTTGTTCCTCCTCCTGCCACGGCACTGAGGTGTGTTCAATGACTGCTTTATTTCCATTACAGACTTGATCAGCCTTTCACTTCCTTAAACAGCTGTCACCAGTTAAAATGAAATATTTGCACATATCATGCCTTTTAAAATTTAGTCCTGTTCAGTTTGCAATCTCTTCTTTTCCAAAAAGCTGTACTTTCAATAATTACGTATTTGAAAGTAGTAGATATAAAATGATTGTAAAAGGAAAGTGATTTAAAGATTTCAGTATAATTTAATGTAATTCCAAACAATATTCTGCATCATTTTACCTATAACAGCTTTTCTTTGATGATGGAAAGTTTTCTGTAACTCTATCCTACTCTCTGGCAATTATTCATATCCTAGTTGAAAGGCTTTACATTCCTATAACTGTAATCTTTTATATTAACGATTTGCACATCAGCTACCCAGTAATATTTTATAGAGATATCTTTCTCAGTCTACAAAATTCCTTCCTGCCTTTTATAACTATTCAGAAACCAAAGAGCATAAAATGTGCCATTTGAAAGGAACTTGTTGATACCCCTTGCTCACTAGAGATTGTCATCTGGAAGTTTCCCAAAACTGAAAACAGTCTTTGTTTCATAATATCGCATTAGCTTCAACCATAAAAATACTGAAATTGGGATACAGCTAATTTTTCCTTGGAGTCAAAGATTGCAAAAGTAGACTCTTGGATAGTTAGTTGTTCACAAATATTTTGAAACTAGTTGGAAGCTGTTTGGGGCACCTACACTAATAAGAAGGACAGAAGGCCAAAAAGGGCCACTTGTCTTGCTTTGGTTGTTGTCACTAACGAGAAGTTTTTCCTCTTTCAAAAGAATTTGCACTGATTGAAAAACAGAGTTAAAGAGAACCAATAGCTGAGCTTCTAATGAGCCACTGTCTCTACATAACCTCAAAAACTGTCAAAAAGAGTGCACAGTGTGCCTAGATGTTGTTTGGTGATCATCTTATTATCACTGTTGGAGAGGACAACAGTGTACACTGTTTAGAGATGTTCCAACCATGGTAGTTTCGAAGCATGTGTTACAGCAGCCATTTATTTCTCCTGCCTGAGGGAATTTTAATCTAGTTGTGGAGACCGCCTTGGCACTGATCTCATTAAATTATTTTCATTTGGAGAGACTGAGTACCTGGGATGGAGGTTAAGCTTCATACAACTTGAAGTTTTGTGTCCTTTATGGGACCATGTTGGTAAGCCATGTCTAGAAATGGTTGGAGAATACCACAAGTGAAAACAGTTCTTCTAAACACAGAATCATGGAATCATAGAATGGTTTGGATTGGAAGGGACCTTAAAGATCATCTCGTTCCAACACCCCTGCCATGGGCAGAGACACCTTCCACTAGACCAGGTTGCTCAAAGCCCCGTCCAACCTGGCCTTGAACACTTCCAGGGATGGGGCATCCACAACTCCTCTGGACAACCTGTTCCAGTGCCTCACCACCCTCATAGTGAAGAATGTCTTCCTTATATCTAATCTAAATCTACCCTCTTTCAGTTTAAAGCCATTGCCCCTTGTCCTATCACTACAAAAAGTCCTTCTCCAGCTTTCTTGTAGGCCCCCTTCAGGTACTGGAAGGCTGCAGTAAGGTGTCCCTGGAGCTTTGTCTTCTCCAGGCTGAACAACCCCAACTCTCTGTCACATTTAAATTATTAATTCTGTGAGTCTGTGTCCTAGAAGTTCTTCCAACAGATTAATCACATTGGATGAAAAAAGGAATTCTAACACTTCAGAGGGTTGCTGTTGAAGTAATAACATCATAGTGTAACCAATTATAATCACGTGTATTTAAAATTAAGTAACATCCTTCCTGTAAATGGCAGCTCATTTATTCAGTCCCTCATACTCAGTGGGAGACAAATTCATGCCACCGTAGCAATTCTGTCAAACAATAATTCAGGTTGGCTTTATCTTTCAGGACAAAAAGGTATATCAAATATGCAACTGCAAATTAGAGTGAGAACAATTTACCAAGGAAAGAGAACAGCACAATATGCTGCTTCTAGTGGAGTCCTAACTTAATTTTTCCCCATTCACATTTGTATTCTTGGAAAAAGTTATTCAAGTTGTGAAATGATCAACAAAAGATTCAGAGTAAATTCCAGTTATTGATATTCCTGGTAGCTGAGAACATCTCATCTTTCTCTTACCATGTTTCTAATCTTACAGGCTGAGTTTTCTTCCCTTCCAGTACCACAGCTGCATGCAGCATAACTGAAATTTCTGATTTAATCCTGCACTGCAGTTGTGCAAAGAGCTAAATTTATGCTTGGAGATACAATATCAACTACAGGATCACAGATTCCAGGACTAAAACATCCAAAGGAACCACTGTAGTCAGATAGTCTGACATCTGGGGACCTCCCTGATTTTATCTATGTTAGAACAAAAGGGTACAGTTTCCAGCTCACTGTGATTGGACTATAAATGCTGTAGAATCCTCTGCAATTGCTATTCCAATCTTTCTGTGCTAAAATTGTGGGTCTCAGTCTAGCTTGGTTGTTGAACTACAGACGCTTGTCTATAACTTTTGTCTACATGATTGAAGAGCTCATTATCCATGAATATGTTGAACTCCTACCCATCTCTACAGGTGCAAAAGATTAGTACTGAGCTGGAGAAAAGAAATATTTGAAATATTCGGCACGCAGTATTTCTTCCGATATTGCAAGTAAAGTATCGTGATTCCCCAAAGCAGCCACAACTATAAATTTTACTGGGTGTTCACAAACTTCTTCATTCATAACTTTTAAGACTAGAAAGGACAGTTATGATTACTTAATTTGACCATTTCCCTGAACACTGTGAATTGCAATGAAGTGATTTGTACACACATGCATTTGTGTAACAGCATTTCTGTTGAAGACATCCATTGTTGTGTGAAAAAAGTGCTGAAGAGAGCCATCTGGATGCTGGGAAAAGGGAGAAGTAAAGCAGAACTCCCATGTCCTGTAGCATGAGGGTCTGGAAGCGGTTATGTGAGAGGAAAAAAAAGGAAGTTCTTTAAAATGCTTCAAATATATCACTTTCAAGACTGAGGTCATTGTCAGCAAAGTAAGTCATGTTATTCCCCATAGAAGCTCCGTTTCAGTTTTACAACATTGCACATTCTAATGAAAAATAAGAAGATAATGCTCATGTATTGATCTGGACTGTGCTTCTCTTTAAAGTTTTGGCATCTTGGTTCTAAGTAATTGTCTTCTGTCAATGGAGCACCTTAGTGTTTCCAAAGGACAAGAGGTAGAAGGCAATGCAAGCAGTAAGCGGGCAAGCATCCTCCTCCTTCTACATTTGTGTAAGTCAGTCTTCTACTGCAGTTTGAAACAGGCAAGGATGGTAGAACAGGAAAAATTGACACCAGTTTATTACCATTAGGAAGATGAGAAATGCCTGTGCCTTTCCTGAAGAGCTAGTTACCACCTGGCATCCAGGACTGTGATTCAGTTGCCAGGTTGTGCTTTCTAAATAGAGTAAATATGAAATGAACCACAACCCTAGTTTATGTCAGAAAAGCAAAAAATGCTGGGGCTCTGTATTGCCCAGTTGCAAACTGAAACCCGTATTTAATCTTTCCAATACAAATCAAAATTTTAAAGGGGAATAAAGATTTTTAGCATCCAGAAAAAAAAAAAAAAAAGAGACTCTCTGAAGACTCAGGGTGGAAAGTGTTTGTTTAGCTTTGATCCTGTGCCAGCTAACAAACAGAGGATGTTATTTTCATTTATGGTGAGCTTATAATTTTAACCTACAATAACAACCATGTCAAATTAAAAGTTCATACAATACTAACTCTTGCTTTCAGGTCTTGATTGCGTCTCATAATGCTCAAAAGCATGTAACTCAGAAAATTATCATCTTTAGGCACATAGTTTTTCAAAATTTGTAAAAGGCCATAAAAGTGTTAATTCAAATTCCCCATAAATCATGTGTAGCCTGGGATGAACCTTTGATGCTTGTTGTTAGATGTTAATCTCTGTCTCTTGTGAGCTTGGGATACATATTCCTTTCTGGTTTTCATTCCAGCAAAAGTATATGCTCAATGGTCTGCAGCATGCAAAACTGTTCTATGGATTTGGGTTAAAATAACACTGAAACATCATGTCTAGACCTCCTTTTGCTATTAGCTGTATAAATGCTACATGTATGTTATACCTTAGAAAATAAATGAGCGGATATTTATGCTGAGTTAGTCCTTAGGTGTTCCAATCATATCAGGGAGCACCTAGGAAGGGTGCTGTACAACCACTGACCAGAATAGTTGAACCATCAAGAGCTCACAAATTAGGTGTAAGTCAAGACACAAGAGGTGGTTATAACACAGAGGCAGCAGGAGCATTACAGAAATTTGTTTCTGCCCCTGGAGCCACATGTGAATCTTGGCCTTTGCATATTGGGGGTACTGTTAGGATACCACATGGTCATGGATTTTCTCCAGAAAGCTCTGTTATCCCATTTCAGGCATCAGCCAGATGCATTTACTAAAGAAGCATAGGTTCCAGAATTTCAAAGATGTATGGAAATAAAACAAAACCATCACCAACAGGAAAAAAACCCAGCAAATGCTTATTCCAAACTTCTCACAGTTGAGAAGAATGGGGTGGGAAGGAGTGCATTTCTATAGGAATTGTGCATTGCAAGCAAGCTGTCTTAATAAATTTTATAACATTTCTCTGAGAAATACACTGTTACTGTGTCTTAAGGATTTCTGCTGTATTGCTCTCTAAGCTGTTTGTGGTGGGACAGATTCTGTGTGCCTGGTTCCTCTCTCAGGCAGCACATGAGCCACTCCGCTGGTGGCTGTGGTGTTGCACCAGTTATTATTTGTGTAAATAAGATGAGGATCTACCTCATCTTAATGAGTTTAAGGTGATGAACCAGTAAAATACAAACTAGAACCACTTTTGCAGCGGCATTTTCATTTTTCTTATCCAACCACCTATGGTAAAGCTGGGTGGAACTCTCTTCACTAATTGCCTTTCATTGCAGACCAAACTTACCTCCAGCTGGGAGTGCTGCAGGGGCCAACAAATCTTTAGGAGTCTCATTAGAGGAAGTCTGATAGACGACACACCACGGTCATGGTGTTGAGCAGGAAATTGGATAAGCAAGGAATATCTGGGATCAATGAAAAGATCTTTCAAACTATCAAGTTATGCAACAGCTTTTACTGAAGTAAGAGGCATGGATATGTTCCCAGAAGGAAGGAGCTGCTGGGGAGTCTAAGCTAGGCATGAAAGCGAAGATCTCTGGAGATCCTGTGGAAGTACTGGGGCTCCTCTGAAATACTCAGTGATGCTGCTACCAGAAAGCCATTCCAACTACACCAAACAGGGATGGACAGGGAGAAAAAGTGGGACAGTATCAGTCATAAGGCTGTTGTGGTTGTTTGATGGATTTGTGAAATACTTACTAGTGTAGCACCCAGATGCTCTGCTTTTAACATGAAAAGGAGCTTTTGGAAGGGATGAATGGCAATCCTGCTTATCTCCAAACTCATAGCTATTAACATAAACCTGGAGTGAGGCAGTTGAGGCACTGGTTGTTATCATATATGTTCCTCTCCTGCAGCATACATTGTCTCAAAGACCCCTTTGAAACTCATGCACCATGATGAGGGAAGGGTAGGAGGAAAATGAAGGCCTGGCTGTAAAATAAAAATCATGCTTCAAAATGTGTCAAGAATCTCCTGGCTTTCTTTGCACTAGTCTTTTGCAAATTAGTCTTTTATAAATTTTTCTCAAAGGAACATATGAAAGACATGCATCTTGGAATATCAGCTTGGATATAGCAGGAAATTGCAGCTTCATACACATTTACAGTGAATTTCCTGCCCACCAGGCAATTAGTTATCTGGTAATGTTTCCTTTTTCTCTCATTTGTATGCTGATATGATATCTTTTTGTTTACTCATTGACTCACAGCTGAGACCTGGGAAACCTTATTGAATAGTACCCATGCAAAGCATACCATTAAGAAAATCCTGACCAGTTCTTGCACATCCATTTATAAGCATCAAATACTCCTTTCATCCTCCTCTGTACAATGTTGTCTAGAAGATCTTCAAAGATGCCCTCTTTTGAAGAGTAGGGAGTTAATTTATTTGTTTCTCTTTGGCTTGATTGAAAAGAATTGGTTGTGATAGTGATGCATAGAAACCTTGTGTTGAAACAGCAATACAGGCAGGAGTAAATGTCGTAGCAGCAGTATTTTCCATGTACTTTTTCATTCCAAGTGTGTATGCATGGGGAAGGTTGGTTGTATCTTCAGGTCATATGCAAAATATATTGGACTTCATTCTTCTTTGTTCTCCAGTTTGTGGCATCATCTTCTTCACTGTAGGGTCCATGTAAAAACCTACAAACAAGTGTGATTGATTGATAACATATTACATCTGGCAAGTTTGATAACATATTACATCTGGTTTAAACTAATATGAATGAGTTCGTGATAAGGAAAGCAAAGATGAGCACCAAAAACTTTGCTTTCAACTCATCTTCCAATTCTGAGTTGGGCCCATTGTTTTATATAGGCCTTATATCTCCTTGCACCCACATAAAAGATGGGGTAAAATAAGACAAATGGCTTTACCCTATTGCACCAATATGTGTTTTAACCTCCCTCTAGAAGAGGTTACTTGGTTACATGGAGTACCATGCCTTTGGCTTCACTGTCCTCAAAAAAGCCCATGCTGAACCCAGACTTAGGGTTTAGGATTATAAATATTGTATTTTAGGATAAAACATAAAGTGTGACGCATGTCTAACAAGGAGCTATCGAATTAGAAAATCAAACTGAGAGATAGAGAAGATAGGAAAGGTGGGGGAGAGGAAAAAAGGGATATTTTTGATGAAGAGAAATAACTTCTTTGTTCTCCTTAGCATTGAATTCTCCTTCTCCGTTGGGTGTGTCCTTCCATTCTAGTATCATCAATCCACTTCATTAATATGATGCTTGCTCCCTCTTCTCAGTCATTAATGAAAGTGTTCAATCTTCAGTTCACTAATTAAAACTGGCCTTGATAAGGACAGCTTAGATGGACATTAGGGAATGGAAAGCAAGTAGGAGGAAATTCTACTTGGTGAGGATTTCCAAGTAGGAGAGTTTTAGGAGATGAAAATTGAATATCTGAACTCAGAGAAAGTGCTGAAGTTCCTGAAAATTTGGTAATGTGTCACAATTCACTGGAAGTGAAACAGCTTAGCCTATGTCTAGTCAAGAAGATGTGGACAGCTTGTGGTCCAGTGATTGCCAGATAGAAGGAGTATCTGGGACTGTGTGTCCTGAATCTGGCAGCAGATCTGATTGCAAGTTTTCCAGTAAATCTCAGTTTACCTGAAAGTACGATCTTATAATATACTCTATTTGTGAGTAATGATTAACAGGGGCTTCATTTTGATGACCATATTCGTGAAAGCAAAATAGGATTTGTGAATAAAGCAGGATGTTTGCCCAGAAAGTCAGACAAATGTATTGCATTCATCATTTGATACTTGCTCATCTGAAATTTTCATTACATAGACATGAAAGTATATCATTTATAAACAGAGTAAAAGTAAACAGAGTAAAGCTGAAATAAAATCATTTATTTGAAGGATGCCATGAGCAAAAAAAGCATCATATTTATCAGGTTACACGCTGATGAGGGAGGGTATAAGCCCTTTAACCCATCCATGCCACCTTAGATAGAGAATGTCTTTTATAACAGGTTGTCTCCAGATACTGTCTCAGAAGTTAAAATAAAGAAGGGAAAGTGGATATTTTAAAACTTGTTTCTTTATTTCTATACACAAAATTGTTTGTTAGAAATATGTTCTGCAAGAAAGAGTCCAGTTAATATTCTATTAAAAGATAACTACTCTGAATAAATAAACATAAATTGATCTTCCTCCATTAGCTGTTGGTACAGCAACTTTGAAATCATGCGACATATCTTCTAAACTGTAGGTACAATTCTAGTTGGTTAGAGGGAGATTGCTCCTCATTTGTCTTTTCAGTCTGCTATCTGTCTTCCATGACTTTGCAAATTTTACCTCCTGTTCTCAGGAGCAAAAATACATAATAAAGCTTAATATCTTGCAGCAAGTTATTAGAGCTGGATTTGAACTCCAAAAGCTGATATATCAGCACCGGGTGAGAAAGTGAACAGAGAGTGTCTGGATTAAGTGACAATAATTAAAAAAAAAAAAAAAGTCTTAAAAATTGACCAGGTGATTATGTGGCAATGAGATAACGCAATCAATCTCCCGTAAAACTTCTGCAGTGTGTTGACATAGGTTCTGTAGCCTCAGGTCAGCCTTGGTTTGTTCCGTTGCAGATCCATCTGGCTAGCAAGTTTGCTAGCTTGAATCATAAATCATTAAAAAGGTATTCTGTTATTCCAGGCACTGATGCTCCAGTTTGTTGATGCTCTTCTCATTCAGGGGCATAGCACAGCTAAACAGGTCATTGTTTGACTTATGCAGCACTTCTAAGAGAGGTTGGTAAAATGTTCAGAATCGCTAATGCCCATTATGTGTCCACTGGCAATGACCTTTCTGTGAGATACCCAGAAAAGCACAGCTTGCGCTGAGATTTACCACTAGGAGAAGCTGGAAGCTCTGTTGTTGCTAGGCAGATGTTACGGATGAAGGTAATGTTAGGTGTTAGTTAAGCAAGCAATGTTCAGGATAACCATATCTCTGATATTTTATCTTTTCCACTCATTCCCAATTGAATTGCAGATGGGTGTGCTGGAATTTCCTGGGCACGTACTGTATTCTTGCAGCCCTCCTTCTCTGGTAAGTACTTATTATGGTCTCCATTGTAATGGTCCCTGTACTCCCTACCACCAATGATGGCTCCAAAACTGCCCCTCATAGAAATTCCCATATATGTATGAAGAAATACAAGTGGAGCAAGGGAAAAAGGAACAATGATACTGTCTGTAACAGCATCATGAAAAGCAGTCGCGAATGTATGAGATCTCTGACCAGTGTTCATTACCAGAGAACCCTGCTACCAAGTTCTCATGCTGTGCTGGAGGTTCATCAAGAAAGCTTTGGTCCTGGGGTGGAAGATGAGGGAAGTGAGCACACACGTTGTCATGTACATTGAGCTTCGCAATGTTCCTACCTAATTTGCTAGACCTTTACTTCCAATTGTTGATGTTAATCGATGTTGTTTCTACAGATGATTCAATGAGCTATTGTTCAGGGCTAGCAGCTGGCTATGCTGGGGACATGGAGGGATGAGAAGGAAATGTCAGGGTTACACATGTGTCAGAGAATAAGAAGGGTCTCATGTCCTAAAAACAGATCCAACCAAATAAAGAGGTCTACCTTCATTGGCCCACCTCATGAAAAGGGTGCCAGTGGTGAGTTGTTTAATTATGACTGAACTGTAGAAGGCAGCAGAAAAATCTTGCACATACATCAGTAATGGGTGGTTTCCTATATAAGGGGAATGGAGGGACTTCCAGCCATGATATATTTGGAGACGCCAGTGAGTGACTAATAGATGAGTAACTGTGCATGCTGACTTAATTGCAGTGCCTGGATTTGTGCATGTTGAGTCTTTGTGGAGACCTTAAATATGTATCTTCAGCTTTCAACCTACTTCTGAGCCTCCCATTTGACTGTTCAGATCCTCCCCCCACCTCTAGTCCTCTGAAGCACGCATGCAAATAGCACGCTTCTCCAGCAAATAGCCTGGGCCATGAGAGAGGCAAGCTTTGCTAAATCTGTGAATTATCCCTTTATAAAATCCAGTGTGAGTGACTTTGTCAAGCTCCTTTCTCTTTCTGCCTTTGTTCCAAACACACTGTACCACCTACAGCACAGCTTCGTTTTGCATAGTGTCTCATGGGCAAGCTGCATCCTTAAGTTGCTGCCCAGAGCCAAAGAATGAGCAATGCCATAAAGAGAGCAATCATTGTATCAGGCATGTGCAGGGAGCTGGGGCTGCCTAGGAAATCTGCAAATAAATGGAAAAAGTAAATGAGTGACTGCAAAACTGCAGTACCTGGCTTCAAGTGTAGGACATCGGCCAGAGCTGAAACACCCCAACTTGGAGTGGTACTGCTGTCTGCTTGAGCACTTCAGAAGGCTAGTTTTCTCTTGGTTCATATTTTTTAACAGTAAATCACAGTATATAAAGCAGACTTCCATTAAATCAACAGTCAGATAAGTTGTCTCTTCACTTGGAAGGAAACTTCCTTGTTAATTAACATAAATAAAGCCTTTGGGGCTTGTAGGTGTCAGAGCCAAGGCACAAGGGAGAAAGTGATAAAGGCAGGCAACTGTGGATGGCAAAATGGGAGGATCATTAAAAGGGTTGGAAATGGACATGTCACATTTAGTTTTGCTGGTAATTTGATTATTAAAAGAATTAAAATTTGATGATCTTAGAGAATAAATGGCTTGTTTTACAGGGCTGGAAGGGAAATGCAAAGTGGAGTGAAGGGAGCTGCAGACTGCAGTATATCATATTCATCTCTTTTTCAGAAAACTGGAGGAAGAGCTCTCCTACTGGTTATTACAGGAATGCTCACTAGGCTTCATCTTTGGAAGAAGACAATTTTCTTATCAGTGGCTCAGCTTTTTTTGTTCCTCCTCCATCACACCACTTCTGTATCATAAAAATAACATCTGGGGCTAGTTCAAGCACCAGTGAAATGCCCTGTCTAAGAATATGATCAGTGATGTTTTCTTGGGGAAAAAAGTTCTAGAGTAGGTTATAGAGACTGACTCAGTGGTAAAGGGTAGTGTGGCAGTGCAGGGTGTGGGTGCAGCTGAAGCAATGAGAGGAAAAGGGGGAGTTGTCCCCCCTTGGTTCCTCACTCAGCCTCATTGGCCTCTCCTCTCCACTTGTGAAGTGATGGTGATGTACACAACCGGGATCTGGGCAAGGTACATATATTCTAGATTGGGAAACCCGGTTTGGATGATACCAACCTGCAGCAACGCTCTGATCAGGAAGGGCATTTGTGAATTCCTTCTGCAGCTGCAGCATTGCGATGACAGGAGCAGCAGCTATTTAATTCCCTCTGAGGAATTTTGCTCCTGTATAACCCTCCCTATATGAATACCTGAGGTGTTTGGGTTTTGTGTGGTTCTTGGAAACACCATGGATAGAGCAAGGTACTACTGTGACCTTCAAAAAGCATTTGAGGAAATCAGCCCAAATTGACATTCCTGTGCTTTTAAATATTGGCTGAAGATTTGTGAGCCCTAGCTGGGAGAGAAGAAGGCATTTCCTTCTCCTTGAAAGAGTAAAGCATCACCCGGGGGCTCTGGATCTACTCAAGAAACAAACCAGACAGAGAAGTTAATGCAGCTAATGTGACCAGCCTTAGTAGCTTGAAAGAAAACCTGTGAAGAAGGGCTCCAGCTCACAGGTGTCTGACAGTTTCCAGGCTCTGTCTTATCTGGCTTTGGAAGTAATCCAATTCAAGGACAAAACTGGCACAATGTGCTTGGAAAGTTACCCGGAACCAAACAGCCGGGTGCCAGCAGGAGTACTAGCATCAAGGCATGGCAGTCAGATATCAGGCTAAGCTGAGGTACAAGTGCATGAGTGAGGATCAGACAAAAGTTTGCATGGCTTCTCTTTTACTTTTTTGCTTTCACTCCTTTGTTTTCATTAGAAGAACTCCTAGGAATCATTTTTAAAAAATAAAAATATCTTGACCTATAATCCCAGAGTGGATTGATTTTTTTCTTGCCTTAAGAGAGACTGCTGGTGGCAAGTGACTTGTTAAAAAAAAGACTTCCCTCTGAAGCATCTCTATGCATGTGAGAGGAATAAAGGGGAGTTTTCCTAGAAGAAAAGTAATTTGACTTTTTCACTTGCAATGTTTTATATTTCCTTTCTTTCATTTTTTCTTGATGTATTTCAGACTGTTTAAAGAGATTGCTGTACAGCAGCTGCTATGGGAGAAATTAGTCTTTTTTCAGTCATCAGTTAACTATTTAGTATTTTAACAGTGGAAAGAACATATCTTTTAGTAAGACACTTACCCTTTTTTTTTTTGTTAAGTTTTTTTGTTAAGCCTCTGAAGATGGACAGAAGATGAAAAACTTGGAACCAAAAAGCTTACCTTTGAAAGGGTAATGAAACAAGTGAAAGTTTTGCAGTTTATTTCAGGGTTGAAATGTCTCTATTTTCTCCTCCATTATATATATCACTGGAAATGGTGTGATTTTGCTTGAGACAACTTGGTTAATTCACAACGACAGCATCCCAGAGCTTTAAGTTCAGCTGGTTCCTTGTCAGATTCTGGATGACCTCTCCTTTCATAAACTTGAAGCTATTTGGAGTGAAAGTCTGTCAAACTGTCCTTCATTCAGAAACAGGCATTCAAAAGGGTCTATCATTACTCTCCATAGTGTAAGAACTGACACCTTCATTACAAAATGGCTGTAACCACTGTGTAACCTTGTCAAAAAAGTCAATTAATAAATCCTCTGATAATGGTGACAAACTTTAACGTTCCACATTGCTGAATGCTCCAGATCACTGAATGGGGAAAGATCTGAAAATCGTTTTCAGTCTAAGATTTCACTCTGCCGGGGAAGCCTTTTCCAGTACGAGAGTTTTTTACAATCCTGAAATTATAAGCAGCAAAAACCAGGAGTGTAATATAAGCAAAATAGAAGGGAAATATCTTTTTATGGACTAAAGGGGTTATTTAATTGCTGCTTGGAAAAACCCCTATCTCTTTGGGTGGATATCCTGTTTGAGGCATGACTTATGCTCCAAGTTTCTCAGCTTAGGAAGTTGCTGGTGGGCTCCAAGAAGAAGAGGGAGACACTGGGTGTTAAGGTCCTCCCTGGGCACTGGGTCAGGAAACAAGAGACATTGTCCTCTCAACGTCTGGCTGGAAAGGCACTGGCCTGATTTATGTGGTCTTGGTCCCACTTAAGTCCTTGCACTTAGTGTTTTCTACCGGCTTGATGTATCTGAAAGCCTGGATTTAGCCCATGGGAAGCATTAAGCCCAAGGCCATAGGTGGGGCTTGGGCACATGAATTGAGGCTGGCATACACCAGCCCTTGTGCAACTGTGTGTGGGGAAAGTAACTGAAGCTTCAGTCCACCAAATGCTATAACCCCTACGGGACAGAGCATATAAGAACTGCCCTTCTAACTTGAGCTGTCTTGATGGGAAACTATCACAGAAGGAATTTCACCATGGACCCCAAAATCAGTGGTGATGACATAAAAAAATAAGCCAATCATTGAACTGCAAGTTGCCATACAGGCTCCAGGGATATGTGTATCATAATAAATGCATGGACTTCTTCTCACATAAAGCGCTATGGTGCTTGCAATAGCAAAAATGGAAAATTCAGTTAGGCTAGCATGCAACAGCATCAGCAATTGCAGCATCTGATTGTATCAGATGCATCAATGTTACCTTCTTAGCCTGAAGGATGTCTTATTTCTAAACACAGAGACGGAGGTGGCCATGCCGCAAGTAGGTGAGGAGAGGAGGGGGACAGGTCTAGGCAGGTTGCTGGTGTTGAAGATCAGAAGATTCTACGTACACAAGAAATTATTGTGGTATGAAGTCTGCTAATTCAGGGGGACAAGTTCAGGTATTTCCATAGCAACAAAATTAAAGAAACAATTCCTGATGGATCCTTTCACACCATAAATGAAGATTTGATTTGTTGCAGCCACTCTGTATGAGCTAAATTGGTATTACTAGAAGGTCTCCAACAGACATTTCACTGAGTTGCCTCTATGCAATGAAGGGCAGTGACATGAACAACTTTTGCACCCTGGAGGTAGATGCAGGAAAGAGAGGGGTAGACTCTCATTTGCAGTGGGAGTCTGGTTCAGAGTCATCTTTAAAATGAAGGAAGACTTTTAAAAGTCTTTTAGTCATAAAAGGTGGGGTACAGAAAGCAAATAAATATTGATGAAGAATGAAGCTGAGCGTATAACACCACATTCATTAGCTTGCTCTCTCCTGAGCTCCTGTGATGTTTTATGCATTTTAAATTAACCAGTTTAGCACAGGCCAGGTTAATTCATACCACCTGGAAATTTATATAGATATATATATACATTTTGAAGGTGTTTCTGGAAGCAGGAGGTATTTATCAAGTGTATGATTTGCTCTGCAAATTTTCATTTTAAATTGAAGAATGTCTCATAAATAACAATTTGAAGCCTCAAGAACATGAGGCCAACAGTAATATAAAAAACCCTGAGGCAAATAAACATACTTACATGCAGAGAGAAACGACCACAACCAGGTCTATAGAATACATTAACGCAATTTTATGGCAACCTTGTTGTACCGTTTGTGCCCCAGACTGCAGAGAAATGAATCCATTCAAAGCTTCCTGTTGAGTGTTTGGAGAATTTTTATGGCAAATTAGTGTTAAAAAAAATTATAGTCATTTTTTCACAGATATGCTTCCTTGCTCTTATCCCAGCTTTGACACTGACTCCTTCTGTTGCCTTAGGCAAATTCTGTACATTGATTAAAACTTTGAGCTTTTCTAGACTTGGTTTGCTGCCTTTGTGAAGAAATTCATGAGTGATAAGGTACTGTCCATCACACATGACGTCAAAAACTTTCCTGCTGGTTGGATTTGAGACATAATCTTGAGATTGGACTTTGCTCTTTGATCTCCTTCTCATATAACAGAGATTGCATACGCAAATATTTTATCCAGGTGAAAATGTAACAGAAATTTAGGGAGGCAGATTAGGACGGCTAAAATGCTGAATTCTTCTGTTTCATTGTGGTTGACAGGATATTCCCAGTCCAGATGATATACATGTTGGCAATTCAATCTATTTTACTGTAATGTTTGAGGAGAGCCCCATTTTCTATTTCTACAAAATGCCTGTTGCAGAGGATGGATAGTTGAATTGTCATTTCTTGACATCATTTTGAGTGAGGAGCAGCAGAAATAGTTGCTGATCTTGTACAATGAGAGAAGGCAGGGGGGTTATTAATATCTTCCTGGGGAACTCCTTCATTTCATCCAACTCAAATACCGTGTCAGTCTCCGAGATGAATCAGACTTTAAAAAAACCAAAACAACAACAACAACAAAAAGAAAAATAAACATAATGAATGCTTAGATATGCACAATTGACAGTACACATTTACTGTTTGTGTTATCATCAAAATCTATGTGAAAATTTGAGGATTTTCTGATCAGCTTTACAGTAAGACATAACTGGGGCTCTAGATGCAAGCTCTGACAACGTTAGAGGTCTTTGAATGCTTTACCAGTTTTACTGCTAGTGTTCCCATTGCCACTTCAGTCCCCACGTTGTGGTGAGACCAAACTAAAGTCAGTTCTGACAGAGCCCATTTCATTGCTTTCACCTTGAAATGAAGGTCAAGCTGGCAAACTCCTGAAACGAGCTGTTTGTTGCAGCTTTTGGATGGTGCCTGATTGCTTCCTGGTGTGTCCGTGATGGTAGAGCCGGCACATTGGCCTGATCCTGCCTCCTCAGCACCATGTCGGGGTGGGAATGCAGCAGAATTAAACATGAGATACCACCACTTACGTCCTGTAGTATCTCAGGTTGCTGCTTGCCTTCATTCATCTGTTTTTCAATCTCAGTGATCTGTTTCAAGCAATGGAGCGATCCCTGAAATTAGAGGAGCCTTGTGTATACCCAGAATTGATGCCTGTAGCAGTGTTATCATAGCTAGCACCTGGCATTACCTCCAAGTTCACGTAGCCTGAGAAACATCAGGCTACACGAACCTGTAGTGCATACTGGTCTCTCCTCTGATTTTGTTTCCTTTTACTGGAGCTTAGAAAGTCCATGTGCATTCCATTACAAGAAATGTGGTGTTAGATACCAGATGCGGGGGTATCCTGCATTGTACAATCACTCTCACTTCCCACATATTATACATAAAAAGAAAGTCAACCTTTGGCATGAATTTATTACATTTAATTGCTACACTGAGCACCATCTTGAGAAACAGAGATCCAGCAGACTTAAAGGTACAACCAATTAAGGAGGAGATGCCAGCCCAAAAACTTCATGTGTTTCTCTCGTTTTAATTCAGAAATGTTTTCTGACTTTCATGGATATCTGTGGTATTTATAAGCTTTTGCTAAATATCATTGATGAAAACTTTTCAATCTGTGCACTGTTTGCAAACTGTTCACTTCAAATCATCACTATTCATCATATGTGTTAGCTCACGTGGCGTGGATTTTTGCATCCTGCTTGGATGCCTGAGACACATTCATAGGAAAATAATGAGTAGTACTTCTTCAGTACAATCTGTTTAACATTCAGAAATGTTTTCCAGAGCGGGAAACAGTTCTCCAATTCACAAGTATGCAGAATATGAAGACTGCGACTTGTTGAACAGAAGAGCTTTAAATTAGAATCTAAATTAGATTCGATTATTCTGAAATATATTCATGAATATTTTACTTACTCAAACGTATGCAGTAAAATATTTAAAAAGGTAGGCCTGACCCACGGTAGAAATAACTTCCATGTTCAGTATGAATAATGACAGACACTTTATGCAATGTAATTTCTCTCTGCATTCATATTATGCCCATGTACAATACTAGCATTTTTCATTACTGTAATACATGACACCACAGAAATATATAATCTTTACAAGCGAATGTGCTTGAAGACCCAAGGTCCAATAGCAATAAACATAGGTGCCTTTACTCAGATGACTTAAGTTAGGCTTAACATAACGTAAAGATTAGCCTAACCAGATCCAACTTTTCCCCAAGAACTGTTTCCCAGAACACCAGAACTGGAACCAGGTTCCTGACTTTCCAACATCATGCTCTGAATTTCTTTAAAATAGTACCTTTTTAAAGTTACTAATTCCCAATCTAACTCAATCAAAAATACGTTTTTTTAATATTCCAAATTATCAATTTTTTGAAGGCTTACTATGATGTAATCTAGTTTTGTTAATTTTCATTGATAAATTGCATGAATGCTTTTAACATTACAATTTCATAGTGGCAATAATCTGGAACATTCAACAAGTTTGTCCAAAGAATTTTAAAATTATTGAATTATTAAAAGAACCTGATTTATGCAGTACTTTTTCACTCTTTTACCAAAAATGGTTTGTGTAGAATTTTTATCACAAAAAAAGGGAAAGGCTTTCAGAAGTGAAGAACTATGTTTTGACAGTTATTTGAAAAGAAATGACAGTGCCAGAAAATGAGACTTGCAAAGTGCTGAGCTTTCAAAAATGATGTGGAGATCATATTGAAGAGGATGAAACAGAGTAAAGAAAACAGATAGCTGAAGAGTGAAAGCTGGACAGAAAGTGTACTTTGGTATGGTAATCTGTTGAAATTCTCAAAAAGTGAATCAGAGCTCTATTTTAATAGAATATGAATGATTTATACATATCTCACAATCTACTCTCCAGAAGCACAAGCAAAAAAACATTTTTAACCTTTTGACATGATCAACTCCACATCACATCTCTGCTGTGAAACTTTAATGTTCTTCCAGGCTTATCTCCAGCTGCAAAATGATTATGGCAAGTACCTGAACCTCTTTAGCTAGTCTTACAACAGCTCTTTTTATTTGTTCCGCTTTGTGGTTTTTGCAAGTAAAGTACACTGTCAGCACCATTTAAGGGTACCATTTGAAGTTAGATGCCTCGCATCTTTTTCAGTGGCAATAACTATATACACTCTAGTAAACAGAAGATATAAAAGCAGAAGTGTAAGTGGGAAACCTTGATCTATGCCGGCTTCTGAGAAGCATTGAGGCATTAACTCAGGAAGGAATAGTGTAGAAATCTTGCATATTCTTTCACTATTCATTTCCTCAGCACCTAAAAATATTCCTTTGCTTCACCATTAAGCCAAGCGTGATGAGGGCAAGGTGAGCCAGCATGAAATCAGAGGATGCTCTTCTTTTTCAGAACTAAAATATCCAAATAGATCAGTATGTACTGACATACATAACCGAGGATCTGGGTTGTGTTCAAGGGAGCTGTGAGCTGGGAGTGGTTTCCTTGGAAGTGGAAGACCATTTGTGTAACTTTTGGGAAGAAGCAGGATTTTGGGAAATGGCTTCTTTTAGCTGCAAGGAGCACAGAATGGAGACTCCCATTGCTCTGAGCAAACCTCAGCATCCAACAATAACCATATCCTTGTTAGGCGTTTTTTTGCTCTGACTGCATTCTGCATGTTTCTATCTTCTGTTCTATGCATGTACAAATGAAGACTACAATGATTATTCTTTTTTCTATTCCTGTTTTTTTCCAGTGAAACAAATTAATTAGAACTATTTTTAAAATTTATTTTTTCCCCTTCTCTGTTCCCTCTAAACTTTAGTTGATAGGTTTCCAAGCCTGCTTTCTCATGTGCTGTAAATAAAACAAAAGAATCAGAGTTGGAAGATTTCTGCTACACTTATATAAGATGCACAGAGAACAAATTCCAAAGAAGACAATCACAGATGTCCTCAGTATGGAAGACTACATTTGGCTTAAGTTCCAGGATTAATGACTGTGCAGTTAGTTATTGTTAAAATCGGATTTACTGCCAAGTTTGTTAAAAAGTATCAGTAATTAAGCTTGAAAATATTTTCTTCCTATACAAGCTAATGCAGTCATATCTTTGAAGTCATCATGCATCATGATTTGATCGGTACAGCCCACATTTTATAGGCATCTTTGGCTATTCTTTTCAAATAATTGAAATGTCTTAGTGTTTTCATTTGATCAGTTAAATTTTTAGTTACTGAAAAAAAAAAAAGATATTCTGATGCCAAGCAGAAGTAGCTTATGTATAACAGAAACTAATAATTCAGTGGAATGACTGTTCTTGATGATGAACAGTGCTTGGAGAGAAAAGCTAAGGACCACAACACAGTCAAAGCTGCTCTTTGGAGTACTGAGTCTCCTTCACCATAGCATAATGAAACAAACAGGACTTAAAGTTACTCAAAGAAACCCTTCCTATTAAGAGAGAGGAATGTGTTACAGTTGAATCAGATGCTGACAGCAGAGAAATCCTGCAAAACAAAGGAAAAAATGCCTCCTTTTCAAACTAGTTTCTTTGGACTAGAAATTGTATAGGAGATAGATGTGGTCTGTAGGGCTGTTAACAGTCACATTGGGATATGAAGGAGAAAACCACAGCAGGTTTTGTTAGCCACAGTGGGACTCGGCTCAGTCTCAAGATTGTAATGATGGTAGAAACTGTAGACCCCCTCCTCCTTACTCTGTCTGCTCACATGAGGAAGGCAAGACACTTGCTTAAAAGACAGGACATCTAGACACAGAAGGGGTATGTGGAATTATCAGTTTTAAGCTAAGTAGACAGATTTTGTAGCTGGGTTTGGTTTTGGGTTTTTTTTATTGTTGCTGTTGTTGCAAAACTGGATAATTTTATGACTGTCTGTTGTAAGGGAAAGACTCAAGTCCCAAGTCCAACACACAGAGATACTATGGTTTAATAACTCCCAAGGGTCAGCCAAAACTTTTTAGTGAACCACTCATCTTCTGACTTGAGCTGTATAACCATGTTTCTCTTCCTGCTAAAACTTTGATGAACTTTCCCTTGAACAGCTGCATGGAAGAAGTATTTGATGGAAAGCTCAATTTCAAAACAGATGCAATAGACTTCAAACTAGCTTTCCAGAACCAAGGTCTTGCTAATTGCCCTATAGCTTCTTCTTAATGTCTGCAAATAAAAGAGTTACACAGATTCCAAATTGCTCCTCTTGAAAGCTGGGTATTAATTAAGCTTGTTCCTATGAAAGCACCTTAAGCATCTTTGCCCACTCACTTTCTTATTTGTTTATGCACTTGCACTATAAAAATAGTTCATTAAAAGAAAAATGGAGATCATATTCAGATGCAGAATAAAGTCTCCTCAGTTACTGAGCTTGAAATGTTGCCATAAAAAACAATGCTTTCTGATGAGACACATTTTGTAATGTTTAATGAAAGGTAAAATGAAGACTTAAAAATATGATAGAACATAAAAAAGCCCATACTTAATGCAGCACAAGGGAGAGAGATTCATGGATTTTGTGCATGCACATTTAGGAAGTGGTTTCTGTGGCATATCTGCTTTAACTCAGTCGAGTTTGCAAAATATGTTTTAGATGCAGAGTAGCACTGATTCAGTTTTTTTGTCCTCATATTTAGCACTGAATTCTCCTCTTTCTTAAATTTTTATATACATATGTACATGACGTGTGATATGTACATATATATTTGTCATATTCAGGTAGACAGCTAGACAGCATTCTGTCTTAGCATTCTCTAAATTTCTACAAATATTTGGGGAGTTTTGTGTTTTTTATCTAATGGCAATGCTTTTATTTGAGATCCAGTGAATAGGGCATCTCACAGATCCCATAGCCACAATAGGTAAAAGACCCTTGGAGACATTCAAAACTTGACTGGACATGGATCTGTAAAATCTGGTCTAGTCTAACCACCTCTGAGTAGGAGGTTGGATTAGGGACCTCCAGAGGTCCCTTCCAACCCAAATTATCCTGTGACACTGTGATACTTTATTTTCTATAGGCCAGCTGTGGCAGATTTAGTGCTAGTATAAAGTTGTTAACAAGACTAGATTCCCTGCATGGCTTATTTTGAAAGGGAAGAACTTAGCACATTTGTCCAAAATGCAAAGGAAGGCAGTCAGGTCTTCTATAGAAAACACCTGAATGGATTGTCTCGGTTCTTGTAATTTAAAATTAATAACAGAATTTTGAGGTTTAAATTGGTCAAGAGATATTAAAAATGAGTGGAATTCAGAGACAACTGATTGATGATAAAAGGAGGCAATAGTAGGATTATGAATAAATAAATTGAAGGTAGTTCTTTTTGTTCAGGAAGTCTTTTGGTGAAACTAAGGGAATTGTGAGGGCAAGTGTGTGATCTAGGTTAGCAGACTGTTATTATTTGCCTCCAAAAGGTATGTATCCAATCTTCTTTTAGGTGACTAGTGAAAAATGTATTCATTCTGTCTTGTTCTAGTCACCAGAACACAGCAACTTTTCAACAAAACCCTTCTTCTCAACTAAATGAATTGAGATGTATCACACATGAATCAGAGTCCATAAGTCATATATATGAACTCTTTCCTCTAGTATGTCATTCAAAAAACCCAGACACCCTTTCTAAGTGGCTATAGGCTCCACATTAATGTTTGCATCCTAAAAATTCAGCATGTAATTAGCTTAGAGTTTTGCAAAAACATTTCTATGAGTTTATCTATAAAGTAAATATGGTTTGGTACTCTTAAAGGCCACATTCTTTCCAGAGGTGAATGTCTTCAGCCCTCAGTAAGACATTTGATAGTTCTGCATATAAAACTATGAAGATGGAGGAGATAAAGATTTGTATAGGAACTAAAAAGTCTAGGAAATTACTGCACTGGAATTTGAGAACTCTTTATAATTAAAAGAGAATAATCAGATTAGGAAGATTATTTCTGTAGTTATTCAAAGCTAATTCTTGCAGCTCATGTCATCTATTGCTTTCACTAAAGATATTGGCACAAAAATAAGACCATATCAGCAGAAGTAAGTGATCATAAAAAATTTGGAATTCATTATCAAGGTAGACGAGTATTGGATTAACATACAAAAAGAATTGCTGGCCACAAAGACTGGAAAAACTGCCGTAGGATGAAATTTGGAGGAAGGTTTAGAAGTTTTGAAGGTCTGTTATAAGATGAAGTCTTCTCAGCAGAAAAAAAAAGAGAGGAAAGATACAGACATATTAGCTGTCTCACAATGGATGTGACCCACCAGAGCAAGGCTGTCAGGAGAAAGCACACTGGGAAGTTTTAGGTGGGATTTCTCCATATAAAGGGGGAAATTTTAATGCTGTTGTAACAGACCTGGAATACAATGTACACATCTCATCAGCATTATTCAAGAGAGGTATTAAATTTAGAATAGGGTTACTAGAATGGAAGAATAGAGAAACTACCTTAAAAAAAAAAATTAAAAGCTTGCTTTCTTCAGACTAGCAAAATGAAAGCTAGCAGAGGATGTAATTATTGCTTATAAATATCTACAAGCAGGTAAATTCCAGGAAGAAATAGAAGCTAAAGGACAAATGAGGTATAAACTGATCATAAATATGGTTAGGCAGGGAATTAGAAGAAGCCTTAGAGGAAGAAGATTAATGTAGATAGCTGTTCACTTGGAGTAGTGGGTACAGATCACATAACTACTTTTAAGAGCGAGTTTGATAAATGCATGAGTGGGTTGATATGACATGACTTCCTGTGATGATTGAGGACTGGAACCGATTACCCAGGAGATCAGTTCCTACATGGATAGATAATTGGTGGAGAGATGAAGGAATAAGCCAAGCAGCACATAGTGTTCGGACCTGAATAAAGAGAAAGCC